>NC_043001.1:8245579-8280579 GCF_006345805.1 Octopus sinensis | reverse complement strand
CCAGGCTTGTCCATTGGACACTTTACAACAAGCATGGACTTGACAGAGCAAAAAATAAGTACGACCACAAACTTGAAGGCATGGTCGAAAATGGAAATGCAAAGATCCAATGCGATTTTATGATTCAGTGTGACCATGAGATAGAAAATAGGAAACCGGACATAGCCTTAATTGAGAAAGAAAACAAACTATGCTGGATCATAGATATAGCATGCCTGACAACAATGTATGATGTAAGCGATAAGGAAGAGAGAAAAGTTGAGAGATATGACAGGTTAGCTTGGGAAGTTAAGCAGTTGTGGTCGATGAAAGAGGTAGAAGTAGTATCAATAATTGTCGGAGCCTTGGGAACAGTGAGTATAAAATCTGGGGAAGTACGTGGAACAAATAGGGGCTGCAATATGGGTGGAGCAGTTGCAGAAAACTGCACTGTTTGGAGACGCTCGAATACTGCGGAAGGTGCTCGAAAACATAAGAGGTATTAATTACCTTTAGTTCACTGGTAGTGAACAACTGACACTGTAGTACATCTCCAGCGTTAGAAGCTGTGCAAAAGCAACAAGGACAACGACAACATCAATAATAATAATAATAATAATAATAATAATAATAATAATAATAATAATAATAATAATAATAATAATAATGATAATAATAATAACAGATCATAATATAACATGAACTCAAAAATTTTGAGGATTTCCTAATTGAAATGGAAAGCATGCCACAACTGAAGTAGGTTATAATACGAGAGATTGGAGGAACACTTGGAAAGATCAAAAGAGGAATTGATAATTATTTGATGATTATCTCTGGCTGATAATTCATGCAAGAAGCGTTAAAGATTCCTTTAACTAAAAACAAGACAAAAAAAAAACATTACCGTTATCAATTTTCTTTCCTTTATTCTCCGTTATTTTTTTTATTTCTGTTTGTTTAGTTATTTTTTCTATTTTCTTTATTTTTCCTGCTTTCATTTTTTTTCTTTGTTTGTTTCACTTCTTCTTTATCACATGACTGTAAATAATCAACCTGGTGTTTTTATTTTGATTGACTACCAATGTATACTGTGAGTTTCCTTACCCCGGGTGTTGGTAAGACAAGGGACGGAAACAAAGTTGAAAGAAGAGCATAATAATAATAATAATAATAATAATAATAATAATATTAATAATGATAATATTAATAATGATAATAATGCGGAGTAGGGTGATAATGAAGAGGAGGAGGAGGAGGAGGAAGAGGAAGAGGAGAAGGATGATAGTGAATGAGAAGCAACGAAATCTAAGACGACCCAGTGCATGAATGAATAAGATATGAGCAAAAATCAACAAACATGAAAGGGCTCAGGAAGAGATATAATCCAAGAATATTGGTTAAACAAATTTAATAATTTACATGCAAGACAGAGGGCACCAATTCAAGGTTTTTTGAATGGTGGGCTAAAGCCAGAATGGATGTCTAGAGGCAGAATAATGCTCCTTAAAATACATAAACGCAGGAGTGGCTGTGTGGTAAGTAGCTTGCTTACCAACCACATGGGTCCGGGTTCAGTCCCACTGCGTGGCATCTTGGGCAAGTGTCTTCTGCTATAGCCCCGGGCCGACCAATGCCTTGTGAGTGGATTTGGTAGACGGAAACTGAAAGACGCCTGTCGTATATATGTATATATATATATATATGTATTTGTGTTTGTGTGTCTGTGTTTGCCCCCCTAGCATTGCTTGACAACCGATGCTGGTGTGTTTACGTCCCCGTCACCTAGCGGTTCGGCAAAAGAGACCGATAGAATAAGTACTGGGCTTACAAAGAATAAGTCCCGGGGTCGATTTGCTCGACTAAAGGCGGTGCTCCAGCATGGCCACAGTCAAATGACTGAAACAAGTAAAAGTGTAAAGAGTAAAAGAGCAAAGGTAACAATTATAGACCAATCACTTTCTTACCCTTAGTGTGGAAGCTGTTAAAATGAATGCTCTCAGAACGCATTTACGGGCCCCTCGACAACCAGAATGCGTAGCCAGAAGAACAGAATAGTTGCAGGAAGAAAATTAGAGGAACTCATGTTGTATTGTACAGAAACAAATCATTTCTAAATGGAGTTAAATCTAGAAAGAAAAAATTAACACTACTGTGGATAGATTCTAATTAATCCTACGCAAAGATTTTACACTCGTGGATAAGAGGATGTTTGAGTATATTCAATATTGCAGACAATATAAGAAAATTTATTACCATTAATATAAAGAAATAGAAAGTAGATATCTACTCAGCTGAAACAGGCTTGGGGTCAGTTAATATAAAGAGCGGAATGTTTGAAAGAGACTCGTTGTCCCCTTTAATATTTGCCTTCAGTATAATCTCGCTCAATTTAGTAAGCAAAATTATACTTTTCTACTCTAGGCACAAGGCCTGAAATTTTTGGGGCGGAGACCAGTCGATTAGATTGGCCCCAGTACGCAATTGGTACTTAATTTATCGACACCGAAAGGATGAAAAGCAAAGTTGACCTTGGCGGAATATGAACCCAGAACATTGCAGTTAAAATTTGATGAAGTTAGTCAACGGTTGTAGGAGGAGACAGACGAATTACACTGAGTATTTCGCCCGGCGCGCTAAACTTTCTGCTAGCTCGCCGCCTTAGTGAGCAAAAATATAGAAAAGATGGCTGAAGGAAACTGGAATAGAATACCTTGTGGATCTCTTGCCGAAGGTTCGTCTGTTAGGGACAGCAAGGATTATCAGTGGGGTTCTAAGCACTTGAAAGACTGCTGAAAACTCTTCGAACCTGAGGTTACGGCCAGTAACAGACTATCCATATAAATTCTACCTTCAGTCAAACTAAAATATTAATAATATTGATAATAAGATTTGAATCTCCCGCTGCGCGTTGTATAGCTTTGTATCCCTCAAAACAAAGCACGGCGCCCTGGATAAGTATCCTCCCTTAAAGGTTTTCTGGTACAAGGCAGAAATCAATGGCAATAACAGCCAGAAAGAGAGCAGAAAGGAAGTAATTAAGCGAAAATTTATTCAAATGCCGTCAGATGTTACTTTCAATCTTTCATTGGTCTTCCAAATCCATACAGAAGATCAATAAATAAATATTGTTCTTGAAAACTAATATACGTAGATATAGTGGAGGCGCAGTGTCCCAGTGGTTAGGGCTGCGGTCGTAGCACCGAGGTTTCGATACCCAGACCGAGCTTTGCGAGTGTTTATTGACGGAAAAGACCTAAATTTCCATAGGATCCGGCTCGGGGTGTTGGGGAACCCTGCTGTACTCTTTTACCACAATTTTCTCCCACTCTTTCTTCCTGTTTCTGTTGTACCTTCATTTCAAAGGGCCAGCTTTGTCACACTCTGTGTCACGCTGAATCTCCCCGAGAACTACGTTAAGGGTACATGTGTCTGTGGAGTGCTCAGCTACTCGCACGCTAATTTCAGGAGCAGCCTGTTCCGTTGGTTGGATCAACTGCAACCCTCATCGTGGTAACCGACGGAGGGCCACGAAATCGACATATGTCGTACATATCAATAGATTACTGACAGAAAACCAATAAATTTTGAATTAAGCTGCTAATATACAAACACAGGACAACAACGTGCATTAATCCAGGATGTATGTTACAATTAATTTGTTAACCAGTGTTACTCTAAAGAGAGGAATCGATGGCTGTAGTGCTAAATATTAGAATGATAAAATCTAAGAAGGCGTCAAGACTATAGTACACAATAATACTACAGATAACAAAAGCAATATTACGGATTCCTATATCTGTAACAGCATTTCAAACGTAGGTCGTTGTGCTTAAGATAACGGTATTTTCCCGGCAACAACTTATATAATATCTACAACCTCAAGACATAGGCAACAGTCTAAAACATTTGAATCTGTAATTAATATTATGATAGCGAATCAAGGCAGCGTGCTGGGAAACTCATCAGGATGCTGGGAAAATTGGTTAGCGGCATTTTGTCTACCGTTATCTTCTGACGAGTTCGACTTAGGGCTTAGGTGTCAATTTTTGACAAGGTCCAGCGTGGGTATAATTCGATTACATCGACACTGGTCCTCAACTTGTATTTAAATAGATAGTATTTGAGTCATTGTAATCGATTTATCTTCCTCTAAATTTCTGGCCTTGTGACAAATTTTACAATCAATATTATGTTCGTGAAAAAGTAAAGCTAATACAACATGTATAGAGTTATTGTTGTTATAGAGAAAGACACATTAGTCACAAGTAACGTTAACAGAGTCTGTTATTACTAAACAAGGAAGATAAAAGACCATGGAATTCAGATGCTCATTTCGGTTGTGCGGATTATGTTTGTTTCTTTTTTATTCTGTACGCTTCCATACTTACGAAAATAAAATATTCCAGATTAAGGGAACTATATTTTCCTACAGTATAGAAATTAACAGAAGAACAAAGCCTATTTGGAAAAGAAATTGAATTATACAAGAGATATTCGACTTAGCGAAATATACAAAATTAGTCAGATGAAAATTTATAATCCGTCTCAAAATATTAATATAAATACGGATAGAATTCCGAATAAAATATACTGTACGCACCGAAAAACATCTGATTACAACTAGTCAAATGTTTAAAAGAAGAACTCAAGAAGTACCATATTGACACTATAACACCATTAAATAAAACCACAAATCTTTTATTTGAAGGTAGCAGATATTTATATAAAAGATAATGAACATGACAGCCTGAGAGATAATAAAAGCCCAATTTTAAAAGCGAAATAATCTATGGGAATATTATAGAAGCCATAATGTGTCACACGTAACAAAGGAAGCTGAACAGAGGAGTTTCTCCACAATCACAGAGCTCCTCATATTTTCAAAACCATTAAAGTTTCTCGCGTTATCCGATGCCCTAATATTTTATCTTCTCTTTCTGTTTTTTTGACTGAAGAATTTTTAGTTGAATGAACTTTAAATTCTGCTATGTATGGAGTTGGTTTCTTATGCTGAAACTCTAAGTCACAGTGACATGAACACATCAACACCGAGTGGCAAACGAACACAAACGCAAGGACTGACACACACACACACACACACACACACACACACACACACACACACACACACACACACGCGTAAAATAGTTTAAAATCCATTTTTATTTCAATAATTTTTACTATTACTATAATAGTTCTTATTATCAGTATTTATTATTAATCTATATTTTTATCCTTTATTTTCATTCTTGTATACATTAATTCATTATTATTATAATTGTATTTCAATAAAAATAAAATTATTAACGCATGCGCATACGCACAATAAACACGATATCATCTGCTTAGTCTGTTGGAGTATTTCAATTGATCAAAATGTAAATTACGTAATGTCCATTTTGCCCTGAAGATCTTTCACCATTCAGGGTAAACAAAATACAAACTTATATTATTAAGCATGTCACGTAATTGAAATTGGGTGACAAATGAAACAATTGCAGGCAATGTTCATTAATTAAATTAATATATACTCATTGGATCTCTCCATTTTTTATACACACAATCGCACAAACATCCACCAAAATACATCGCTAGCCACTAAACCTGTTTTCTATTTTCTCTCCCTGTTTATTTCTGTGTTCCTTTCTGTCGAAGAGCGTAGGGTCGAAAAGTAATAAACTTTCTCACATCCCGAGTGTTAAACTAATACAACTGTTTGTTGTTTACAAATCCGTCTTCGTCTTTTCTTTTTTCAAATTCTCACTATATATATATATATATATATATATATATATATCTTTACGGATACTTTACGTCTACAGATACTTACCCTCTGGTTGCACCTCTCCTAAACACAGTGTCTATACTATTGATGTGAAATCCTTGAAATACACCACGGCGTCTACAAACTTTTGAACTTTTCGTAAAACTGTCCCTTTCGTCATAACTTTATTTTTATACTATATTCTTTTCATATTTATCTTATATACTATTTTTTGAAACTTATTTTATGTAACTCTCTGTGGAAGAGCGTAGGCTCAAAATGCAAAAGACATTTTCTATTCCTGAGCGCTATACTAATACATCTGTTTGTTTTGTACACCACCTGTCTTCGTCTTTTGTTTTTTTCCTAAACTTTCCCTTTATATATATATATATATGTATATATACATACATACATATATACATACGTACATACATACATACATACATACATACATACATACATACATACATACATACATACATACATACATACATACATACGATTGGTTACTGTTCAGTCTTCGTTTAGCAAACCATTCACACAAGTAAGGTCGTCTCGAAACTATAGTTGAGAACATTTGCCATATGTATCACACAGTGGGACGGATCTCTGGCCCATGTGATTCTGAAGCAAATTTCTTGCCTCACAGACATGGCTGCGCCAAGAATCAGACATCATTGATAGACGTTTAAACTCTTTTACAGTTTCATAAACATTTATTCCAGAAGACCAGACTATAATGCATTTTCTTATGTCGATGTACTTCATTGTAATAAACAAGAATGTAACTGAAAATAAAAAGAAACAGCGTGTAGTGGATGTTCTACTTAGTCAATTTAATTACTATTAAGTAGAACACGTTATATGAAAACTATAGTGTGTACTCAACTTGGTAACACGGTTCCAATATATTAACATAAACTTGCTCTTTGCCCGGATTACCAACGGAGAATCTTCCGATTCAGTCCCAGAACATGGGTTATAATACATCCAGGCCTGTATATATATTTATATCTTTATTGCACACAGGGATTTAAACATAGAGGGGACAATCAAGGGCAGACAAAGGGTTTAAGTCGATTACATCGACTCCAGTGCACAACTGGTAATTATTTAATCGACCCCGAAAGGATGAAAAGCAAAGCCGACCTCGGCGGAATTTGAACTCAGAACGCAACAGTAGACAGAATACTGCTAAGCATTTCGCCCGGCATGTTAAAGTTTCTGCCAGCTTGCCGCCTCCAGGCGTGTATAAGCAATCTCTAGCTTCGAAAGAATACCTCCCGATATATTCCAATTTGACAGCACATCTCCTGATCGTATCTATATTTCGGTGAAATTTTAAGAAAACAATTTCTTTTAATATATAAGGAAAAATACATTTGAGTTTAGACTGGGCCACCTCTTTAACGAATGTATAAAGTTTTATATGAGATCGCATCTTAGATGAAAATCTCCTCGTTCAATTTGTACGGTATTTTGCAGAGTGGAGAAACGCAAGAAACTATCGATCAAAGACAAATGATCAGTAGAAAAGATGATTTAAATATTAAATGTGAAGGGAAATATTGGGCCTGTCCGCTTACAAATATGCTTATATACATATTCTATAAAATGGGAATACTTATCTGTAGCATTCTGATATTTGGCAGTATTTCTAAAAATATAAGCATGCCAATCGTAAACATATCTTTAAAAACATCAAAATATTCTGAAATTACTTGATACATTTTCTGCCTCTTCCATAGAGAATGATTCCTCGCTCTCTACACTAAAATAAAATTTAAAATGCGCCCCTTTTAAATCCTAGCCAGGCTCATGGGCCCGATTTCCCGGTTTCAATGGCGTATGTGTTCCCCAGTTGGACGGACCGTCAGTCCATCGCAGCTTTACTCATTTTTGCCAGCTGAGTGGACTGGAGCAACGTGAAATGAAGTGTTTTGCGCAAGAACACAACACGTCGCCCGGTCCAGGAATCGAAACCACAATCTTACGATCATAATGCTGACACCCTAAGCACTAAGCCCCGCGCTCCCACTGTCTACACTACAGACAAAAATAAATAAATGAATAAATAAATATATAAGTAAATAAACGTAATATGGATGGAAGCACTCCGTCGGTTACGACGATGAGGGTTCCGGTTGATCCGACCAACGGAACAGCCTGCTCGTGAAATTAACGTGTAAGTGGCTGAGCACTCCACAGACACGTGTACCCTTAACGTAGTTCTCGGGGAGATTCAGTGTGACACAGAGAGTGACAAGCCGGCCCTTTGAAATACAGGTACAAGAGAAACAGGAAGTAAGAGTGAGAGAAAGTTGTGGTGAAAGAGTACAGCAGGGATCACTACCATCCCCTGCCGGAGCCTCGTGGAGCTTTAGGTGCTTTCGTTCAATAAACACTCATAACGCCCGGTCTGGGAATCGAAACCGCGATCCTACGACCGCGAGTCCGCTGCTCTAACCACTGTTTCATTGCACCTCCACTAAATAAACACAATAACTACCATGCACTAAATACTTTATATAAAACCCAACGAATGAAATACCAAACCCTATTACAAATCCCTTTTACCTGTCTACCTAGAGCCTAATTATTTGAACTGTAGACAATATGACTTCCGCCGGCAATAGTGATATGGACGCTCGTCCAGATTACGTTTTACCAAATCCGTAAACACAACATGTAGATGGAAGAAGAAATAGCTTAGATTATCACAGAGCTTAGGTTATCGGAATGCTTTTGACTGTTTTCCCCCAGTATTGTGCTTCTACATTTGAGACATTATTGAACTACAACTAATAACAAACAAATAACTTAACTTTCTCCCGAGTGTGAAAAATTCATAATAAATATAAAGTAAAAAAAAAGTGCATAACAAAAATCTCTCTATTTCAAATGGAATTACAATATTCCGAATAGGAGACTTTCTCTGTCTCTCTTTTAACAACTTTAACGTGTTACAAATCGTTTAGAATCGCTCCGGGTGGACATCATACGACGAAAAAATAAGCACTAATGAAGAGAGAGTTTTTTTGGGGGGAAAACTAAAATGAGAAAAGGTCTTAATAAAGATTAAAGAAAAACATTACCAACAAACAAAAAAAGAAAAATCAAAACAAAAAACTACATACAGGTAGGTAAAGTCAACTGAAATATATTCAGATACACAAATGCTTAGAAATGAAGGAAACGAACATACTATAAGAGTAGGAGATGCATACGCAGACATATTTTAGTTTTAATAAATTATGTATATATTAGTAAATGTAAGTTAATTGGTATGAATATTAATAATCTTGCATCCAGAATAGTACAACGCAGTTATTATTTTCTCTACGACACACTGAATGAACTAGCAAGGCTTGACCGTTTATAAATAAGAAAAATAATAAATGAATTCAGACTCTATCATCCAGTATTTGATGTCGATATATTATTTTTAAGACAGCGATACATGAGCTTTATAAACAGCAGTGCAGGTGTTTTATAGTACGAGACAATTATTATGAGCTCTCCACTGTCAGGTTCCGAGAATATCTAGTAAATAAATGAATATAAATAGCTACAAGACAAGAACAGAAGAAGCTAAAGAATACAAAACAGAAGCTAATATGTTATGCAGTTTCAAAAAGAAAGAGAAATAACCACGAACATTATGAAACCATTAAAACCAAGATAAAACATGGCTATAGTAATCCCTACTAATTCGGTAGTAAGAAAATGTATTACAAGAACATGGTAAAAATCTAATCATTAACCACATTTCGTTTAACCGAGAAAATACAGATCAACGGACATATTAGGTTTGACCTTTGACATAGCAAAATATAAGTAAGATAGTAATAAAGATACTAAGTGCAAAAAGAGAATTTATGAATGTGTACTAGGAATTAGAATGAATAGAATTTTCACCTGGCGCATGTACGCAATCAGACAGAGTCCAAAGAACACAATCAAGGAGATATTGTTTAGTACGGTGAGCCAAATAAATTGCCGTACTCGAATATTTCGCATAAACATTCGATGATCTGAGCTGCGAAATTAAAGTAAACATGGTAACAAAGCAAATGCGTGATGCTGCACAGATTTATTCTAAAATGTCCCAATCCTCATTCCGGTGGTGGCTCATGAGTTTGCATAAATAGTAATCAATCAGTTAAAGATTATTTCCAAAGTACCTTTTATTATCGTGTTTAAGACCTTCTCATGTGTTTTCTATTATTTTGCTCGTGTTCTCTCTTCGAAGATCACGCATTCAACACTGAAAATTTTCCTAACGCTATATTGTAATGCGAGAGCATACTTTCCACAAGTTAGTATATATAGAAAGATTCTCGGCGAAGCGTACCCATGATTAGAATCCTCGAATTTATGACATTGAGACAAAATAAAACACAGAAATAATTCAACGTCTCGATATTTACGTTGCAGGGAATCCCAAGTCAAGTAGCATATTTCGTCGGTTATATTTCTCTGAGGAGAACATTATCTCACAATTGATCCAGCTCATTGTATCAGACCTGGAATAGAAAGTATGCCCTCTGCACAATTGTTCCAGCTATAACTGTTATAATCAACAGCTCTTAATTAACTAACGCCGAAACCCTTCAAATGAAAATTGACATTTGCCATTTGTTATACTCACGAATATAGAAAGCCTTTTATATTAATTCAGATATAACATAAGCGCTATACTCCAAAGCCCTCATGTAACTGCATAATGAAATTGCCTTCTTTTGTGTGTGTGCTTAAAATTGATCTCCATAGACAGCAGTTTGTCATAGAAACAACTGGTAAATTGTACAAGTATACGACGTGGGATGAACTTGTCCTACACTGATGTCTCTTTAAGACCACATGGTCTTTAAAGTAAAATAAAAAACGAAATGGTAGCTTTGATTGAACCCTGTAATGGGGAAGTGGAAACGTTTTGAGAATAAAAAGAAAAATGATTTACCCTATCAAAATAATATTACTTACGTTACACTGTGACATATGATGAGTTAAGAAAAGCCACTTGGCAAGCGAGCGAGATACAGAGTGGAGAGAGAGAGAGAAAGAGAGAGAGAATGAGAGAGAGAGAGAGAAAAAAAGAGGAAGAGAACTAGAAAAGAAGAGAAACAGAGAAAGAGAGGGAGAAGGAATGAGAATGAGAAAGTGAGAAGGAGAGAGATGCAGAGATAGGAAAATGAATGAAGAAAAAGGGAAGAGAATCGCGTTTATCACTGTGAGTGTAACAGCGGTGAGAGTTATGAAAAGGAACATTACAGAAATATAATCATAAGCAGACACATATGCACACATATTCCAAAGACTAAGAATAACAGCAGCTTTAAAAGAGAGTTTATGTCACCAGTAGAGTTATTGAGTTATAAATATGGCCCTAACGAAAAGTGCAGCGTAATATTTGTAAACAATTTCATACGCCATGAATTATGTCACAAATTCACTTAGCAATTAATTGTCATCTGCTAAAGCGAATGTCCCAAACTGTATAATATTGTTGGTTAGTTTCCGTCTATGTATGTGACGTTCTGATTATATAATGAAATCTGAGGCATAATGTGTTCATAACTGACGAGATAATTGGTTAATACAGAATGGAGGAAAATCAAGGAATAAACTATTATAGATACATTTTCATATATTATACGTAATAAATTAGCCTAAGGTCTCTATACATTTATTCATTTATTCATTTATCATTTTGCTGCCAATTGTATTACGGATATACTGGAACACGTCTTTTAAAGTTTTGATGGAGTATATGTACCCAAGGGTATAACTTTAAGTTTGGTACGAAATTTAGTATAATTGTTATAATTCGCCAACAGTAAATACAATTGCTAATAAATGTTTCATACTCAAACGCACACACACATACACACACGCGAGCACACCTACAGATATAGGCATAATTATGATTTAAGCTCTCATAATATTTTTATTATAATTTAACTTTCAGCAAATTTTGCGAATGTTCTACCCACGAAAATTTCTTCGATTACGCAAAGAGCTTTATTTCTTAAATTTCACGTCATGAATCCTAAATTTTCGCACTATCCAGAAATTTTATTCCTTAAAGCTTTAAAATATGGATTGTCCGAACCTGCCATTAGTATCCTTTTTGTGATTTCAAACTAATTTTCGGATCAGTAAGTGTGAGATATAATCTGCTAACTTCAGGTAAAATTGGTCGAAAACATTATAGGAAGGTCCGAGAATAGTCTAACTTACGGGAAATTTCGTCGAAAACTACATGGGAAGTTCCGAGGAATTTCCAACTTCCGGGAAAATTGGTCGAAAACTACATGGGGGTTCAGAGGATATTCTAACTCCCGGGATATATCGTCGAAAATATATCATGGGAAGTTCCGAACATTTTCAAACTTCTGGCAAATTTGGACGAAAATTGCATGTGAAGTTCTGAGGATTTTCCAACTTCCGGCAAATTTCGACGAAAAATGTATGGGAAGTTCCGAGAAGTTTCTAACTTACTGGACATTTGGTCGAAAACTGCATGGAAATTTCCGAGGATAAACTAAATTCCGGGAAATTTGGTAGAAAACTTCATGGAAAGTCCGGAGATATTCTAACTTCAGGGAAATTTCGTCGACAAATACATGGAAAGTTCCGAGTATTTTCTAAGTTACGCCAAATTGCGTTGAAAACTTCCCGGGAATTTCCGCGGATTTTTTAACTTCCCAGGTAGTTTCCGGCGAAATATCCCAGAGGTTCAAATCCTCGAAACATCCCATGCAGTTTTTGACAAAATTTCCCTGGAGTTAGAAAATTCATGGTACATCCCATGCAGATTTCGACGAATTTTCCCTGAAGTTGGAAAATCCTCGGGACATTTCGACGAAATTTCGCGGGAGTTAAAAAATATTCGAAACTTCCCGAGAACGTTTTCGACCGAATGTCGCGGAAGTTACAAAATCCTCGGAACTTCCCATGCAGTTTTCGATGAAATTCCCCGGAAGTAAGAAAATTCTCGGAATTTCCCATTCATTTTCCGACGAAATTTCCCGGAAGTAAGAAAATCAGCGGAAATTTCCAGGTAGTTTTCGACGAAACTTCCCGGAACTTAGAATATCCTCATAACTACCCAAGAATTTTTCGAGGAAATCTTGCAGCAGTAAAAACAATACTCGGAACTTCCCATGCAATTTTCGACGAAATTTCGCGGAAGTTAGATAATCCTCGGATCTTTCATGGAATTTTTCGACCTAATTTCCCGGAATTTAGAATATCCTCGCAACTTCCAAGGAAGTTTCCGACGAAATTATCCGGATGTTTCAAAATCCTCGGAACTTTCCAGTAAGTTTTCGGCTAATTTTCCAAGAAGTTAGAAAGTCTTCGGAAATTCCCAAGAAATTTTCATCATTTGGCAAACAGCTAAGGTCAACTTATCGATTTCGTTTGGCGAACCGCTATGTCATTTTATCGATTTCGTTTAGCAAAACGCTACGTTAATCTATAGATATCGTTTGGTGAACCGCGAAGGCATTTTTCGATCTCGTTTGGCGAACTGCTTAGTCATTCTATCGATATCGTGTAGCGCACCGCTAAGTCATTTGATCGATCTCTTCTGGTGAAACGCTATGTAGTTTTATCGATCTTGTTTGGCAAACCACTACGTCATTTTATCAATCTCGTTTGTCGAACCGCTATGTCATTTCATCGATATCGTTTGGTGAAACGCTAGGTTATCTTATCGAATTCGTTTGGTGCATCTCAAATTATTTTATCGATCACGTTTGGCGAACCGCTACGTCATTTTATCGTCATTTATATCGTCGCGTTTGTTGAACTGCTAAGTCATTTCATCGATCTCTTATGGTGAACCAATAAGTCATTTTATCGAACTCCTTTGGCGAACCACTAATTCCTTTTATCGATATCGATTGTCGAGCCTCTAAGTCATTTTATCGATCTCATTTGGCGAACGCTCCGTACTTTTATCGTTCTGGTTTGGCGAACCACTAAGTCATTTTATCGATCATGTTTGACGAACCGCTATGTCATTTTATCGAATTCGTTTAGCGAAACGCTACGTCATTTTATCGATCTCCTTTGTCGAACCGCTCCATCATTTTATTGATCTCGTTTGGTGAACCGCTATGTTATTTTGTCGATCTCATTTTGCGAACCGCTACGTCATGTTATCAATCTCGTTCGGTGACCCTCTACGTCATTTTATCGATCGTGTTTGGCGAACCGCTACGTCAATTTATCGATCATTTGGTGAACCGCTATGTCATTTCATCGATCTTATTTGGCGAACCGCTAAGTCATTTTATCGATCTCCTTTCGTGAACTGCTAAGTCATTTTATCGATTTCGTTTGTCGAACCGCTAATTCTTTTTTATCGATCTAGTTTGGTGAACCGGTATATCATTTTATCGATCTCCTTTGTCGTACTGCTAATTTAATTCATCGATTTCGTTTGACGAACCGCTATTTCATTTCATAGATCTCGTTTGGTGAACCGCTAAGTCATTTTATCGATCTCGTTTGGCGAACCGCTGAGTCATTTTATCGAACTTGTTTAGCGGAACGCTCTGTCATTTTATCGATTTTGTTTGTCTAACGGCTAAGTATCGATCTCGTTTGGTAAGAGAGAGAGTCCTTATAATGTCATTTCCTGATATTTAGCAAAAACTTATTAGGATGCCAGAATCCCATTTGGGATTCAGGCAACGACTACATTGTGAATTGCTGGGTTTTCTATATATATTTGTGCTGAATCAACCACAGGACTGTAGGCAGTAAAATAACTCAGAATAGGAGATGTTGGCGTGATATAAGTCAGATGAAACCGTATTAAGTTCCATGATTATTGAATATAGTTCGTTAGTTCCTCAATATCTACTCAGAAACTCCGTAGTATCTCCAACGATATTTAGCTGCCGCAAACGGAGCTTATCTTTCTTGTGAGTCATTTAAAAAAGTGCTTAGCGGCTAGTGAGTGGGTTTGACCCTTATTTATAACAGTGCCAGTACAACTGAGTGCCGTATGTCGTCTATAAATATCTATGGTGTTAAATTGATTAAAGGCATCTATATTATTTATATATACCCGTATTTATCTATCTACTTCTTCTCTCTCTCATATAAATTGTGTTTAGATGGGTTCATCACCCGCTAAAAGATTCCACTGTAATTACAGTTATCTCCCTTTCGGAATATGGAAACAGTAACTTTTATGTAGTTTTTATATGATTAATTACAAGCTAACAATATATATTTCGTTCATTGTGACTAACCAAACGAATTTTTGTTAAATGAGAAGAAGCATCTCACAATTAAAACTACATTAAATATCAGAAAACAGATGAGAGTAGCATATAATATAGGATTGGTATTTCTCATCGTATAAATAGAAACTGACTTCAAATACGGCCATATTTGGTTTTTGTACTTTTATCGGTGGAGCGCTGACAAAATATGCAAAATTCAATAAAATATTGGATAATAATTTTATCGTTATCGATATCATTAACATCATCAAAAGCGCCAATGAACATTATATAGAAATATATAACGGTATATCAGGTAACGGAGAGTACGTTTACACATTCATGCTTGAGGGTGAGGTGTAATCTATACATACACATACATATATATATATCTCTATATATATATATGTAAATAATTTAGATTCAGATGAAGATGATACTTAACATGAAGCACCAGAATTTAGCATAGTATTATCCATACAATTTCAAAATAAGCTGATTAAAAAGAAAATAAGCAACAAGGATTTCCAGAGGGAATGCAGTACGATCGTTTCATGCGATTCCATTTAATTGAACAATACAATTATTTCATTACATCAAGTTAAAATGTAGAGCAGTCTTCAGCTGCACAAGGATATAGAATTTAATTAAATTAGGACACATGAGTATAATTTTACCAAAACGCTCCAAGAGATTTTACACAAAATCTCAAAAACAAATAAAAAAGAATAAATAATTTCAAGGTCGCACGCAGTTTCTCTATTTCATGTATCAAGAATCAAGAAACAGGGAAGAAGCACTGCAAAAAAAAAAGATGAATAACATGGCAGTACGATTTTATTCGACAATACCGGTTGGCAGACGGATGCCTGAGGATTGCTTCAAGTGGATTCCAGCGGCGGAAGCCTGTACCACAAAGTGCTTGTACCACAGTGAGCATTTCTTATTACCTTTGCGATACCTCCTCGTATATGTATATTTATAAGTGTGTCTGAATATATATATATATATATATATATATATCACGTGATCACGTGACCGACCAGTCAATCAGATGTAGTTACACATCGCTGGTCACAATGCGCTCGCATTGTTTTAGCCTTCAAATGCTTAGCGAGCAGGACCACTGAAGAAAGAGTGATGAAATAGTACAGCAGGGATCACCCCCCCCTGCTGGAGCCTCGTGGTGCTTTTAGGTATTTTCTTTCAATAAACACTCACAACGCCCGGTCTGGGAATCGAAACCACGATACTACGACCGCGAGTCCGCTGCCCTAACCACTGGGCCATTGTGCCTCCACACACACACATATATATATATATATAATATATATATATATATATATATATATATATATATATATATATGTATGTATGTGTGTGTGTGTGTGTGTGTGCGTGTGTGTATATGTATATATATATATATGTATATATATATATATAAAAAATTAAAAAAGAACGAAGAGCAAACACTTAAAAAAAAGTAAGGACGTAGTACAGGTAAAGTATTAGCAGACGTTCAAGGAAGGAAAGAAAGATGGTTTGATGTTTCGAGCAAACTCTTCTTTAGAAACAGGAAAGTCTCATAGAAAAGGAAGGCAGCTGAAGAAAAATTGCCAACGATTCACATTTAGTTACGTTATACATATATCTAAATCTATACACACACACACACACACACACATACATATATATATATATATATATATATATATATAATATATATATATATATATATATATATATATGCATATATGTATGAGGTCGACTTTGCCTTTCATCCTTTCGGGGTCGATAAATAAAGTACCAGTTACGCACTGGGGTCGATGTATTCGACTTAATCCCTTTGTCTGTCTTTGTTTGTCCCCTCTATGTTTAGCCCCTTATGGGTAATAAAGAAATGTATATATATATGCATATATATATATATAATATATATATATATATATATATATATACATATATATATACATATGTATATAATTTCGATATACATTTCTACATATATACATTTGTGTGAGAATATGTAAGCCTGTAAACTGATATACGGATATGTATATCTACAATTATGTACACACATTTACTTATGTATATTTATACACGTCTACACAAAAAGATAGTGGATAGAATTTTTAAAATAATGAATTTTATGAGTGGCTATATATCAAATACACATATCTGGAGGTGGACCGCAAAATTCGATGAGTATATATTTCTATGTCCTGGCATTTTGCGCGTGCTTTTCTGAGGGTATGTATATATATTTTCATTCATTTTGCTCAGCATGTTTTGCTGATGATCTAAAAGTTATCAAACTATCCAGGTATTGATTAGTCCAAAACTATCTAAATTATGAATATTCAGTCAATCTACTTTCTCACTTTCCACCTGTGTATATGTAAAGTGAATGTTTGTAGTGGGTGGACGTATTTGACGTCTATTTTAAGAATATAGGCAGTTCTCAGACTGGATTAATCGCCTAGTTTGAAACGTCAAACAATGTGCGTAGGTATCTAAGGAAACAAGATCTGACATTTGGTATTGAACTATTAAATAAAAATAAAAGACAGGTACATGTTTGCGACCTGCCTGAAAATACAATCCACACCCTCAAAAATTGAAAAATTGAAAACCATCAGAGTTTATTATATATATATATATATATATATATATATATATATATATATATATATATATATATATATATATATATATATATATATATATATATATATATATATATATATATATATATATATATATATATATATATATATAGAGAGAGAGAGAGAGAGTGAGAGATAGAGAGAGAGAGAGTGAGAGATAGAGAGAGAGAGAGTATATATATATATATATATATATAATAATGAGGGGTGAAATTAATTAATTTGGAATAATTATCAATTACACCAAGTAGTCTTCGGCATGTAAAAGCCTCATTCGAGGAAAATTTAAGTAATACTAAGCAATAAAGGGTTTAGCAACGAATTGCCTTACCACATACGGAATTTAGAAATAGCAGTCAAAGAGTTATAGCTATTTCTTCTACTAAAAAGGGAGATCTCAGTAAAAACAGCAATTGGAAGGCAGACACAAACAGATAAGAGAGAATGAATTGACGGCAATCTATCATACAATTTTAAGTTATCTATGGACGCACGTTTCGAAATCAAGTTTTTAGGAAAGCATAAGAATTAAATATTAAATAATTCTACCTTACCAAAACTTCTTTTCTCTTCAGCGTAGAATACTATAATCATAAATGATTATATATTGAATTTTGAGATACTAGAAGGTACCAACTCAACTCAGTATCAGAGCGAGCTAGAATCCGCAACTAGTATCACCAAATTCAATGTGTGAATGAAAAGATTGTGTCACCAGCCCATTCCCACCCGCGTGTAGCCAAAACAAGATGCTGTGGTCATCTACTGAGATAAAATATGGTTATCCGTAATAATGAAGGGTGAAATTAATTAATTTGGAATAATTATCAATTACACCAAGTAGTCTTCGGCATGTAAAAGCCTCATTCGAGGAAAATTTAAGTAATACTAAGCAATAAAGGGTTTAGCAACGAATTGCCTTACCACATACCGAATTTAGAAATAGCAGTCAAAGAGTTATAGCTATTTCTTCTACTAAAAAGGGAGATCTCAGTAAAAACAGCAATTGGAAGGCAGACACATAATTCTTATGCTTTCCTAAAAACTTGATTTCGAAACGTGCGTCCGTAGATAACTTAAAATTGTATGATAGATTGCCGTCAATTCATTCTCTCTTACCTGTTTGTGTCTGCCTTCCAATTGCTGTTTTTACTGAGATCTCCCTTTTTAGTAGAAGAAATAGCTATAACTCTTTGACTGCTATTTCTAAATTCGGTATGTGGTAAGGCAATTCGTTGCTAAACCCTTTATTGCTTAGTATATATATATATATATATACTCTCTCATTACTCTTTTACTTGTGTCAGTCATTTGACTGCGGCCATGCTGGAGCACCGCCTTTTAGTCGAGCAAATCGACCCCGGGACTTATTCTTTGTAAGCCAAGTTTCGGTCTCTTTTGCCGAACCGCTAGGTGACGGGGACATAAACTCACCAGCATCAGTTGTCAAGCAATGCTAGGGGAACAAACACAGACACACAAACACACACACACACTTATATATATATATACATATATACGACAGGCTTCTTTTAGTTTCCGTCTACCAAATCCACTCACAAGGCATTGGTCGGCCCGGGGCTATAGCAGAAGACACTTGCCCAAGATGACACGCAGTGGGACTGAACCCGGAACCATGTGGTTGGTTAGCAAGCTACTTACCACACAGTCACTCCTGCGCCTTCCTATACTTAACATATATATATATATATATATATTCTATAATTATAAACAATTATAATTTACGTACCTAAAAAGTGTGTTACTCTCTGGGAGATCTTTACGGTATTTTAACTCCTATTTCTAAATTCGGTGCGTGGTAAAGCAACTAGATGACCCCTAATTATAATTATGTTTATAATTATAGACTATTTATATAATATTACCTAAAAATATTATTTTAACGTATCGATCTACTTGGTAAAATTATTAATTATTATTTAATTGTACCCTAATATGATTAATATTATATATATATATATATATATATATATATATATATATATATATATACAATATATATTCTGTTGTGTTTAGTGCCTTATAATTTAACACACTCACTTGTAAAATGTTTATTATTTCTTTTATATTTTTTCTAAAATTTTCGTTGTATCTTGCAACCTTTTCAAACTATTGAAATATTACGGTAAAAGATAAGCGAGTAGGAAGAACCCTTCATGCTTTCGAAGATATTCATGAAGTTGATGTGCGTTTGGGCGTATGTGTGTACGTGTGTGTATGTGGGTGCGTGTGTGTCTCTATGTAAAAAGCCTGAGACATTCTTAATACATACCCGTAATATCGGAGCCGTGCTCTCTCAAGTAGCGTATCTGTTTGGATTACCACTCTGATCTACGATCTACACCATATATTGAGAAATGGTACACGAGAGACTCTTTGGAAAAACACCATCATAGTCGATTGTATTTTTGAACGTATTCTTTTGGTCATCATTCAAGATTGACGGTCATTGGTAAAGGCAGGTAAGAACATCAAATTAAGGCATTTCTTTTAAATCTATCTTCCTTCTTCTAAGCTGTCGCGTTGCTGCATTACCACCTGTAATTTTCACCCTGGTTTCAACTTCTTTCCTTCCAACTCTCGTAGAAATGGCTCCGAGAGGTTTGATCTGCACCCACCTCTGATGAAATCAACTTAACTATAGGGAGCACCACACTGGCTTCTTCGAGATGAAAGTCACAGTCTTTAGGGCCCTAATTGTTCACTCCTGTCGAGCAGCACTCGGAAACAAATCTATAAAATGCATATCGGACACCTTCTTCTGATAAATGGCGTAGTATCCGGTCGGCTGAAAACTCCAGCTGATTGGTACCAATTCCAACCGGGTGTGTGTGTCAGTCTTGTTCATTCGTACATAACAACTAAATAAGTACTGAAGTACGTAAACACATTTAGTTATAAGTCCGATAATAGACGCTGAGCATAAAGTCTAAATGTTTGAAAGCTTGGCTAAATTAGATTAAATGACACACAGTAGTTATAAGTAAATAACTAAATAAGGTAGATATCGATTCATGGTGAGAAATGTTTTAAAATGTCTGCAAAATTTGACTGCTTCTTCTTAGAAGATTTATTTCTTAGGCATCTTTCTACAGAGATGGCGTTGAGCTCGGCCATCTTGATATGGTATTCCCGTTTTAATAATGGAACGATTAATAATGCTATTGTGGAGGCGCGTGGCCTAGTATTTAGAGCAGCGAACTCGTGGTCGAGGGATCGCTGGATCGAATCTCCGACCGAGTGATGCGTGTGTTTATGAGCGTAACACCTAAGCTCCACGCGGCTCCAGGAGGAGGTAATGGCGAACTCTTCTGACTCTTTCGCCACAGCTTTCTCTCACCTTTTCCTACTGCATCTTGCTGCTCACCTGCGACGAACAGGCGTCCCGTCCAGGTGGAGAACCTATACGCCAAGGAAACCAGGATAGCGGCCCTTATGTGCCAGGCGTGGCTCGAGAAAGAACAAACAATAATACTATTAATTTTTCTATTCTTAACATAGTGCTTATGAGTAGTTAATGATAGGAAATGATACGTTTACGAGAGAAAGCTATACTAATGTGGAATATAATTTCTCTCATAAAGTCGACAGAATGTGGGATAAATATTTTATTCAGTTATTCTAGTATTAAACCCATCCAGATGTCGTGAATTTTGTTGCTTAATATAATAGGTACATTTACGTAATAGTTTCTAAGGGTAGATATTCACAGAGAATCTACGGATTATTCTGCTATTCCATCACTTTTTATCTTGTATTAAATATCAATTATCGTTACACCCGTCATTGTTACAATCCCTATTGATAGTTAAACTATTATTTATATTGCAGGAACAAAACGTAGTACCTAATATGCTGCTATTCGTGTTATGGCTATGAAGACTCGGCTTTTGTTTAGTGAAATCAAATATAACCATCATTAAGATCTAAATGAATGGCGACATTAATATCTC
Organism: Octopus sinensis; assembly: GCF_006345805.1. NCBI lineage: Eukaryota > Metazoa > Mollusca > Cephalopoda > Octopoda > Octopodidae > Octopus > Octopus sinensis. The sequence continues at coordinate 8,258,945 of NC_043001.1, read as the reverse complement.
TCATTCCATTACTATAATTATAGCTCTGTAGAATTGCTGCTCTCAATACTATCTCCAGTATTAGTTCCGCTAATTTGTTCACCATTATTTTAAATATTAGTAATATTTGTATTATGACCATCAGCAGAAGTGGTAAGCGAATCCGAAATAGCAAGCGCGTCAGTATTTGCACAAACATTTTCAAATTGAGAAACCTTCCTGTGAACTTATTTAATTAATAGGGCAACATGATGGGTGTTTTGTATTATCAGCGAAACGTATGCTATTCCTCACGCAAGTATTACTCTGTTTCTCTACTCGTCATTCAAATTAAATTTACTTCCCGAATTTGAGAAATTGTTATAGATACGATGGGTGTTCATGGTTATCCTGTAATTGCTATAAAGCCCGCACTTGATATTATGTTTCCTGTTCCTATTATAAAGTCATAGAGAATATCAAAACCGGACACTGGTTCAGAATTGCGGAATTTTAAGCAGAAACTGAAGATTTCTAACTTGCGGCACAAAATAAGATTCCCTCTACAAGAAAACACCAATGGCATAATTGACCAGAATGCAAGTAGTTAAAGGATATGTAATGGTGGGGAAGAAACATTAAATCTTATCGTCTGTAAATGTCCAGCCTTGACCATACAGGAATATATCCACACACGAGTAAGTTGTGACTTCGACCGAAAATTGTGCCAGCATTATTAAATGCCAGAGAGATCATCGGACTTTCGACTTCACGGAATGCATCAAACAGGAAGATTGTATCATCAAGTTTTGCCAAACGTTTTATGATCATCACTGGGAAAAAAACCATTCTGAAGATTTAGCACATCTTTGTTGATGATGCCGTGGACAAAATCCAATGTCAAAATGAGGTACAATCGCTACAACTTGTCTCTACATTAGTGGAGAAGAAGACATGCCCAGGCAGGCTTTTTATAAGTCGAAAGTTGGAGCAGATTGAGAATATTCGGCCAAAAGTCATGGAAGATCGTCGTGGAGTATGCAGGCAATCATGAAAGACAGTCGTGTAATACCACAAAGTGGAAATAAGCAGAGTATCACTACTTTCCATTTTAAATGAGGATTTGTAAACGCAGGGAGCGTCGGCGAAATTCGTTCCCAAAGTGCTGGTGGAGGAGGAAAATCAACCCCGCATGGAACTCTATCAGGGCATGCAGGACTGTGCAAGCCACGGCTCAAACTTCGGGGAGACCATCATCATTATTATTTTTTCTCTCTGTTTATTTCTGTGTTCTATTCAGTTGAACACCATAGGCTCGAAACAAAAGATTTTCTCACTTCCCGGGCGTTAAACTAATGCATCTGTTTGTTGTTTACACACCCGTCTTCGTCTTTTGTTTTGTTTGTTTTTTGTAAATTCCAATTATACACACACACACACACACAACACACACACACACACATATATACATATATATATATATATGTATACATATATATATATGTCTATGTATATACATATATATACATATACATATATACACACACACACACACACCACACACACACACACACACACATATATACATATATATATATATATGTATACATATATATATATGTCTATGTATATACATATATATACATATACATATATACACACACACACACACACACACACATATATATATATATATAATATATATATATATATATATATATATATATATATATGTAGTGTGTACATGCATCTGGACACATCTAGTGATGTGCCTTGTATCATCGGGCATTTCGGTTCTTTCATATAAATATATATATTTGCTGAAATTCCTGTGCTAATAATGGGAATGTTACCAATAGTACTTCTGTATAGATACCATCCACTACTAATACTAATAGAAATAATATTAAAATTTGTGATTGTAAATATTATCAGTATAAGTGTTAGCATATTTCTGGTTCTTTTGCTGCAAAGGATTGCATTGAAACGCTTGATAACAGAGAGTGTGTTTTGAGTACTTTAACTAATTTATTTAGCAATAAAATAATGTGTCGATTCAATATCTCCCATCTATTATGGATAGTAAAATGTTATCCTCTGCATATTTTTCTTGTCTGACTACACCAAAATGGCAATAATATGTAACATAAAAACAGATATTCTTCCTACATGATTTTATATTCACACGATTGCTTGTTAAAAAAGTGCGCCAGACCCATTAAAATGAATTATGACCCGTTTACTTTGAAGTTTTGAATGTATCGCTGCAGTTAAAATATTCTTTTCATGCAATCAATATAAATATATATTTCAATTCTATTACGAATTTAAAATTATTTTTATTCAAATATTTAATGAATTAGATTTATCCGGTTGTATGGCATAATTTCACTTACACCCCTTTATTTCCTGGTCGTTAAAATAGAAATATTACCATTTCATTCTGACGGGATTGTTAGAAATGTTCATTATTTGCTGCACTTAAAATTCTAATGACTGGTTGTCAACTTTTGGCAAGGAAATAAATTAGAATAATCATTTATGTATATTCTGCATAACCCTTTTCAATCTTAGATATTTTAGAGGAAAATAATAATTTTACCGAACCAAGAAAGAAATGCCTCTAAAATCAATAAATATAACCCTTCAATATTCTCAAATTCATTCTGCTATGGATTTATTTACAATAACTTGTTTAGGACATAAACTTGCTAGCATCATTAAAGAATATATCGTAAGATATTTTCACATTTGTTCTATGAAGTAGAGTCTAGGATTTCTGACGAATGATTCATGATATAGTCAAGATTAAATATGAAATACATTATTAGAAAATATTATTGGAATCTGCTGGAATTATACCGAAGTAGTGTATGTAAATTAGAGCATAATCATGTTAACCGGTTATCTTGATGCCCGTTGAATTTATATTTGATATTTATACATGAGATTCAAATTTACGTATATTTATGAAACTGAGGAAGCATAGTAATTTCATGTATATTTTTGAATTTATATATCATACCATGATATGCTCATATATCACATCAACTCTGGTAATATAGCATATACATGATTGTATATTTGAAATAAATTTCGATGTATAAAAACATATTTCAAGAAAAAAATATTAAGTAAACGTGTGAAAACTTATTTTCGCCTTCACTTGAAAGCGAAGTTGTCATTTCCTCACATACATTTTCATACGTTTCAGTGTTTATGAAGACAGCTATTCCGATGTGTGAATGAAATGATCATGTTATATTCATAAAGAGCCAAACAATATCTGTGTAAGTATCTATGTACTGTCCAAATCCCCAATCCAATGATGTATCATTATATAACTCTATTATATTTCTATGCATATATGTACGTTTGTATCTATCTATCTATTATCTAGCTCTTTCTGTATACACACACACATGTATATGAATATACATATATATATATATATATATATATATGTGTGTGTGTTGTGTGTGTGTGTGTGTGTGTGTAATATATATATATATATATATGTAAAATATGCGCGTGTATTATATGAACGTATATATCATCATCATTGTTCGACCGTGGTCGAGACAATGGAATTTACCTGTTGCTGGATGCCTATATATATATATATATATATATATATATATATATATATATATATATATATTATATATATATATATATATATATATTATATATATATATATATATATATCTGAAGCCACTACATACATCTATTCTCTCCTTGTTTCTTTCTGTGTTCCTTTCTGTGGAAGAGCGTAGGCTCGAAACGTTAAAGACTTTTTCAATTCCTGGGCGCTATGCTAATATATCGGTTTGTTTTCTACGCCACCTGTCTTCGTCTTTTTGTTTTTTCGAGAATTTTCACTATATATATATATATATATATATATATATATATATATATATGGCACAAAATATTGTACAGCAGCTAACCTGGCTCCATCAAACTCAAGCTCGCAGATGGGACTACCCACAGTTCACAAGACCACCACAGCAAATAGACCCAAGGTGGACACCACCGGCAACAGCATACACCTCACCTCGATGCTCCTACTGAACATCAGAGGACTACTAACACACAGTAACAGGACAAAAGTCCCGTTCTTGAGAGACTTTGTTGCATGCAATCAAGCCTTATGCATAGCACTTACGGAAACACACCTGAAACCGGACATAGCGGATGCGAAAGTACACATACCACAGTATGTTGTACTACGGACCGACAGAAAAGAAAGGAGTCATGGAGGAGTTGCTATGTACATCCGTGAGGACCTCACACCCCAGGTCCTTTTGTCATACTCAAACTCGGTGTGTGACACACTAATTGTACATGTAAGGCAACTTGGTGTAGTTGTGTGTGCTACATATCGCCCTCCAGATGCCCCGAGCCATATGGGCAAGTTTGAAGACTGCCTTATAAAAATAGAAGAAGTTCTAGTCACACTAGAACAGCACATAAGTGTACTTCTCATGGGAGACTTCAACCTGCCCAATGTCAGATGTCTCCCAGGAATGACACGATGTGAACGGGGACAGGCGAGGTCCCTCCTGAACCTCATCAACACCCTGTACATGGAGCAAGTAATACTCCAACCAACCAGGGCAGCTAACACACTGGATCTCTGCTTCACAAATAATATGGATCTCATTCATAATGTGAAAGTGACGCCGACACTACTCTCGGATCACAACATGGTAGAGCTGACCATGTACGGGCCAAAGGAAACAATGGACATGCAGCCTACAAGAAACTCTCAGAATCTTTCCAGCTTGAACTTCAATAAGGCAAACTGGAAACAAATTGAGAAAGAGATCCTCAAACAAAACTGGCCTGAATGTCTCTCGTCGCCGGACATCGACATGAAACTTCAACAATTCATGTCTGTAATGCAAGCCATATGCTACAAATGTGTCCCAGAGAGAAAGGCCATTATACACAAGAACAAAATACCCAGAGAGAGGAAAATTCTAATGAGACGGCGCACAAAAATCTCAAATCGCCTAAACAAACAAATTGAAAGCAGTGAAAAGTCCCGCCTGAAAATGAAACTGTTGGAAATTGAAAACTGTCTGCAACTCTCCCATGAAAAGGAAAGAGCAGACAAAGAAGCCTGGGCTATAGACAACATAAAATCTAACCCCAGAGCTTTCTACAGGTATGCCAAAGAAACAGCTACGGTGCACTGTAGGATAGGGCCACTCCTTGAAAGGGATGGCACACTCACAGGAAATCCAATGAGGGTAAGTGAAATACTAAATGAGCAATTCAAGAGTGTTTTCACCCCACCACTTGGGCATTTCCAAATCAGCAATCCAATTGACTTCTTCACCACTGCAGATATGGGGTCAGAGGCGGCGATGATTGATTACATCAATATAAAGGAAGACGATGTAATAAAGGCTATAGATGAGATGGAAACAAACTCAGCTACTGGCCCCGATGGATTCCCAGCAATCCTTCTAAAAGTATGTAAGAGGGTCCTAGTAAGGCCACTGCGGTCTCTCTTTCAGAGCTTCCTTGCAACTGGCAAACTTCCAAGTAAACTGAAGGAAGGTAAAATATGCCCTATTCATAAAGGAGGTAGCAGAGCGGAGGCCAAGAACTACAGACCTATCTCCCTAACCTCACACATCAGCAAGGTCATGGAACGAATAGTCAGAAGGAAACTAATCACCTTCCTTGAAGAAAATGACTTGCTGCCTGACACCCAACATGGTTTCCGACCAGGAAGAAGCTGCTTAACTCAGCTCCTACAACACTATGACTGGGTGCTGAAACAACTGCTCAACCACTCAAATGTGGAAGTCATATATCTCGACTTTGCAAAGGCCTTTGATAAAGTCGATCATGGAATGATATGTCACAAACTGCGTGATCTTGGCATAGTTGGAAAATTGGGAGAATGGCTTCATGACTTTCTGAAGAATAGAAGTCAGGTGTTAACAGCCAATTGGTCCACTTCCATTAACACGCAAATAGTGAGCGGTGTTCCGCAGGGCACTGTTTTGGGACCACTACTGTTCATAATGGCCCTCTCAGACATGCCCTCAGCCACGCAGAGAGCCACGATCACAAGTTATGCAGATGATACAAAAGTCTCACAGGCAATACAGAACCCTGAAGACACTAAGCACCTGCAATGTGAGCTGGACGAAATATACAAGCGGGCTGAAAAGAATAGCATGCAGTTCAATGCTGAAAAGTTTCAAGCTTTATACTATCAGCATGCAAAACTGAATGCAATACCCAATGAATACACTGGACCCGGAGGGATTGCAATCCCAGAGGCACAATCAGTGCGTGACTTAGGTATTCACATGAGTGATGACGCGACCTTTCATGTACATGCTGCTAAACTGGCAATGAAATGCAGACGGCTGGCTGGATGGATTCTTAGAACCTTTAGAACAAGAGAACAAGAAACCATGATGGTCCTCTGGAAGACACTTGTCCTAAGCCACTTTGACTATTGCTCTCAGCTATGGTCACCATCCAGTGTCAAGATGATCACAGAACTTGAGGCGATCCAACGAAGCTACACGAAGAAGATAGCCTCTGTGCAGCATATGAGCTACTGGGAAAGACTCAAGAGATTAAAGCTCTATTCCCTGGAGCGTAGGCGAGAAAGATATGCCATAATATATATCTGGAAGATCCTGGAAGGACTTGTCCCAAACTTTGGCATCGAGAGTCACACAAATGCCAGAACCGGGCGCCACTGCGTAGTACCAAGTACTCCAAATTTGCCATCAAGATGTAGGACAAGATACTGTGATAGCCTGGGCTTCAGAGGCCCACAGCTCTTCAATATCCTCCCGAAGAACCTGAGGGACCTGCATGGTGTAGATGCGGATGTCTTTAAAGTAGGACTGGACCTCTTCCTGTGAGGTGTCCCGGGTGAACCAACTTCACGGCAGGAGGTGCAGATGAGGGCAGCTGCATCGAACTCTCTCATGCATCAGATGGCGTTTGCTAAAAAGCATCCGTGAGGTAAAATCGTGTAGCAAACCAAATGGCGGTGCCCCAGCATTGCCACAGCTCATTAGCTGAAACTGGAAAAAATCAAAATCAAATTCAAAATCATATATATATATTTATAAGCAATAATGCTGATATGTTGACGATAGAAATGTTTCAGGTATGTTGTTTATTTATGAACGAAAGATGTATATGTTAAGAAAAAAAAATTCCGGTCATCAGTAATGAACACGTTCGAAACAGCCCTAATGTACCTCTGTCCTTATTGTTTATTGCTTTATTGTTTATTCTTCACCAAACTCAGGAGCTTCTATCCGTTCCTTTCGTGAACCTATATTTTCCTAACGAATCAGTGCGGTGTATTATTGCGAATAGACGTCATGTATTCTCTCCCGAAATACAGCAATATATATATACATATATATATATATATATAATATATATATATATATATATATATTATTTATATATATATATATATAATATATATATATATATATATATATATATATATATATATATATATATATATTTATAGGGAGAGAGACAGAGAGAGAGGAAGACAGATAAATAGATAGATAGATAGATAGATAGATAGATAGATAGATAGATAGATAAATAGACAGAGAGATTGGGAGAAAATTTTAAAACAAAAATATTGTTGAATATTATTATCGAAATGCCTCACGTTGCGTTCATTGACCGAATTTCTAATAGGCTGTTAATAATATTCTTGTTGAAGAATGATAAATTTTCTCTTTAAAAATGTGTCGAGGAACTCATTAGATTGATTGAAAATAGCTTTTATTATAAGGAAATCATATCAAAGTCGGTAAGCTGTCAGAATGGGTAACACTCTAGATACAATGCTAAGCTGCTTTTCGTTTATTTTTTTTGTTCTGAATCCAAATTACCCATGTCGACTTAGCCTTTTAACCTTTTGAGGACCATAAAATAATTAGCATTTGAATACTGGGTAATTATTCGCTCCTCGAATTTGCTGGCCTTGTGCCAACAATTGAAATTATTATAACTGAATGTAGAAACGCGCTCCTTCTCCTCCGCACTCACGCAAAGATACACACACATGCATATATATATATATATATATATATAATTTTAATCCAAACGGGAAACAAAAAAACAACAACAATGGAACAATTACAGTATTATTATTAATAGGCGCTCAGGAAGTGGAATATATATAACAAAGGGTAAACTTAATTAATTAAGAAGTAATCAGTAATTTCACCAAGTAGAATTCGGCATGAAAAAAGGACCATTTCATGGTAAACTTAAGTAATACTAATGTGGTAAAGAAAATCTTTGCTGAATCCTAATTATTTAGTATATATATATATATATATATATATATATATATATATATTATATATATATATATATATATATATCCGTATGTATGTGTGCGTGTTTGTATACGTATATGCACACATTAATATATATATATATATATATATATATATATATATATGTGTGTGTGTGTGTGTGTGTGTGTGTGTGTGTGTGTGTGTGTGTGCGTATATGCGTGTGAGTGTGTGCACGTTAGAAATGTAACACCTTCATTCCTTAAATTCCTCACACAGATTGATGTGTATCTGTATGTTCATGTATGTTTGTATGTAATTTTATGAAGGAAACTGTGACACGCAGAATCCTTCCTGTATTGTAGTAAAAAAAATTAGGTTGGGACACATCCCGAGGAAACGCAAGAAAAAGGTGAAGAGAAAGCTTTCTGGGAGTAGTCTTTAAAGGTTCATATCTCTTTATGTCTTCATCTTGTTACGATTTCAATGTTGAATTTATAAGTTTGGCGCAGTTCTTCGACCTAATAAAGATTTGTGTTCTTTATTTGTCGTTGGCAATGTCACGTAAACTAATGCAATCCTCAAACGAAGAAATGGCGTCGGCTATAATTTAATTCACGAAGTTTCAAATGGATGACAACTAGCGCTAAAATGTAAAGTAAAGACTCCTTTTCCTGGGCAGAAAACAAGAAGAATGGATATCTCCGCACCATAACAATATATCACGTATGTCCTAATTCTCTTCAAAAAGGTAGAGTTCATGTTAAAACATCCGACACACTGGTATTATTTTACTACTATTTCACGGTTTACTGTAGAAGCAAAAATATATCACTGCCACGGATTTTAAGCATCTATCACTCGAACGTCGATCACTCCCAGCGTATAAACGTGTTGAATTATTTCTCTTTTCTTTACTATTTTCCAATATGTCGAAGTGAAAAATAATCTTTAAATACATCAACATTTACCTGAAAATTAATATTATTATTGCCAATTATTTACCATAGAAACTTCTTTGTCTTTTTTTCTTTCAGTGAAGTCAGGTACTTTCTAACATGTTGAAAGGGGTAAAGAACATCATCGGTCGTGAATGACATTGGGATTACACAGTTCTATATTTGAGAGATGAGGAAATGTGTACATTATTTATATTATTTACATTTGACGGATATTTTCCTGATCTTGTTTGCTGTTAACACAAAGCTTCGGCAGATGCACTCTCCAGCCTTCATCAGGTTTCCTAGTGAAATTTCGAAACTGTGTTCTGATTCCTAAATTATTTTTTGGATATTATTATCATTATCGTCATCCACCTCCTCCTCATCATCATGATCATCATTATTATTATTATTATTATTATTATTATTATTATTATTATTATTATTATTATTATTTATTATTATTATTATTATTCAGGTGACTGCCTGGAATCAAACTCGGATTCTTGGCGTTAGAAGCCCGCGTTCTTAACAACTTACGCCATATGCCCATGGGATTAAAACTCTGAAGTACCCTCCCTGACACAAATCCGGACAAGGCAGTTCATCAAAAGCAAGCAGTCATCCAAACATTCCACTCTGCCCACTCCACACAACCAAAAGTATCCAAGTAAAGAAAAAGACTGATGCACCCTCGTACCCGTGAAGTCGCAACTCATTTCTACAGTTGAGTGAACCAAGGCAACGTAAATTAGAGTGCCTTGCTCAAGAACTCAATGCACAGCCCGTTACGGGAATCGACCGCTCTATCTCATGATCGTGAATCCGACGCTGTAAACACTGAGCCATCTAATTCGCGCAAATGCGGAATTATGATTACAAAATGTTTATTTCTTTATAGCTCACCGGGGGCTAAACATAGAGGGGACAAACAAAGATAGACAAAGGGATTAAGTCGATTACATCGCCCCCCCCCCAGTGCGAAACTGGTACTTATTTCATTGACCCCGAAATGATAAAAGGTAAAGTCAACCTCGGCGGAATTTGAACTCAGACGAAATACCTATTTATTTACTACCCACAAAGGGCTAAACACAGAGAGAACACTCAAGGACAGACAAACGGATTAAGTTGACTGTATTGACTCCAGCGCGTAACTGGTACTTATTTAATCGACCCTGAAAGGATGAAAGGCAAAGTCGACCTAGGCGTAATTTGAACTCAGAACGTAACAACAGACGAAATGCCGCTAAGCATTTCGCCCTGCATGCTAACGTTTCTGCCAGATCACCGCCCTTACGTTTGCAAAATATTGAATAATTCATGTGTACCAATAAATCGAGTACATCTGTACTTGTTTATTAAAAGGTTATTATTCTTTTCTACTCTAAGCACAAGGCCCGAAAGTTTTTTGGTTGGGGGTCAATCGATTAGATTGACCCTAGTACACAACTGGTACTTAATTTATCAACTCTGAAAGGATGAAAGGCAAAATCGACCTCGTTGGAATTTGAACTCAGAGCATAACAGCAGGGGAAATACCGCTTAGAATTTCGCCCGGCCTGCTAACGATTGTGCCAGCTAGCCGCCATTATGTTTGCAAAATATCAGATAATTCAAGTGCATCAATAAATCTGTACTTGTTTATCAACAGGTTATTATTAATCCATAACTGTTTGACATGGGGAAATTGTGTGAGGGCATGATCAATGGATTTTAACCCTGTTAAGGCATCATTAATTGTGAAATTGTCAAGCAGGAGGATACTGTAGAAGAAGCAGGGCCGTTCTGCAGATATATTCCTCTCTTTTTAAAATCATTTTGATTTCAAAGCGAATCGAACACTGACCGCGTAACTTAAGAAGAAATGTGTTTATGGAGAAAATTTATTTCCAGAAACAACTTTTTAAAATCCTAAACTGTTTTAATTTGTTACCTTTAAGATGTACTCGGGTTTATATTCATTGGCCTATTTGAGATGGTAGGAACCTGTCTGATGGATAATGCGGAACACTTAGGGCCACTTCATAGGCAGAAAAAACAACCGTTTCTTGATACAGAATGTGTGCTGACAGCGTATTTGAAAACCCATTTTATATTTTCAATTGCCGTTTATCGATGCATCGACTAAAACAGAATCGTTATTTTGTAAATAATTTGCAGCATTGAAAATAGAATTTTTATTTTCGTAAACTATGACAATATATAGGTACTTTCCAAGAAATATACTTTGAATCAATAACTCGTTCATTTTATAGTTTAACCTTTATTTGTCAGCAAAGGTTTTGTTTACTGTCTAACGAAGATGTGTTTTATGTTTGGGATTACGAGAAATCTCTGCTTAAAAACGGATTACGATTTGACAATGTTCGGGAAACATTTTGCGATCGAATTTTCCATTACAGCACATAATTCTATCTCAGTTATAACTCTTATAAGTAACTCTTCTATAATGGCTAAACTCTTATATAATGGCTAAACTCTTATATAATGGCTAAACTCTTATATAATGGCTAAATAACTCTTACATAATGGTTAAATGCTAAATAATTACTAAATTAAAGCATTCAGATAAATTGATGCATCTGCCGTTTTATTCAAATACTGCGCAGAATTGTTGTTTTATCCATTGCCAAAATATCTCTACGCTCAACTGTTCCTCCAATGACACTGTCATCCTACACTGTGTATTCCTTTTATATTCAATTTCTTGTAATAATGGACGACGAAGCTGTCACTATATAGAATTGTGAACACTATATCCTATCCCCGGCAACGTATAAAATATTTATCTTAACGTCATATAATTATAATTCACATTTATATTAACAATATGGTATATTTCAACTTCATCAGTATTTGAGCAGGATGGGTTTAATCCATATATCTGGAGTTCAGTCTAAATTATTAGATTATAACTGACATAACCAGGTAACTGGGTAACAAATATTTCTTATGTAGTACTCAAAAATCAAAATGATATTTAAATATTGGTTTCGCATTTTAGCACAATACCAAATATTTGGGGGATTTAATCGACTTACACTCTCCCTTGAAATTGCTGGCCTTGTGTTAATACTGGAAACCAGCGGTATTTGATGCTATGAATTATATCATCAGCGATCGCTGTCCAAACTTTAAAACATAAACAACTTTATTTACATAGTATTTGCTCTACACGATGTATATTCTACCTTTAAAAAATCACTAAAATCTACTCAATTATGTTTCGCAGTTCAAAGTAAAGCAAAATACACCAGATGTTGCGGTGTAATACAATGCTTTAATGCATCATATTTGATAGATAATTATTATAATCAGTATGCTGTTGATGTATTTGGTTCGGTTTGATTTAATGAGATCCGTTTAATGAGATTATTCATGAATTTTTAAATAAATATCTTTATAATAATTTCTCACTGTTGATATAGTGTGTTCTAAATAAGTCCTAAAACAATCTTCTTGGTTAATGTGTAGGTGTTATGCATTTCCATATGCATAAAGTTGGATACATCGTTGCCACACAAAAATGAGTAACATTTTTTTGTATAGCTTAACGAAAAAATTTTCAAAGCAAAAATAATAAATAAATACATATATAATATATATAAATATATCAATAAATGATGTAATTTTAAATGCTAATGTGATATCAGTACTAAAATAGTTTTGTTCGTTTAAATGCATTAAAATAATTTTGCTATATTCCACTTTATATTTCCAAAAGATAATAAAAATCAAGACTGTCATTTCTGGATAAACTTTTAATTGCCGTATCATTAATGATTATATGCATTGGCTAGCAATTACCATGAGAGACAATAAAGTTATTTCACAAAAAAGTTTTCTCCTCAAGACCTGGATTGATATACATTATCACATGGCTACCTTATTATTCAATAATAATCCTTCAGATTAACTTGTAAGGCCATATGTGTTACAGTTCCATATTTAAGAGATGAGGAATTATATACATTGTTTACATTATTTACATTTGACGGATATTTGTCCCATGTAAAATATGTAAATAATGGCCATATGTGTTATGTGATTTTAATCACTTTTACGTCCAATGGTTTCACACAAATGACATATAATGAAGCAAGTCTGGAACTATTATTAAGGTCATTTCGCCATACTTTTAC
>NC_043001.1:8238079-8240579 GCF_006345805.1 Octopus sinensis | reverse complement strand
AGTGCGTTTCCCGTCTGACCTACATATATTTCTTCACAATTTGGCATTTGATGCAGTAAATTAAATTTCTGCTTTTGCAGTTCATATTCGCGTTTGTGAATATTTTCCCGGTTTTTGTGTTTATATATTGACCGGTATGTATGAATTGGCATGTGCCACATCGGCTATCATTGCATTTAGATACCGTGAATGTTTGGTCTTTGTTGCTGAGGTCAAATTTTGCCTTTGTTAGTAATGTTTTCAAGTTTTTAGGCTGTCTTTTACTAAGCACCATAGCTCGATCCGTGATTATGTCTTTTAATTCATTACTTTGGGCAATGATTGGTAGGTTTGCTTTGGCAATGTTGAAGATATTCTGGTGACATGGGTTGTGTGTCACTATGAATGGTATGACTTGTTCTTTTTTCCTCTTCCTTGGGTTGTCCTAAGTTTTTGTATAGGTATTTTTATAGCCCGCTGTATGCCATTTTCTATAAGTAGAGATGGGTATTTTTGTTTGAGCAAAAATTCTCTTAGTTCTATTAGGCGTTTGTTCCTGAATTTGCATCTTCTACAATAGTACAAATTCTTCTGGCTAGGCAGTATGGGATGTTACGTTTTGTATGTGGTGGATGGCACGACTTAAAATTTAGGTATTGATGTGTGTCTGTGTGTTTATAGTATATATCTGTGGTGATGGTGGTGTCTTTTTTAATTACCATTATATCCAGGAATGGTAATTTGGTACTACTCATCTCCTTTGTAAATTGGAGAGATGGGTGTAGGTTGTTCAGGAGGATAATGAACTCTTCCAGAGTATTTAGAGATTCTGTCCAGATTATGAAACAGTCGTCTAGGTATCTCTTCCATGCCTTTTCAATATACTTTCTAAACCCAGTGCCATAGTTTACCTTAGACGCAATACCAATGTTAGGCCAAACATTAGCAAATCAGAGATGTCTGCATGTAAACGCATACAAAACGATCAAACAATAATAATTAAACAAGCAGATAAAGGTGGTGCAATTGTTATTATGGATACCGAATACTATAAGGATTTGGTTGAAGACCAACTGAAGGATACAACCTTCTATTGTGAAATACCCGCAAATAGACCACCACATCATGAAAAAGATCAACACCTGACACTGATTTCAACCACACCACAACTCACTTACGGATAATGAAAAAGACTACATCACCAATTTTGAACCAAAACCCAGCAACTTCTACGGCTTACCAAAAATACACAAATCAAAAAACATTCAACAGGCAGTAAAAGAACAAGAAAGTGAGTACATAAAATTATTACATCCAAAAGACCTAAAACTTAGACCTATTATAGCTGGTCCAGCATGCCCTACACACCGTCTAAGCAATTTTATTGACATTGTTTTGAAACCACTATGTACTTACATACCAAGTTTCATCAGGGATGACATCGACTTCCTGTCCCATCTTCCCAAAACAACAGAAACAAATTCAGTTTTACTAAGTTTTGATGTGGTAAGCCTCTACACCAATATTCCACACGATTTAGGAATAAGGCGATTAAATACTGGTTAGAAAAACATAGAGAAGTGATTCCCAGCAGATTCACAGTGCCTTTTATATTAGACACAGTCAAGCTTATTCTAGAAAATAACACATTCTTCTTCAATGGAAAGAATTACATCCAAATTAGAGGCACGGCGATGGGAACGAGGTTTGCTCCCGTTTACGCCAACTCTGTAATGGGATACTTAGAAGAACAACTCTACCAAGAGGTGGAGGTAAACTATGGCACTGGGTTAGAAAGTATATTGAAAAGGCATGGAAGAGATACCTAGACGACTGTTTCATAATCTGGACAGAATCTCTAAATACTCTGGAAGAGTTCAATATCCTCCTGAACAACCTACACCCATCTCTCCAATTTACAAAGGAGATGAGTAGTACCAAATTACCATTCCTGGATATAATGGTAATTAAAAAAGACACCACCATCACCACAGATATATACTATAAACACACAGACACACATCAATACCTAAATTTTAAGTCGTGCCATCCACCACATACAAAACGTAACATCCCATACTGCCTAGCCAGAAGAATTTGTACTATTGTAGAAGATGCAAATATCAGGAACAAACGCCTAATAGAACTAAGAGAATTTTTGCTCAAACAAAAATACCCATCTCTACTTATAGAAAATGGCATACAGCGGGCTATAAAAATACCTATACAACAACTTAGGACAACCCAAGGAAGAGGAAAACAAGAACAAGTCATACCATTCATAGTGACACACAACCCATGTCACCAGAATATCTTCAACATTGCCAAAGCAAACCTACCAATCATTGCCCAAAGTAATGAATTAAAAGACATAATCACGGATCGAGCTATGGTGCTTAGTAAAAGACAGCCTAAAAACTTGAAAACATTACTAACAAAGGCAAAATTTGACCTCAGCAACAAAGACCAAACATTCACGGTATCTAAATGCAATGATAGCCGATGGGGCACATGCCAATTC
>NC_043001.1:8215579-8230579 GCF_006345805.1 Octopus sinensis | reverse complement strand
GCCTAGCATATTGTTTTCAAAATCCGAAATGTTTATATATATATATACATATGAAGAATGAGAGAGAAAGATGAGCAGAAATGGCGAAATATATAATAGTGTTTGAGATAATTAAGGCATACGACGATGAAATTCGAGGGGGCGATTTCGTGGTATACATCCTCTGATCAACTAAATCGACTGATTCTTTATTAAAGGGGTAATGAATTGGGTGAGACTGGGAGGTAATGTGTATTCTTCCGGAATAAATATCGCTCCGAACAGTGTTCGACACACCTTTGTGCCTAATCAGCAATCGAAGTTTAATGTGAATTGATAAGAAATATGCCACACATAGATGCAAATCGAAACTAAACATATCTCTCAATACGATGAATGTTATAAAACGCCTTCCATTATACAAAACTCCACATGAGTCTCGACTGCACGTATAATGTACCGAGGTGGTGAACACCGACAAAGAATATTACTAGAGAAAGAGATAGATTCCTACAGGCACCATAAATATAGAATGCTGACTCCGCAACATGTCACGAGGAAGGTAAACAAAACACTTAACCACAAAAATAATACAGTCACGTTTGCATACGACTCTGTTTAATTTAAGTTCACATCACATCGAAACAATATAGTTGACGTGTATTTGACAGAATACATGGACGGATGTATTTATAACAGCAATAAATAAAAATAAACATTTTATAGAAATAAAACAACTGCATTAACATTGCTGGGAAATGATAGCAAATAAACCGAAAATTCCATGAAATATATGAAAGTAAACGTGAATATCGATATTCTATGCAGCCCAATATGCTTGTGAATTATGGTACTATTCTATAAAAAGAAATACAAGTCCCATCATAAATCACGATGTCGCCATTCACATTAACCCATAATACGTAACTGAAAAATACTATCTTCATAAAATTATGAAAACAGAATATAATTTTCATTACTCGGCGAAATAAAGTGAAAGGATGTTTCGTAACGATGAAAAAACAAAACGGTTGAAATGATTGGAAAATCAATATGAATGAAAAGGAAACTATACTGGAATGGAAACAAAGACTTATGTAACTGATGTCAAGAAACGTGTGTGATAGAAGATTCATAGAAAGAATGAAGACGTTTCTTAATATCGATAGATATATAGTTATATATAAATTAGGAAAAAACGCCTTTCATCAATTCAGTAATGAAAAATGAAATTACACCATCTAGAACATTACATATTATATATCATAATAATCCCTCTTATTATAATTTTATATATATATATATTATATATATATATATATATATATATATATATATATATATGTAGTTAATCCAAACATGAAAACACAAAGAGAAAACAACAACGTGAGGACGTGGTACAAATATAGTATAGAAGCGCAAGGCACATGCGTTGTTATTCATAAGGAAATCGTTATTGAAAGCAATGCACTAACAACTGAAAGTGAATCGCAGTTGAAGCATAGGTAATATGAAAGGAGTTAGAACTATAAGCTGTATATTAGATTAGAAAGAAGGATGCCTGATTTTCTTTCAGGGACAATGTTAAGTAGTATTCGTAATTAATATGTACGTCGTGTAATGAAAATATGTAACCTAACAGCATTGCTTGTAGTAAACGGTGACCTTTATTGCTGCTGAACAACCGATCCCATCCAATCAGGATTGACAGCACGGTTTGTATTATTCATCCTTTCGATTACTGAATACAAAACGACGAACGCTAGACTCCCGATAGGGGGATTTGTTTGAGTCAGCATGTTACCCTTATGCAACAATTAGGGGCAGGGTTACTCATTACTAGCTGAATAAACATGAGAAACGTAGAGCAAAGTGCTTTTCTCAAGAACACAATGTACAGCTTGCTTGGGAATTGAACTCCCGACCTTGCAATCAAGATTGCAAGGTCACTAGGTAATATAGAAAGAAGATAACAGGAAAGTAATATTAATTACATTTCGCTTTGGGATTTGGTTTGCAAGATTCTTTATATGAGTTCGTGTGTTGAAGCATATTCTGTTGTGTCTGGGGAGAGTAATTTTCTTTTTGTGTCTTATAATGTAACACTATTGAAAAGGTTGTAAGATGCCACGAAAATTTTAGGAAAATAAAAATAAGATATAAATGGAAATTTTACCGGTGAGTGTGTTAAATTATATGGCACAAAAAGAAAATGACTCTCCTCAGACACAACAAAATATTAATTACCTAAAACAGAAAACTCACAAAAGATTTCGGCAATAAACTTTGTTTACAATACATATACTTCAATGTTTTAGTGCATGCTAGAAAACAAGTCTACAAACGACAAGTATGAATTAGCAAACCAGTCTTATTCTAGTTGCATGCTAACATCTGCATAATCAAAATGAAGGACCATTCAAAAAGTTGGACCATTGGGTGCTTAAATATCAACCAATGAGGTAAAATATGAATGGCAGTTCTGGAACAATTTTAATTGGAACCGTTTCTCATGCCTCATCTCTAAAGATTGACTCGATATAAGAACATTTTTATTTCTCGTATATATTCTCGTGTTATATGTTGGTAACAAATTAGCCTTTGCTGATATATCAGAATCCTGGGTACTTGATCCTTTCCAGTGTAGATATAATATTGTTCTGCGTCAAAGCTTTCATTCTCTTCTTGTGTCATTCATTAACCAGGAAGAGTTGCAAGCTTCAACGAATGTGTTGTAAGGAATGTGTGAAGGAAAAGAACCGCTCTCAGCGTGGAGGGATAAGAGAAATAGTGCCCACTTTGAAAGCGAGGCTGCTTTTGTTGAAGATTCAGCGTAAAAAATTAATTACTAAAATAGGGCGAAATTTTCACTCGACACAATATATTCCCAGAAGAAGAAATTGATTAAATAGTTACACAAATAGTTACATACATACGTAATCCATATATATATCTATATATATAAAACTCAACTCGCGTGTCTGTGTGTTTAACTTCCCGGCACATCTCCTCCTAGCCAACAAATCGTAGAACCACCAAAAATGGGTCACTTAAAGTTTAGGCGAATGAAAATTGAACTGCGCTATTTTTGTTCCGAAATTCATCTCGCAAGTGCAAAAATCGATAATGTGTTTGTTTAGGCCTTATCTCATGCATTGACTAGTGAACTTTACTCAGTCAGCTGTTTGACGTGAACTGTGTTCACCACGCGTGCAAGCATGCGTAAAATAAAAAATCAAGATTTAAAAACGAATCGCCGTAAACATTGTAGAAATCCGGCAAAGAAATGCATTTTCGGGATGTAGTCTGGAGGGTTTTTTCGTATTAATCGTTTGGACTTTGTGAACACATACCAATTCTTTTCATTACATTTTTAACGCTTTGAATTAAGTGTGACCATTTTGCAAAGCCGGGCAATACTGCTAGTATATATATATTATTCACATTAGTTACAATTGACGGATGTTTGTTGTTAAGAAACAAGATGAGGATACATTCATGTCAATTTAAATTAATGTAAACATGTTACATAATTCATCATCTCTCAAACATATATATATATATATATATATACGCACACACATATATATATATATATTATATATATATATATATATATATATATATATATATGTGTATATATATATATAATATATATATATTATATATATATATGTATATATATATATAATATATATATATATATATATATATAATATATATATATAGTTATCTAAATATGAAAACACAAGAGAAAAGACAACAACGCAAGGACGTGGAACAAATGTAGTATTATTGGACGCTCAGGAAGGTAGGGAAGAAGGAGGGTTTTACGTTTCGATCGGAGCTCATCGTCAGAAACATAGGAAAAGGAAAGATCCAGAGAAGGGAAGACGGAGGTAAAAAATCACCAACAGTACACACGCGGTCACATTTTGAATATATATATATATATATATATATAGTTATAGATAGATAGATTGATATACATCGATATACATATACAAACACATGGCAAACACACACACCACACACACAGACATACAGGCACACACATTTATATATAAACACGCACATGCATACAAGTATGTTGGTACATAGTGGAGTGCTTCCCAGTTACTAATAAGTGTAACAATTTCTTTGAATTTGTTTTCGATACTTAAATTCACTCACGTGGTACCTGTCTGGGAGATGTACAGGAATACATAGGAAAGTAATCTTCTGTATACTATTCATAATGGAATTGAAAAAAAATCAGCTTTAAACTTGTTCCAGTTGTAGGACTGAATGGAATTATAAAATACAGACGTATCTATAATTTTAGAATAAGGTGTTCATAGCTTTACAAGTGAAACATAAAATCGCAGTTCTCAATGTTTCTGAATGGAACGCTGCTTTTTCAAAGTGGAAAGGTGCGATTTGGCTCACATTCAAGCGAAGGATTATTGAGTTAAGTTATTCTTCTTCTTTAATCGAAGGAACGATTTTATCGCTCACAGATCCTGAAGTAAAAATAAGTATCAGAACTTGCGATCTCAGGTGATTTAAGGAAAGAAAATGCGATTTAGATACACCAAGTGACATCACAGAGAAAGCCGTAACGTGGCAACGAAATAAAACGATAACTTTTCGAAATATGTTTCATGCATCTGAAGTGAGTACCGTGGTTAAAAAAAAAACACCCTTCAAACACAACATGTCTAAATTTACTGTAGCCATTCATTCGCATGTTCACCCTAAAAATTTCTTATTTCAAAGATGATCACTATTTTCTAGTATTAATGTTAATTAAAAAATGTTCTAAGCAATTCCAATCAATTCACTGAAAGCTTTCATACCAAATAACTTTCTTAATAATTAGTTTCTCTATTCGCAGCATCTGAAATAACAGAAGTTTTCCATGCATAATGCTATTTTAATCGTATTTTTCTGTTTAAAATATATCTTCAAAAAGGAGGATTAACTATACCGAAACATATGAATAGTTACCTTTGTACTATTATCATGAAAACAACTAATTACTCTACCGAATTTCTATTGTTATTTAATTTGTATTACATCCTGTGTGATCTCGTTTACTTTTCCAAGAAAGAAACAAAGAGAATTTAGTTAAGGAACCTTACTCTCAGTACACTTGCAACGAGGCACTATCATATTAATTGCGCCCAGTCTTCAGTACTCTATATGAGAGAAAAGCGGTTATAGTGTATTAAAACTTATGGAAAACTCAATATTGCATAGAGAACGCAAAGTTTGTGTTTTGAGAGATTTTTCTGGAAAAAATACTTTCCCTTCAAATGCCATCAAATATGAAAATTAAATTATTTTCATTATTACACAAGAATGATGGGAATATAGTCATTTGCAATTTATGCAGACGTGTCACTGCTGCGTGTATTTCCTCGGGGACCTTTGATGTATTATGTTTACACTATGATAACGAAATAAACAACGGCGGAGAAAATCCATAGAGTTAGACGAACCTTAAATCATTGATGTTATGCGATATTTATTAAGTATATCAATTTTATTCGTTTACTACTTGGGATTCATTAGCGGGACTTATCTAAGTTATTTTGTTCCACTAGGGTTTGCAGGACGTTCTCGTCGAGCGCTACATATCTTTCAGGACGATCTTCTAGGCTATAGTTTCTGGTTCGGAATATTTGGCTCGGAAAATGTATTACATGTCATATTTAACTTGAAAATATTAAATTTTATTTCATTGTGGGGGAAACTTTGGTGTATGGATACTTACATGCATACACTCACGCATTCTACACACACACATACACACACACACACACACACATACGTATATATGGAGGTATATGTACATTCGTATACACTAGGAGTCTATGTACGTATGTATATATACATGTATGGGTATCTATGCGTTTTTGTGAGTGGTTGGCTATTTTATATATAGAATTATCGTTTTGATGTCGATTATTAGATTAGGTGATTATATGGGATACCAAAATCAAGATATGGGATATCATAAAACAATGCAATAGCTAACCATTTTACCACTTTAGGAAGACTAGTTGAAATTTATGTTCAAAACAAGTATTTCACAGTTAATATCCGGAAATATTATACAGGAAAACGGGTACAGTAATTCCTTGACTATCACGGGTTTTACGTTCCAAACACTACCACCCGCGATAGGTGAAAATCATCGAAGTAGAAAAAACACTGTACTGTATATATATATATATATATATATATACATTTCTATTTTTATAATTTGTATATATTTTTTAACTTGTATATAAATGAAAAACAACACGATGGAGGGATCGACGTAAGCTTACATAATAAACCGCAATAGGTGACCAGCGATAGGTGATCCGCGATCAGTGGAGGGATTACTGGATTAAAAATGTGGCTGTTGGTCATACATCGCAAAAATTCTTCATATATATTAAGAACTACCTCATTCATTTACAAGCAGATACATGTGCCTTACCATAACTTTAAACTTGCTGGAAGAAACACCAAGATTCTTGTATATTCTTTAGTTCTTTGATTCTTTTAATCTGATTCAAAAATGTCGATAGTCAATTTTCTTTGGCTTAAATGGGATTCCGTACTCATATAAGTGAGACGTAGAATTTCAAAATTTTAATTGAAATATCTACTTCCATGTGAATACTACGGGTCTCCGTTGGTTACGATGAGGAGGGTAATAGTTGATCTAGTCAACAGAACATACTGATCGGAAAATTACTTTTAAGTGACCGAGCACTTCACAGACATGTGTATACTGAACCTAGTTCTCGGGGAGATTCGGCGTGACACAGAGTGTGACAAGGCTGGCACTTTGAAATACAGGTACAACAGAATCAGGAAGAAAGATTGAGACAAAGTTGTGGTGAAAGAGTACAGCAGAGTTCGGCACCGACCCCTGCCGGAGCGTCGTGGAGCTTTAAGTGTTTTCGCTTAATAGGCACTCACAACTTAATAAGCACTCACTATTTGGGAATAGGAACATCGATCCTTTGGCTGCGATTCCGTTGCCCTAACCATTGGGCCATTGCGCCTCCCCTCATTATCAATAAATAACGTCTGATGCATCAAAAATTATTTTGCTGCATTTATATTTTATTATTACACAAAGATTCAAAGCAGTTATGTTAGAAAACATATAAAGACACTCCTAGCAATTTCGGACAAAGGGACATAAAATTAATTGATTATGTAGTAAATATTTTGGTGGCTAAATCAGATCAGCGGACACGGCTAACGTTACAATGGAAGATAGCAAATAAACTCTCTTATTTACACATTGAGAGAGACTTACTTATTACACACACACAGTAATAGATATATATATATATATTCACAGACACATAATATATAAATATATATATATATATAATATATATATATATACTATATATACATATATATAGCGAGCAGGCCAATATATATATATAAGATGGCGCTGAACTAACAACAAGTGTGTTAACGTGTCTCTCCTAAATATTAAAGAAGTCCTTCCAGAGATCGATGTTATCAGAAGCGAAATTGTCTGCAAAGCGAATATAAGTGATAGTACAACAAGTCACTGTATTTGAGAAGAATATTTTCGCTTTTGATGTAGTATTTGCAACTAGAACATACTCGCGAATACACGTGTTAAAACGCACGTGTGTTACTTCCCGAAATCGAAGTGAATTTTATTCTTCGTCTGTGAATCAACAAGACACAGTATTTTGAGAAGGATTTTTCGTTTTTGATGTATATCTGCGTGTTCTGAAAAAAGCATCTGAAAAATTGCTGCTTAATACCAATCGCTTAGGAAGATACAGAAAGTATCGTGAAACTGTTGCATGTGCTAAATCGAAACTCAAACCCCTTTTGTTTACAAAGTGCGCTTGGGGAGGAATATAAAAGGTCTGTCTGTCTATCTATCTTCCTTTCTTATAAAAAGGAATCACGTAAGTACTCTCTCAGCCGGTAAGGTAAGATATTATTTATTTTGTTATCATTAGTGTTCTTTCAAACAGAAAATAATTAAAAAAAAAAAAAAAAAATATAAAAATATAAAAATACGCGGTATTCTATCTTTATAATCTTTATAATTTCGTCCTCCGTGCCTGCCACGCACTCTCTCTTTCTCTTTTTTACATTTCTATTTCTATCTCTCTCATACATTTTTATTATTTGTTATCATTAGTGTTCTTTCAAACAGAAAATAATAATTAAAAAGATATAAAAATACGCGCTATTCTATCTTTATAATCTCTCCCTCTCTTTCTTAAATTCTATTTCTATCTCTCTCATACAGTTTATACTTATCTGTCTCCCATTCCACCAGACCCTCTATTTCCGCTCTCACTCTCCCCTCCTCCCTCTCTCTCCTCTGCAATCGTTTCTCTTTCTGCATCTCTCTCAGATCAACTTTCTCTCACCTCACCCCCTCTCTCAGTTCCTCAACTTCACTCATTCTCTCTTGTATCTATATACCGCCCTCTTTCTCTCTCTCTCTCTGTTACTCCCCCTCCCTCTCTCTGCCTCTTTCCTCTCCGCTTCTTCACAGGTCAAACCCCTTTCCTCTCTTCCCCTTCTGTCCCCTTATTTCTTTCTCTACACCACGCTCCCTGTCCCTTTACTACACTCTGTTGCGCCCCCTCTCTTCCTCTTCCCCCCTTTTTCTTCCTACCTTTCCTCTCCCTGTTCCCTCTAAGGCTCACTACCCCCTGTCTCTTTTTCCTCTCTCTGTCTCCTTCCTCCACACCACCCTCTCTGTCCCTTTACTTCACTCCCTGGTACCTCTATCCTGCCCTCTCTCTCTCTCCCTCTCCATTTCATCTCTCTCTTCCTCTCCATTTTATCTCTCCGCCTTTCTTCTCCCTGCTCCCCCTAGGGTCCACCCTCTTGTCTCACTTTTCCACCCTGTCCCTTTCTACTACACCTCTATCCCGCTCACTCTCCCCCTGCTGACCTGCCATTCTTTCACCTTTCTCTTTTTTCCCTCTTATTTTCTCTCTTTCTCTCTTCTCTCAGGACAATCCCCTCGTCTCTCTCTCTCTATCCCCCCCTGGCTTTTCTCCTTTCTCTTCTCCCTCTCCATATCTCTCCTTCTCTATCTCTCTCTCTGTTCCTATATTTCACTAGAAGAAAATGGCAAGAAACTGGTCTGCGAGAGAGGTGCAATTGTTCGTCCGCGCTTGGAGGATCGCTGAGGACGACTCGCCGAACGACATTATTGCTGCGGCGCTGAAAAGCAACAATTTTTCGAGGACCACCGCCCAGATAGAGCGAAAGAAGAGAGAAGTTATCCGTTCGTACGCTCTAATCAGGCAACATGTGGACACCCTGGACATCATCCTGGGAGGTGACGGCAGCGGAGAGGGCCAAAAGGATGAGGAAAGCATCCAGAGCCAAATGGAGAAGCCTGGAACACAGGGAAACGATGACACATGTCCAGCTTCCAACACCACAACTGAAGACCAAAGAGGTGCGATGGCCGCAAGAAAGGAAAGGCACCCTGGAATTGATGGGAAGCAGGAGGTAAAGGGTGACAGAATCAAGGCTAAAGGAAGCCTGTCCAGAGAAAGCAGAGGGACCCCAGCAAAAACTGTAAGGGCAGGAAAGAAACACCTGCAAATTCTACCTGAGGGGGGACTGCTGGTACGGCGTTGAAGGTGCAAACTGTCGCTTTGCACATCGGAGGCCCTACCAAAACCGCACGACGCGAGACAGAGGTCCCTCCCTCAGGGAGAACAAAAACAAAAAGTTAAAAGAAGGGAAAAAAGCGCACTGACCACTACTGAAGACGGTATGCAGATGTGGTGCGCGGAAACCCAACAGGTGGCCAGCTTCACCCAGATGTGAGAAGGGCGGCAGCTGAACAGCAGTCTTTTTGTCCATGGCACAAAAAATTGTTCAGCAGCTGACCTGGCTACAAGCACAAAGCTGGAACTACCACCACATAAGGCCACCTCCAACAGATGCAGGATGGCCACCACAGACACCAACAACCAACACACACCACAAAAATATTTCTACTGAATGTAGGAGGGCTGCTGCGCGGAAACTGTAAAAAGAAAATTTCATTCCTGAGAGACCTTGTGACATGCAATCAAGCTATATGCATGGCACTCACAGAAACGCATCTTGAACCCGATATAGGTGATGCAGAAATACACATGCCGCAATATGTCATCACAGATAGCACAAAAAGGGAGGAGCCATGGTGGAGTGGCAATGTACATCCGAGATGACCTCACGCCCCAGGTCCTGCTGTCATATTCAAACTCAGTATGTGAAACTCAAATTGTACACATAAGACAACTGAATATCGTCATATGCACTACATATCGCCCACCAGACGCCCCAAAACACTCAGGCATGTTTGAAGACTGCCTAACAAAAATAGGAGAAGTCCTCACCACCTTGAACAGCACAACAGTGTATTCTTCATGGGTGACTTTAACCTCCCCAATGTGGAATGGCCTGGGGGGCAGATGCTCCCAGGGATGACACACCATCAGCAGGCACAGGTGGAGTCCCTGCTCCATCTCACAAATACCTCTTTCATGGAGCAAATAGTTCTGCAACCAACAAGGGCAGATAATATACTGGATCTCTGCTTCACAAACAATATGGATATTATCCATAATGTTAATGTGATGCCGACAATGATCTCGGATAACAACATAATAGAGCTGTCTATGTATGGAACAAAAGCCCCCGCAGACACACAGCCTATACGAAGCACCCACCATCTCTCCAACTTAAACTTTCATAAAGCCACTGGAAGTCGATTGAGAAAGAGATCCTCAAACAGGATTGGCCTGAATGTCTCTCCACACCGGACATAAACATGAAACACAAACACTTCATGTCCATAATAAGCCATATGTGACAAATATGTCCCAATGTGCAGGGCCAGCATACACAAGAACAAAAACAGGATCCCTAGAGAAAGGAGGATTCTTATGAGACGACGGACAAGGATTGCAAACCGCCTGAGCAAGCACACCAAAAGTGGTGAGAAGTGTCGGCTCGAAAGAATGCTAATGGAAACTGAGAAAAGTCTACATCAGTCCCATGAAAAGGAGAGAGCAGATAAAGAAGCTTGGGTAATAGAAAATATAAAATCAAACCCTAAAACTTTCTTTAAGTTTGCCAAAGAGACAGCCACAGTGCACCAGAGAATAGGACCTCTCTTCCAAAAAGATGGCTCTCTCACAGGAAATCCCACGAGGATAAGTGAAATACTGAACGAACAGTTCCAAAGTGTGTTCACTACACCTCTAGGACACAGGCAAGTAAACAACCCAGAAGAATTCTTTGCCACTTTACCAGCGGCCAAAGAGACAAAAATTGAGTACATCAACATCGAAGAAGATGATATCACACTAGCCATTGATGAGATTGACACAAACTCAGCTGCTGGACCTGATGGATTCCCAGCGATCCTTCTCAAATCGTGCAAACGAGCCCTTGCAAAACCGCTACAGCTTCTTTTTCAGAGCTTTCTTGCAAGTGGTAAGCTCCCAGTCAAACTGAAAGAGGGGGTAATATGCCCTATCCATAAGGGAGGTAGCAGAGCAGATGCTAAAAATTATAGGCCTATCTCTCTGACCTCACACATCAGCAAAGTCATGGAACGAATAGTCCGTAAGAAACTAATCATGTTCCTTGAAGAAAATGACTTACTGTCTGACACCCAGCATGGATTTCGACCAGGTAGAGGCTGCCTAACACAGCTCCTGCAACACTATGACTGGGTGTTGAAACAGCTACTAAATGTCTCAAATGTGGATGTAATATATCTTGACTTTGCAAAAGCCTTTGATAAAGTCGACCATGGTATGATCTGTCACAAACTGCGTGGTCTCGGCATAGGCGGGAAACTTGGAGAGTGGCTGCACAACTTCCTAAAAGACAGAAAACAGGCAGTTGTGAGCAATGGAGCCACCTCCAGGGAAACGCAAATAACAAGCGGTGTCCCACAGGGCACTGTCTTGGGGCCACTGATGTTCATAGTGGCCCTTTCAGACATGCCTTCAGTTGCTACGATGACCACCCTTGCTAGCTATGCAGATGACACAAAAGTCTCCCACGCAATACAAAACCCTGAAAATATTGTGCATCTGCAACATGAGCTGGACACAATATACAGGTGGGCTGAGGACAACAACATGCAGTTTAATGCAGGTAAGTTCCAGGCCCTGCGCTACTGGCACACAAAGGTAAATGACGTGAAGACTGGATACACTGGCCCAGGAAGAATTGCAATCCCTGAGTCAAAATCAGTGCGTGACCTGGGCATTGACATGAGCAATGATGCATCTTTCCAAATGCATATTGCTAATCTGGTGATAAAATGCAGACGGCTAGCTGGATGGATTCTCCGAACTTTCAGAACAAGAGAGAAGGAGACACTGATGGTCCTATGGAAAGCATTTGTCCTCAGCCGCTTGGACTACTGCTCCCAACTTTGGTCACCACACAATATTATACAAACAGCAGAACTCGAAGCAACTCAGAGAAGCTACACAAAGAAAATCGTCTCAATGCAAAATGTCAGCTACTGGGAAAGACTGAAGGTATTAAACCTCTTCTCCCTGGAGCGGAGGCGGGAGAGATATGCAGTGATATACATCTGGAAAATCCTGGAGGGTCTTGTCCCAAACTTTGGCATTCAAAGTTACTCCAACCGCAGAACGGGGCGCCGCTGCGTGGTGCCAAGGATTCCAACATCACCATCAAAATACAGGTCCAGATACTGCAACAGCTTGGGTTTCAGAGGACCACAGCTCTTTAACATCCTCCCTAAATGCCTGAGAGACTTACATGGTGTGGATGTGGGTTTCTTTAAAACTAAACTGGATCTCTTCTTGTTGGGAGTCCCAGATGAACCTACCTCACGACAGGAGACACGGATGCGGGCAGCAGCATCGAACTCCCTTGTTGATCAAGTGCCACGTATCAGATGTGGATTCACAAACTAGTGTAGCTCATTCAGTGGTGGTGCCCCAGCATGGCCGCGGCCTTCGGGCTAAAACATTTTAAGGATTTAAGGATTTATATATATATATATATATATATATATATATATATAAAATTAAGTTTCTGCTGAATTAGGTACTTAATTTGATACACCTTGCTAGTTCGGTATAATCCTCAATATTATTTCAATATTGAATATCAAGACACCATGTAGGGGTAACTGTACCTAATATTTCTGACGAATGTGCAGACATGTGAACACAGCTAAGTGAAGATATCCGCTCTTGATAAATCAGACGTGTACTTTTTCATATAACGTTATATAACTTTACAATCTATAGTATTTCCGAATTTCAGATTGCATATTTTCATTAATAATGACGTACAGTTATGACTTATAATTAAAAAAAAAAAAACAAAAGAACCTGGAAGTCCTAATATTGGTACTACTACTACTGTACCTGGAAACGTGTCTCACTTCAATGTCGAGATTTCCCGAAGCTTCTTTTATTTTCTTTCTAACTAAATTCTTACACAAAGACCGACACAACTATATTTACACACACACACATATGTATGAATTTGTACTAGTGAATATATTTTATTCTTTTCTCATTGTGACTTGAATCAAAGAAATGTTATTCGTTTATGACATCTGTTCATTGTGAAAAATTGTATATGACGCAGCACCTATTTAATAAATCGTATTGTAATATAACTGTTTAATATAATATCATTGCGAACGAACTTTATTGTTCAGCTGTCTTTATTATCGTCAATGCTAGAATTCATTGCTCAGCTGCATGTGTCTCATTAGTAGCATATGTGTTGTCACCACAACTACGTAGTCTCTTCAAAGGCTTTGCTCAGCCCAGCCGAAGGCAAAGTGCAGAATCAAATAGGAAAATAGTGTAATGAAGGGAATTTGTTTGAAATTAATCTTTATATCGTGGAAATCAAATATTGTGTAGAAAATAAAATGTAACTCTGAAATAATGTTAGTTTATTGAAAACGATTTTTAGCAATAAATTCTAATGTCGCCCATCTTCGTTAAATTATTATTGCATATGTCTGCTTATGAATCGTAAAAGTGAACAGCAAACAAACATCTATTTCTAGGTGATGGTTATTTGATTCAGATAATATTTTATCATAGTCAATAGTCAATGTTTGGTACTTGTCCTTAAACTTGGCCAGTTTGTCAAAACACCTATGGAAAATTGTTTCCAGTGTATTTTTATAAAATGGGGAAAAAATATTACTTTCACACTGAAATAAAACAATCACAAATTGGAATCGGTGTCTATCGCATCAGACGTGAAAGGAAAAGAAATATAGATATATGTCTAAAAAGAAATCAGCTATGAATACGACTGTAATAATGGATAATCAATAGGATGTAAACACAGGAAGTGGAAGGTAAATGAACCTGACAGCACTAGTATTGGAAGTTCGTATTGACTGAGACAGCACCGATGGCATAAGTATATTGTTGTTCGAGCGACATCAAACACAAACCCTACACTATATAGAGAAGAAAGAAACACTATGATACTAATACTTGAAAGACTATTTACTATAGGTCAATACCTAATATATATATATATATACATACATATATATATATATATACATATATATATATATATGTATATATATATATATATATTTGTATATATATACATATATATATATATATTTATACATATATATATATATATATTTATATATATATATATATATATATATATTTATACATATATATATATATATATGTATATATATATATATATATATATATATATATAATATATATATATATATATATATATATATATTTATATATATATACATATATATGTACATATATACGAATATATTGCGTGTATGCTCAACTGAATACCTATTGATTTTGCTTTACCAATATAATGGTTTTACACTGAGTGGATGGCGCTTATTGGTGTTATTCGTAGCTATTTTATTGACACAAAATTCACAGAATATGAACGTTAACCGTCATAGATCTTAGGACACATGATTGATGTTTT
>NC_043001.1:8175579-8210579 GCF_006345805.1 Octopus sinensis | reverse complement strand
AACTTTTATTTCAAAGGGCCGGCCTTGTCACTCTCTGTGTCACGCTGAATATCCCCGAGAACTACGTTGAGGGTACACGTGTCTGTGGAATGTTCAGCCACTTACACGTTAATTTCATGAGCAGGCTGTTCCGTTGATCGGATCAACCGGAACCCTCGTCGTCGTAACCGACGGAGTGCTTCCATTAGACAGAACCTATGAACAGATGGTTTCCTTTTCGGAAAATGATAGTTATGCAAGTTACAAGAAATAGGTGAGATAGACTCACTTTTACAGTAAATTTCTTTTTTGACTAAACTACTTCTAAAACATTGCCTCATCACTGTCACCTGGATTTTCACCTGTAGAAGCGACCTTCTGCTTCAATCATTTATGAAATTCGTTCACATATAGAAATAATACTGTCTGGTAAGCGAAACTTTGACGACACTCCAAAAAACATTTTCACGTTATTATTTCAGTCTTCACATCATTTTCGAATCGCTGCGTTATCTTTATTTAGTAACTGTTGTGAACACATATTTCACTGAATCGATTCAATTATCTGTATTGTCTATTATCTATATTCACATAAAGATTCGATATAGAATCGTGCACACAGACACACACACAGACACACACATACACACCGCATCCATACAATGACACGAAAGCATGAGAGGATTATGCATTATGGTTTTTGTTTAGTTCTATTGACATATGTGAGCAAGCATCTAGGTATGTATGTATGTATATATGCATGTATGTATGTATGTATGTATGGATGGATGTATGTGTGTGTGTGTATGTATGTATCTATCTATCTATCCACCCATCTCTCTCTCTCTCTCTATATATATATATATATATATATGTGTGTGTGTGTGTGTACATATCTATATCTGTATCTATCTGTCTGACTATCTATCTATTTATTTATTTATTTATTTATTTGTCAATCTATGTTTTTATCTCTCTATCTCTCTATCTATCTGTATATGTACGTATATATATATATATATATATATATATATATATATATATTAAGGTATGTAGAAAAATACAACATGGACAAGAACGTATAACTCTTAGAAGACGATATATATATATACGTGTGCGTTTGCATACCCGTGCATATGCATACGTGTATACATATATGCATATCAATTATTCTTATTCAGTAGTATGCATATAAAGAATGTTGTGCTAATCCGAGAAACTTTATATTATATGATTTATTAGACAAATAATCAAATCATGGAAATTATGAATATACTCATTTGTGTATCTGTAAAGTTGCATGTCTACCAGCATGCAATGGAAATCTATCATTAATATCTTAAATTCTCTCATGTTTCAGTTCTCTGCGATATTTAAACTCTCTGCAATATGTGACATGCAATTTTCCCAAAGTCCGTTTGCTTATCATAATGCTGGAATACGTCAAACAGTCGCATTTTTGGTTCTGATTCTCGTTCTTGCGACGGACATAAATGAAAAGTTCTGCAATAGACGAAATGTCTACAAGATTTTGCGAATGTACAATTAGATTAATTAGCTCGTTTTATGAAAATGCTGAATTTATGACTGCTGTAGAAATATTAACAACATGAAAGCATTTGTAACTGTAAATATGTAAAATTTGCCATCAAATAGATAATAATTGAATAGTTTTAATTAGTCAGAGAATGAGAAATAGCGCCTATAACATTCTTAAATTCCCAAAGACTGAGAAATATTCTTGGAGTACAGTTGCAAGTTCAGCAGAATGAGAGATATAATGTCTGACCTCAGTAACGTTTGGAAAATACGGTTTACCAAGCGTATGAAGGAGAAAGAAGAATATATTTGCCGTACGGGTGTCCCAAGAAGTCGTTAGACAACGGATCGGAGTACAGCGACTTTCATACGAGGCGGTGGTGAAAGGTTCATGGCTTTGAGTAAAACAAACTATAGTAGGAGGAACAATTAATTATGGTTTTATTCAATATTTTAACCTCTCAGATACCCACACCTATTGCAGCGGTCCTTCAGTCTTCCTAAGATCTGTAGAAGAACTCGGAGATGTGGGCTTCCGAAAATACCTTTTTATGTATGTATATATCTATATATGTATGCATGTAAGTGTGCATTGTGTATGTATAAGTATAAATGTATGTCAGACTATTTATCTATCTATACATACACACGCACACTCACACACACACATACACACACACACACATACACACACACACACACACACACACACACACACACACACACACACACATATATATATATATATCAACACATGTATGTGTGTCGGTGTCTGTGCCCGTCTGTGTCTATATGTGCAGTTTAGTGAATTTTGTCATGGCTTTCTGTAATATTTAAATCAGGCTTGAAATTCTTCAGCAGCCATCAAATTGCCCACTGGCTTATTGAACTTTAGGCATAAACAAAGAAATGAAGAACAGAGAGATGGTTCATAATTTATTTCGAATTTTCTGCGTAAATACAACTCTGAACAGTGGGATACGGAGGTAAGTTCCAAGTTGGTAACTTTGTGTCGCATGTGTGCAAATGAGCTGGTTTTATGTCAACACTGTATAACTTTCTTAGAATAATTAATCGGATTAAGATGATGTCATGCGGCATCATTTCATCACTCCGAAAGATTTGCGCAAGGATTGCATGAAGGTTGCAGAAAGGGCAGCTAATACAAATGACTCTAAAGAGTGCTAGGAAATAACAGTTGCTCAATGAATTTCTCCAAACGCAAAAAGACAAATATATGTTGAGAAATAACAAACACCTCCCGTTCTGCCGTCAAGTATTTCTTGAATATTTCGATAGATTAACGGTAAGAATTCAATCGGGTGACTAAGAGAGTGACTAGATGACCAAAGTTTCCACTTAATTCCAATTTATTTTCCAGGGTATTCCAATCCGGAAAATGGTGATTGAACAGGAGAGTTGTGCACACTAGTCAAATGTCCCGTGTATAATAAGGAAATACCGGAGGGTTTACGTACTCTGTCTATGAGTATGTGGTAAGTGTGACAATCTCTTCAAAGGAGACATTATTCGAAATCTACATATCTGCATCAACGTACACATGCAGCAAGGCAAATATTAAAAAACCACATTAGGAAATACAACATGTTGGAGATTTCACCTACCGTCAAGTATCAAACTGAGGATCAATGAAGCTCTCTTAAAAACACCTCAAATTTTCGACTGAAAACGGGCAAATTTTACATGACACAGATTAATTCTTGGAAAATTACCTTGCACTAAGATGTCCATTGGTTATTTACACCAATTTTTGGTATTGAAATTTCTTTGCATTTGGAATTCCCTGCATCAATGTAAACCTCATTCAAGTAATTTCAGCCAGATGACTAGCTACGCGCTAGAGAGCTACTCACGTAATATGTTCATAACTCGCTAACAAAATGCATTGTTCATTGGTCTAAAATTCCTGGTAATCCTAAAACGATATACAAAGTGGAATTGCATCATGGAGCGACTTTGGAAATCCATACTTGCATTACCCACTTAATTTGGGGTAGTGATGTCCGAGGAAAGGCATAAATAAAGGGCATTAGCATGCAATAATTAACATGCAAATTTGCCAAGAAACTGCTCAAAAAATCATTAAGAATATTTAAGCGTTTCAGTGTATTTATCGCAAATAGATTTATACAGTTCTATATTTAAGAGATGCGGAATTATGTACATTATTTACATTATTTACATTTGACGGATATTTGTCCTCACCTTGTTTTTTGTTAACACAA
The DNA here is from genome assembly GCF_006345805.1 of Octopus sinensis. Classification (NCBI taxonomy): domain Eukaryota; kingdom Metazoa; phylum Mollusca; class Cephalopoda; order Octopoda; family Octopodidae; genus Octopus; species Octopus sinensis. The sequence goes on along the minus strand of NC_043001.1, from coordinate 8,206,815 downwards.
CGTTTCGGCTGAAATAGGTGTCCTGGGGAAATTTCGAACCTCTTCTTCTTATTATTATTATTATGATTATTATTATTATTATTATTATTATTATTATTATTATTATTATTATTGTTATTATTATTATTCAGTTGACTGCCTGGAATCGAGCTCGGAAACTTGGGGTTAGTAGCCCGCGCTTTTTACCACTACGTCATATACCCAAGGGTAATGGAACTATGGATTTCCGAAGTCGCTTCGTGATGCACTTCCACTTCGGATATTGCCAGAGGATTACCACGGGCACATGGCAGATGATTAAAAGCGCGGTCTATGAACCCCAAAATTCAGAGATCGATTCCAAGCTGTGGTCAGAATAATAATGATAATATTACTGCTACTACTACTACTACTACTACTGCTGCTGCTGCTGCTGCTGCTACTACTACTACCACTACTACTACTACTAATAATAATAATAATACTAATAATAACAACAAAATAACAACAACATCGAATAATATCTTAGGAATGAGAGCCAATAAATAGTGTAAATAATGTACATAATGCATCATCTCTTAAATATAGAACTGTAAGGAAAAATATAGCCTTAAACTGTAAATTTCAATGTCACGGCAGCGAAAGCACAACCAACAGCAGAACGAATGATATTAACAGCATGAACCGTATTTTTCTGGCGATAGAATTAGCCGTGTGTACCCATTTATTTTGCTTTCAATATATAGAAAAAAAATAGCGTGGCGAGCTAGCAGAAGGATTAGCACGCCGCGCGAAATGCTTAGTTTTATTTCGTCTGTCGTCACGTTCTGTGTTCAAATGACGCCGAGGTCGACTTTGCATTTCATACTTTCTGGCTCGATTAAATAAGTACCAGTTGCGTACTGGAGTCGATCTGATCGACTGGTCCCTTCCCCAAAAATTTCGGGACCTGTGCCTAGAGTAGAAAAGAATTTATAGAAAAAAATCAGGACGGTGAGCTTGCAGAATCCTTGGCACGCCGGGCGAATTGCTTAGCGGTATGCCTTCCTTCGTTACGTGCTGAGTTCGAATTACGCCGAGGTCGTACCACTTACGCACTGGAGTCGATATAATCGCCTTAATCCCTCAGTCTGTCCTTGTTTGTCCCCTCTATATTTAGCCCCTTGTGGGCTATAAAGAAATAAATATATAGAGAAAATGGAGTTCGCATAAAACTCGTTTATGCCATGTGACTGTCGTTTTTTAATTATTTAAACAAATCTACAACATTTATTATATATTCATTGGTGTACCTTTTATTTATGAAAATTTATCTCGACAATAAAAGTAACAAAAAAACAAAAATGCTTCGCTTCATAAAGGCCTGACAATAGGTCGAAAATTAATTATTATGTACCTATATATTGAAGTTATTCATGAATATTCTAAAACATGCTTTCGGTTAATTATACCAAAATCGATTTATCGATTAATGAATGCAAAATTTGAAAGACATTTCTTTATTAATTTGCAATATATACTCCTAAAACGTAAATTGTTCACGTACACAAGTACTCATGTAAGCACGCACAAACTCACACATATAAGTATATATGCTTATATATATACATTGATACATACTTACATGTATAGATATGTCTGTGTCTATGTATATATATATATATATATGTATATATATATATATGTATATATTTACAAGACGGGAGTGTCTGTGTGCAGGTCTCTGTGTGTGTCATTGCCTCTGTCTGTGTACAGGAATATATTTTCGGAGCAAGTTTGTGGCAGATCACATGAATAGGAACGTTAATATCGTCTCCGAAATACTAAAATAATGGTACACTAGAATATCTATGCAATAATTATGAAGTATCATATTAAAAATGAATAGCAGGACGTGCTAAGATATGACAGCTGTACATCCTTTTCTTAAATCCAACCTCAACGAGTTCCTTTTCTTTTATCTGATATAATATAATCTGAATGCGCTGCACCAGTAAATTCCACCATAATACGTAAATATTTTTGCTGATAAATACTCCGAAACGCGTAAATACGCTTAATGATTTTTTGAAGAGTTTCTTGGCAAATTTGCATTTTAATTATTGCATGCTAAAGCCTATTAATCTGGTACGATTTATATTAAAGTATAGCAGAAATGTATTATATGTTATATTTTTATAGTTATAACTTACTTATTTCAGTGTTTAGATTGTGGCCACTATGGGGCAACACCTTAAAAGATTTAATCGTTCTGTTCGATCCCAGTTCTTTAATTTTACATATTGGTTCTTACTCTATTATTCTTATTTTCCGAATTGCTAAGTTATCGGTGCGTAGAGAAACCAAACACCGATTTTCAAGCGGTGGTTGAAGGCAAACACAAACTGAAAGACAAACGCACACTCTCATATAATATATAAATCTATTTACATTATTATTATTATTCTATGTTTGACTTTTGCTTTATTTTTGTACAAGTTGACTCCAAGTTTCACCCAGAGACCTCAAGAGACAACAGGTTGGAAGTTCGTATTGTAGTTATGCCTAGTGTGCCATATATTTGGTTTTGTATTTAGTGTTGTACTAGTGAATGCCTAAAATAAAAACGAAATTTATGTTTGTTTTAAAACTTGAGATTAAATAGAAAGTATTTTGCGTAGGATATGAGCAGTTCCCATGAGCACTATCTTTTGAATTTCTGCCATTTTGGGGTTTCCTGGTATCTGAGTTAGGTAGCGATCAGCCCCTTTTGCTATCATTCCCAGGGTACCTATGACAACAGGTATTGTTTTAGTCTTCAGGTTCCACATTTTGCTGATTTCTATTTCAAGATCTTTATATTTGCACAATTTTTGACAGATACGTTTATATAGATTGGAACAGTCATATCAATGAGGAGGCATGTTCTTTGTTTGAAGACTAGCAATATGATGTCTGGCCTATTTGCATCTATCTTTCTGTCAATTTATTATTATTATTATTATTATTATTATTATTATTATTATTATTATTATTATTATTATTATTAATATTATTATTGTTGTTGTTATTATTATTACTATTAAAGTGACTGCCTGGAATCGAACTCGACATTTTGTGGTTACTAGCCCGCGTTCTTCACTGTGCTAAGCAAATTACAAAACTTGATAGGAGGTAAGTCGTTCCCATTGACTCTAGTGCTCAGGTGGTACCTATTTTATCGCCACCAAAATATTAAAGGCAATGTCCACCTCGGCAGAATTCGTACTCAGAACATGTCGACATAGGAAGCGCCGGTAAGCATTTTGTCCAACACTTTATCTATCATAAATAATAAGACACAATAAGGACCAATAATAATGCCTTTAATAAATCGCTTGATCTGCAAAAAAAATTTGTTTAGTTTCTTATGATCAAATTGGTAAAAGGCTTTGCATAGAGCGGACGAAGTCCTCCAGCATCCGAGAGCGTATTACGATGTGTGCCTCTAACAGTTGTTGGAAAGACTGCATCAGTATACAGTCAGACGTTTGGGTAAGAATAATAGTTTAAGAGTCGAACATGGCTGATCAAATATGAGACAGAAGAAGATCTTCTTTGTAGTGGGTGCTCCTAATTACCCAATTTTACCTTGACATTATGCGACATTCACAGAAAGTTGCAATCTTATTGTAAGTATCGAAACGTTATTGATTCAGAACGGAATTATGGATGAACGAAAGCGTCAGCTTTGCATGCGGAAGAACATGAAGGAAGGGCAGGAAGACGGGACAAGCATTGATGCATTTACCATATGTAACATCTTGTACAACATAATATATTTCATTCACAGTGTACGGGTGCACGCGATATATGTCACATTATATAATGACATGCAATTTGCAATTTTCCCTTTCAAATATATATATATATAAACAAAAAATTCAGGGTGAATACTTATGACAACCAACTAATTGTCACATATGATATATATATATATATATATATATATGTGTGTGTGTGTGTGTGGTGTGTGTGTGTGTGTGTGTTGTGTGTGTGTGTGTTGTGTGTGTGTGTGTGTGTGTATGTGTGCATGTGTGTGTAGGAGTGTGTATGTTTGTGTGTCCTTGTTTGTCCCCCAATGTCACTTGAGAACCGATGCTAGTTTGTTTACGTCCCCGTCTCTCTCCGGAGAGAATTGAGGGACGAGAGGATACTAAACGAAACAAAACAACGCAGATTGGGATTTAGAACGGTGGGCTACAAAGGAAAGACGATCAAAATACGGCATTTGGGCCAAGATACATACTCAGTCAGACAGAAAGACACAGACATAGGCACATGTTTATGCGTATATATATATATATGATTGATTCTGATTGATTGATTCTAGTTTCAGCTTATGAGCTGTGGCCATGCTGGGGCACCGCCATTTGGTGTTGCTACTTGGTTTCACTTCATGGAGGCTTTCTAGCAACTGCTATTTGGTGCATGAGAGAGTTCGATGCAGCTGCCCTCATCTGCCCCTCCTGTCGTGAAGTTGGTTCATCTGGGACACCTGACAGGAAGAGATCCAGCTTCATTTTAAAGACATCTGTATCCACCCCATGCAGGTCTCTCAGGTTCTTCGGGAGGATATTGAAGAGCTGTGGGCCTCGGAAGCCCAGGCTATCACAGAATCTTGTCCTACATCTTGATGGCAGGTTCGGAGTCCTAGGCACCACGCAGTGGCGCCCAGTTCTGGCATTTGCGTAACTCTCGATGCCAAAGTTCAGGACGCTTCCCTCCAGGATCTTCCAGATGTATATTATGGCATATCTTTCCCGCCTACGCTCCAGAGAATATAATTTTAATCTCTTGAGTCTTTCCCAGTAGCTTACATTCTGCATAGAGGCTATCTTCTTTGTGTAGCTTCGTTGGATCGCCTCAAGTTCTGTGATCAACTTGACACTGGATGGTGACCATAGCTGAGAGCAATAGTCAAAGTGGCTTAGGACAAGTGTCTTCCAGAGGACCATCATGGTTTTTTGTTCTCTTGTTCTAAAGGTTCTAAGAATCCATCCAGCCAGCCGTCTACATTTCATTGTCAGTTTAGCAACATGTACATGAAAGGTCGCGTCATCACTCATGTGAATACCCAGGTCACACACTGATTGTGCCTCTGGGATTGCAATCCCTCCGGGTCCAGTGTATTCATTGGGTATTGCATTCAGTTTTGCATGCTGATAGTATAAAGCTTGAAACTTTCCAGCATTGAACTGCATGCTATTCTTTTCAGCCCACTTGTATATTTCGTCCAGCTCACATTGCAGGTGTTTAGTGTCCTCAGGGTTCTGTATTGCCTGTGAAACTTTTGTATCATCTGCATAACTTGTGATCATGGCTCTCTGCGTGGCTGAGGGCATGTCTGAGAGGGCCATTATGAACAGTAGTGGTCCCAGAACAGTGCCCTGCGGAACACCGCTCACTATTTGTGTGTTAATGGAGGTGGCCCCATTGGCTACTACCACCTGACTTCTATCCTTCAGAAAGTCATGAAGCCATTCTCCCAGTTTTCCAACTATGTTGAGATCACGCAGTTTGTGACATATCATTCCATGATCGACTTTATCAAAGGCCTTTGCAAAGTCGAGATATATGACTTCCACATTTGAGTGGTTGAGCAGCCGTTTCAGCACCCAGTCATAGTGTTGTAGGAGCTGAGTTAAACAGCTTCTCCCTGGTCGGAAACCATGTTGGGTGTCGGGCAGCAAGTCATTCTCTTCAAGGAAGGTGATCAGCTTCCTTCTGACTATTCGTTCCATGACCTTGCTGATATGTGAGGTCAGAGAGATAGGTCTATAGTTCTTGGCTTCCGCTCTGCTACCTCCTTTATGAATGGGGCATATTTTACCTTCCTTCAGTTTTCCTGGAAGTTTGCCAGCTGCAAGGAAGCTCTGAAAGAGGAACTGCAGTGGTCTTGCTAGGACTCTCTTACATGCTTTTAGGAGGATTGCCGGGAATCCATCGGGGCCAGTAGCTGAGTCTGTTTTCATTTCATCTATAGCCTTGGTTACATCGTCTTCCTTTATATCGATGTAATCTATCGTCGCCGCCTCTGATTTTATATCTGCAGTGGTAAAAAAGTCAGTTGGATTGGTGATTTGGAGATGCCCAAGGGGTGGAGTGAAAACACTCTTGAATTGCTCATTCAGTATTTCACTTACCCTCATTGGTTTTCCTGTAAGTGTGCCATCCTTTTCGAGGAGTGGCCCTATTCTACAGTGCACTGTAGCTGTTTCTTTGGCATACCTGTAGAAAGCTCTGGGGTTAGATTTTATGTTTTCTATAGCCCAGGCTTCTTTGTCTGCTCTTTCTTTTTCATGGGAGAGTTGCAGACATTTTTCGATTTCCAACAGTTTTATTTTTAGGCGGGACTTTTCACTGCTTTCAATCTGTTTGTTTAGGCGATTTGAAAATTTCGTACGCCGTCTCATTAAAATTTTCCTCTCTCTGGGGATTTTGTTCTTGTGTACAGTGGCCTTTCTCTCTGGGACACATTTGTAGCATATGGCTTGCATTACAGACATGAATTGTTGAAGTTTCACGTCGATGTCTGGCGAGGAGAGACATTTAGGCCAGTTTTGTTTGAGGATCTCTTTCTCAATTTGTTTCCAGTTTGCCTTATGGTAGTTCAAGCTGGAAAGATTTTGAGGGTTTCTTGTAGGCTGCATGTCCGTGCTCTCTTTTGGCCCGTACATGGTCAGCTCTATCATGTTGTGATCCGAGAGTAGTGTCGGTGTCACTTTCACATTATGGATGAGATCCATGTCATTTGTGAAGCAGAGATCCAGTGTGTTACCTGCCCTGGTTGGTTGGAGTATTACCTGCTCCATGTACAGGGTGTTGATGAGGTTCAGGAGGGACCTCGCCTGTCCTCGTTCACATCTTGTCATTCCTGGGAGAGAAAGGCCCTCGGGCCATCTGACATTGGGCAGATTGAAGTCTCCCATAAGAAGCACACCTATGTGTTGTTCTAATGTGGTTAGAATTTCTTCTATTTTTATAAGGCAGTCTTCAAACTTGCCCACATGGCTTGGGGCATCTGGAGGGCTTTATGTAGCACACACAACTACATCAAGTTGCCTAATATGTACAATTAGTGTGTCACACACCGAGTTTGAGTATGACAAGAGGACCTGGGGTGTGAGGTCCTCACGGATGTACATAGCAACACCTCCATGACTCCTTTCTTTCCTGTCGGTCCGTAGTACAGCATACTGTGGTATGTGTAACTCCGCATCTGCTATGTCCGGTTTCAGGTGCGTTTCTGTAAGTGCTATGCATAAGGCTTGATTGCATGCAACAAAGTCTCTCAGGAACGGGATCTTTGTCCTGTTACTGAGTGTTTGCAGTCCTCTGATGTTCAGTAGGAGTATCGAGGTGAGGTGTACGTTGTTGCCGGCGGTGTCCATCCTGTGTCTGTTTGCTGTGGTGGTCTGGTATATAGTGGGTAGTCCCACCTGCGGGCTTGGGTTTGATGAAGCCAGGTCAGCTGCTGTACAATCTTTTGTGCCATGCACAAAAAAGATTGTTGCTCAGCAGCTGCTCTTTCGACAACATCATGTTGGCTGTTTGTGGCGCGCACAACATCTGCGTACCTCCGATTTGGGGCAGGTGGTGCGTGGTCCATCCCTTTTCTTTGTGTTGATGGTTTGTCCATCTGCCTCGTGTCTCTGTGGCAGGGTCCCCGATGTGCAAAGCGGCAGCCTGCACCTTCCTTTCCATGCCAGCAGGAACCTCTCAGGTAGAACATACACACCCGTGTGCGCTGTTTGGTTCCATCCTTTGCGGTTCCACTTCTATTTCTGGTTGTTTCACTCTTTGGTCCAGCTTGAGCTTTTTCTTTTCCTTTAGCTCTTCCAGTCCTTCTTTTAGTTCTTCTTCCTCCCTCTACCTCTTCACCGGGTTCTCCGTCTCCATGGCCCTTGCTGCCGGTTGGAGAACTTGCACCTGGGTTCACTTCCCGGGCAGGTTTCTCATTCAAAACCTCCTCCCGGGCGTCCACCAGGTGGGGGTGACTTCTTTCATCGTCTCCATTCTTGCCATCTTTGCTCCGCTCGTTCTCAAAGATGGCATCAAGTGCGCCAATGTGCGACCGTACAAGCGCATATGAGCGCACGAATTCCTGTCTCTTTCGCTCCATCTGAGCCGCTGTCCTCTTGTAGCCTCTGCTCTTCAGCGCAGCCGCAATCACCTCCCTAGGGCTATCTCCGCCGGCGCACTCCCATGCTCGTACGAATAAATCCAGCTCGTCACGTCTCCATGCTCTGGACATGCTGGATAATCCGTCTATCCGTTTATCTATCTAATTATGTTCGAGAGAAGACAGGAAGATATTAAGGCTAATTAGAAGATAGAGTACTTGAAAAAGAAATATTAACAATATTAAAGTTTGTGTAAAAACGTTATTTGGGTAAAAACGTTATTTAATCTTAAGGCTAATTAGGGGATAGAGTATCTGAAAATGTATTAGCAATATTAATATTATATTAGAGTGTGGATAAAAACGTTGTTTAATCTTAAGGCTAATTAGGAGATAGAGTATCTGAAAATGTATTAGCAATATTAATATTATATTAGAGTGTGGATAAAAACGTTGTTTAATCTTAAGGCTAATTTGGAGATAGAGTATCTGAAAATATATTAGCAATATTAATATTATATTAGAGTGTGGGCAATATTAAACGTTATTTAATTTAATCTTAAGGCTAATTAGAAGACAGAGTATCTGAAAAATTATGTATACAATATTAAGCAATATTAACCGTTATTTAATTTAATCTTAAGGCTAATTAGACGTTATTAATATTAAACGTTATTTAATTTAATCTTAAGGCTAATTAGAAGATAGAGTATCTGAAAATATATTAGCAATATAATATTATATTAGAGTGTGGATAAAAACGTTATTTAATCTTAAGGCTAATCAGGAGATAGAGTATCTGAAAATATATTAGAAATGTTAATATTATATTAGAGTGTGGGTAATATTAAACGTTATTTAATTTAATCTTAAGGCTAATTAGAAGATAGAGTATCTGAAGAATTATTAAAAATATTAAAACAATATTAAACGTTATTTAATTTAATCTTAAGGCTAATTAACAGTAATTATTAACAATATTAAACAATGTTAAACGTTATTTAATTTAATCCTAAGGCTAATTAACAATAATTATTAACAATATTAAAACAATATTAAACGTTATTTATTTAATCTTAAGGCTAATTAGAAGACAGAGTATCTGAAAAATTATGTATACAATATTAAGCAATATTAACCGTTATTTAATTTAATCTTAAGGCTAATTAGACGTTATTAATATTAAACGTTATTTAATTTAATCTTAAGGCTAATTAGAAGATAGAGTATCTGAAAATATATTAGCAATATTAATATTATATTAGAGTGTGGATAAAAACGTTATTTAATCTTAAGGCTAATCAGGAGATAGAGTATCTGAAAATATATTAGAAATGTTAATATTATATTAGAGTGTGGGTAATATTAAACGTTATTTAATTTAATCTTAAGGCTAATTAGAAGATAGAGTATCTGAAGAATTATTAAAAATATTAAAACAATATTAAACGTTATTTAATTTAATCTTAAGGCTAATTAACAGTAATTATTAACAATATTAAACAATGTTAAACGTTATTTAATTTAATCCTAAGGCTAATTAACAATAATTATTAACAATATTAAACGTTATTTAATTTAATCCTAAGGCTAATTAGACGTTTTTAATATTAAACGTTATTTAATTTAATCTTAAGGCTAATTAACAATAATTATTAACAATATTAAACAATATTAAACGTCATTTAATTTAATCCTAAGGCTAATTTGACGGTTTCAATATTAAACGTTATTTAATTTAATCTTAAGGCTAATTAGAAGATATAGTATCTGGAAAATTATTATATCGAGAACAGATATTGAAAATGTAAACAAACAAAATGACGATCGCAACTTTGACTAAGATGTGGGCCTAAGTGAAAGATAAAATAGAATAATAAATAAAATATGTAATAGATGAAATTGATACTTAATCCAACAATGTGGTCTGGATTATTTTTTTTGGTTTACGGGATTTTTTTCAGGAGAGATGCTTCTTTTTTCTTTCTTGCAGGAGATAACTTGATTCAGTTATTTTTGCATCATGTGCGTTTCGGCGAAAATGAAAATTACTGTGTATATGTATATATTTATATATATATTTTTAAAAATATTTTTAAACCAAAGTGTTGTAGTGATCTCTATGACTTAGAGTTTTACGTTTTGCAACTACAGTGGGTTATTTCGCCGTTCTATGCAAACTTTTTCACAGAGCAAAAGCAATCACGTCTTTCTCTGCTGAAAACGGAATATATATATATATATTATTAAATTAGAGACAAAGTAAGTTTGGATTTATTCCCTAATATTTATTATTATATATATATATATATATATATATATATATATATATAAATATATCAATATCAGGGTAGCAAAAAACTCAAGCTGAAGAGAAATTTTTTCGCCACGTCATTCCTTAAAATTGTAGTATATATAATATATATATATATAATATATATATATATACACACACACACATATATATATATAATATATATATATATATATTATATATATATATATATATATTATATATATTATATATATATATATATATATATATATATATATATATATTAGTCATGAGGAGAATCAATGACGTGTATCAAAAGTGAATGGGGGAAGATGCAAATCATTACAAAATGTGTCACTTTAAGTAGTTGCTAGAGGGTAACTTAGAAATGTAAAAGTACTCCATAGAATTCATGCATATCTGTAAAAAATGACAGGTAAACAGCTGTGTAGATAAGGTTTATGAAAATAGGAGTTACTGCACTCGGTTTCCTGTGATATACAAAGAGAATGAAGCTGAATGGGATTCTTGTAAAATTTTCTGCAAAGAATTAAGCAAAGAAAAAGACGCAGGTAATCGTGATTAGGATAACTATTCAGGAAACTCGAAAGGAAAGAAAGAAGGCATCAGAACATTGTAGATAGTGAATAACAGTTTATAATTGTCCTGAAAGTCATGAAGCAGATTTCACATCATGGGAAAAAACATGGGCTTATGGAGGAATATACAAGCAAAATATAGAGAATCCGGAAAGAAAATGAAATATTATTTTCCCATTTTAAATTGTGCCATCATCGAGTTATGGAATCTGTGCTTCTATATTGATCTCCGGCTTGGACTCTCCCCAATAGACTCAGGTGTATGATGGACGGATACTATACCAGAATGACACGTTCTCAACATGGTAGTTCTCAACATCTATTGGAGGTAGCATCCTACAAGACAACGGTTATATGGGAAAGCAACAATTTTCTCATTAATTTCCAAGTGCTGAGATTGAGTTTTTGCTGGCCACTGCCTCTGGAGAGGTAAAGAACAATTTTTGAGTAATATGTTGCTGTGGACACCAAATCATGGTACAAGAGCGATTGGAAGACCATGGAATACGTAGATGGAAGATGATGGATGCAAAGTTGAAGATCTAAAATCCCTAATGGAACAATGGAATGGATTCAGTGATGCAATCATGCTGGCCCGGGCAATCAGTTTGACTGAATTTACCTCGATAAAAGAAATAGAAATCTTGTAGTTGACAAAGGTACGGGTGTCAAATACTCAACTTTTAGTCAATTATTCTAAACAAAATTTCAGTGTTTGGTAAGTTTTATCCACTACCTGAGATATAATACATTCAAAATGCTAAAACTCCAATGGAAATTAAAACAATATAACGCACTTATACCTCCCAGCTATTATGACGCTATAAATTCATCGTAAATGGCATCGTCTTTTGAAGTAGATTATATAGTAATGTGTGAAATGTATACTTCAGAGAGAATATATATATACATACATAAGTGTGTATGTGAGACTCTGTGTTTGTGTCTGTGTGTCTCTGTGTTGGTGTCTGTGTAAATTGATGTATGTGTTACTTTGAAGCTACTGATTCAAGCTTTCGGTCCCCGGCTATAAACATACATATCTCTCTCATTCTTTATAACCAAGTATATATATGTATATATATTTTTTTTTATATATATACATAGATATATATTTATATATATACATACATATATATATATCCATATATATATATATATCCATATCTCTCTCTCTCTATATATATATATATACATATATATATATATATATATATATATATATATATATGCTCAAAATTTTTAACGTATGGGTCATAAGTTAATAATATATCAACTAATCTATATTTCCGTTTATATTGTTTACATTGAACGCAGACAGGTTGAATAAATACTGAAAGCTAACATTTACGTAAAATGTTAGGGGAGAGCATGATCTGAGTGATGTCATTTTAAATCGGAGTTCAAAGTATATCGATATGAAATTTAAATGAAATTTCGAACATTCTACGTTCGGCGAAAGAGTCACAGAATGGACATTTGTAGAGGAAGACGTAATTACGGAAAATAGCAATTTATTCTATTGGTAGGTATGCATCACGAAACAAAGATTGCATGAGCGACTTTGAGAACGAGCGATATATATATATATATATATATATATATATATATATATATATATATATATGTGTGTGTGTGTGTGTGTTTATGGGAGTGTGTTTGTGTGTGAGCGTGCGCCTGCGTGTCTGAGTATCAATTAAGGGAAGAGAGCAATGGGATAAAGGCAGTGTGACAGAGATGAAAATATAAGTAGGAAAGGATGTTGAAAACAGTGAGAGACAAATAAAGGATATGAATGAGTAAGAAGAGAGAAAGACAGAAAGCGAGAGGGAGAGAGAGGGAGAGGCAGAGACAGAGATAGAGAGAGAGAGAGGAAAGGAGAAGGGTAGTGTGCCATAGGAAAGGGAAAATCACAAAGAAGCGTCTATTGATATCGAATGCACTTTAATCTAAGAGAAATGTAGATTAAAGTTTATTTTTATTTGAGGTTATGCAATTAAAATTAAATTAGTTTTCACTGGTTAGAATTCACTGTAGATAACCTGTCACACCGTAGAATTTTTATAGGCAATGAATCTATAGAGTAATGCTATGTAAAGAAACTATACAACCCTAGCTTTCATGTTTGTAATGTACTTACATCAAATATCAATCAAAAGCTAAATTGATATCACCACCCCCCTTAAAGTATCGATTTCCATTGGTTTCGGCAGGCATTAATGCGTTAAACAAGACCAGGGAAATTCAACTAAAATCGAATTTCATGAGTTTCGAGGCAGCATCGACAAATTTCCTTTTCAGACATTTGAAAATGTCTACGTGAGTGGATTGTAAGCTAGACTGACCAATTAAGTTTAAATACGCAATTAATCAGTTAAGTTATTAACTTTCAGGAACTAATCGGATTTCCGATTCCCAAAGCCAAATCGTTCGAGCATCAAAATCTAATATAGGAATATCAATCATATATGTGTTTAGGGATTGAATGACTGGTACAGATAAATTTCAAATAAAATGTAATAAAGTAAGTAATACGAAAATAAAAACGAATTTCAAATTGTGATGATATTTTAGATAGATATAAATATGAGAAAATAAAATATAGTCAGCGGGTCTACGTCAAATTTTATATTTGCTTAATTTATTAGATTACGTTTTAAATACATTCATTTTTTTCTAACTCCTGTCTGGGAAGCAACAGAAAGTACTTAGACGGAAATTAAATAAAAGATTGAAATTAAATAAAAGAAATTTAGAAATACTTCAGTACCCTTCAACACATAATTATCTATAGCAGACAAAACACGAATGGCTGAGATAAGATTAAACCAGGGGAATCTTTGCTTGAAGTGTTCGTCTCAGATTAAGACTTTAAACCATTGTGCATTAGTGTTATTACACTTTCAAAGCGATTTATTGCATTAAACAAAATATTTCTTGCCATCTTTTTTTTGTCTCTTAAAGAACTTCCATTATACGAAATACGAGTAAGATCTACTACGGAATTGAACTACAACAGAGTAAGACTTTGACAAATTCCAGTCGTTTGCAAATCAAGAACGTGGTGGTAGGAGTCAGTGAAAATAATTGCTCTGTTGATTGCAGCCGCAATGAACACACATTTGATTGGTTATACATGGGAGAAAAGTTTATTTCACGAAATATACTACAGACTTGATAGAGATTAATTACAACTTTAATACATAGTAACCGAATTTATGTCGTGTTTTATATCGACATAATTGTAGAGGCCGAGATAGACACTACCATACACAGATAGGCAACAGAATTCACTATCATTTACCATTCTCTTACAGTCACGCTATAATTCTATGTCTTACATTTTCTCCCTTTCATTCTTTCTTTCTTTCTTTCTTTCTTACTTTCTTTGGTTCTACTATTTCTCTGTCTCTCTCACCTCTCTATATCCACACATATATCGCATGTTATTGTGCAAACATACATACATACATACATACATACACACGAACACACATACGCACACACACTCGCACACACACGCACATACATATATGCATCGAGATAGATAGGTAGACAGTATAAGAGTGAGAGAGTGAGTGAGTGTGAGAGAAAGTGTGAGAGAGAGTGAGAGAGAGAGTAAGTGAGAGAGAGGGGAGATAACGTGTCTAAGAATGAGAGTGTGTTTTGTTTCTCTAAGTGGTGATTTTACTAACATTATGTCTGAAGAAATATCTAGATGTTTTCCGAAAACAGAGTCAGTTGCTTCACGAATATTTTTCTACAGAGATATATACCGAGTGACTTTTGCTTCCTTCAGACTAAAATGTGCTGGAGACTTTGGACACCATCAATATCATGGAATATATTTACGAAATTATATATGAATGAATGACTGTGTCAATAAATATCTCACATAAATAAATTAGCAGTGGTTATCGCTCTCTATTCATTAAAGGTAATTTCATGTAATAGGTAAACATTTACTTACTGCGACGCGGTGAGCTGTTCTCTCTACAGGTTTTAGTCGATCAGTTAATTAATGGAATTAATATTAATATACGAATTAGCAATTAATGTAATATATAACTGTATAAAATGCTTGAGTTCCACTGGTAATGCATGAATAGGACGAAGGGTTTTGTACGGTTGTGTATGTGATATTAGCTATTTGATTTACGCACATCAGGTTCGTGCGTTCCTCGCACCGTCTACTTAATTCAAATTTCAGCTGTATCCTGCATCGGTGCCCCATTAACGTTATACGACTTCGGGCTTTCAAAGTCTATAAACTTCAGTCATTCGTTACTGGACAATGATTCATTTTTATTTGGAATTTGAGACCCAACTTCCTATTGCTGTCCTTTAGCAATCACATTTGCGTGTGGTTTCCTACACGTTATCGACTCAGCCATTCGCTATCAACGACGTCCTTTCGAAATTCAGGGCAATAGATCGAGTTCGAAAATGCATTATTCATTTTCCTTATGGAAGAAAATATCCGGGATCAATGTATCGATATCATATTGCTTTCGATTATCCTTGTTGGAGCTAATAATAACAAACCAGAATTCGGGAATGCGAGTAATGAAAGTGACTGAATGAGAATACGAACAGATTTTAATCTCAGCTGTCCGTATGGATTAGATGCTGGCGCTGCTGATATACGTGCAGGGGGAGAACGTTTACGGTTTGTAGATATCTGGTCCTGTGTCTTGGGCTACATTTGGGAGAGTTCGTAATTTAGCAGGATCCTTAGATGCTATCTAAACTACTTTGGTACCTGGACGATTCTCAGGATTATGGATTGCATTTGCTCGCTTTTCGTATTCAATCGACAACTCTACTCAGAAACTAGAACGAGTGCTGTCATTCGTATAATTAAGGGAGCGTTAGCTCAGACTGTTTGGTAATGATGTTGTTCAATTGTCCATGTTAGACCCTGCTAAACCTTGTTCTCTTCACCGAGCTGGGTTGATGGCTCTCGTTGATCGGCCACATACCATATGTTCCCAGTAGATGAACAAGTAAATCCATCCCAGAAATTGCTACTGACTGGGACTCTGCTAAACAGGGCACCTGCGGAGGAACCGCATATATACCCACCGTATTTATACCGACGAATGCTGAATGGAGGAATGCACCGCAATGGTGCATGTCCACAGACTCTACCTTCATGGACAGAATGCAAACATACTCGTGTGGAGTAGGATTTTATGTTCCTTGTGTAATATCATTGCTTTCATTTCTTTTAATATTGACATTTCGGCCTCGGATTCCGTATTAAAAAGGGTTGAGGTTAATGTTCACTCTCATGTTCGGAACATTCGGGCAGAACTTAGTCCAGAAAAAAAACACAGACTGAAAAATACTTTCGCATCTTTTTAGGATTTTTGCGTTTATAAGTACAATCTTCAACTTTTACAGATCAAATCCTAACCATTTCCGGACAAGCATATCACCGAAATGTATCTATCTATCTATCTATCTATCTATCTATCTATCTATCTATCTATCTATCTATCTATCTATCTATCTATCTATCTATCTATGTGCAGCCCTGTGTGGCCAATAAAGAAACTTATCTGTCTGTCTATCTATTTATCCATCTGTCTATCTATCTATCTATCTATCTATCTATCTATCTATCTATCTATCTATCTATCTATATCTATCTATATATATATCTATCTATCTATCTATCTCTCTATCTATCTATCTGTCTATCTGTCTATCCATCTATCTATCTATCTATCTATTATCTATCTATCTATATATCTATCTATCTATCATCTATCTATCTATCTATCTATCTATATATCTATCTATATATATATATATATATATATATATATATATATAATATATATATATATATATATATATATATATATGTCTGCTTCTGTGTGTGTGAATATTTGCGTTTGTGTATGTTGGAATGTATGTTTGCGTGCGTGGATGTGTGTGTGCACATATGTGTATTTTACTTGTTCCACTTATTCGACAGTGGCCATGTCGGCCTGACATCTTGAAGAATGTTAGTCGAATCGATCTCTGTACTTATTCTTTTGTAAGCCTCGTACTTATGCCTGCCACCAGTTTCTTTTGGTAAACTGATAACTTACAGAGACGGAAACATACCGTTTGTCAATTTGTGGAGACAAAGACAGCCAGAAAGTCCTAACATATAAGAAAATATTCAACTATGCAAGTTTGAAATGTTTAAGATAAATGCCGACAGTTCCGTGCTCGATTCTTTCAGTTTCCGTCTACCAAATCCACTCACAAGCCTTTGGGCCAGTCCGAGGCTATAGTAGAAGACACTTGTCCAAGGCCCTATGCTACTACGCAGTGGGACTGAACCCGGAACCATATGGTTGGTAAGCAACCTACTTTATTTCATGAAAGATTCGCCATTAAGGCGTTACATAGAGGGAACATACAAATACAGAAAAACATATATGGTGTAGTAGCTTAAAACGTTGGTGATTACAATAAAATATGTATAATATTTACGATATAAGGTTTTAAAAATTTGGTATTATACAGTAGAGCACGGATCCCTGCCATCCGGGTAGAACCTTTACTTCTTGATCCGGCCACACTTACCTGGTGCCAGATATACCCAGCTTGCACGCTACAGACTTCCATCTCTTTGCAAACATATCTCGTAACAGACACCTCTTCTCCAGCCTGATCTTACTACCGAGGTGGTAACTAGCCACTGTTGCACCTATTGAATGAGAAACGATAAGGTTTAATAAAGACCTAAATACAATTTCTATTCAAAAACTCGGATATTTAAACAAATATTTTCAGTTATATTATCTAGAGCTTTAACGAATGTGTAATTTTCTTTTAGTGAGCTACTGTAAAAAAAAAACCAATGTTATAAATCCTCTGTACCATTTTGTAGCAGATATTTTTTTTCTATTTCTCCAAGAAATTGATCATTAATAAAAGTCATTGTGAGCGTTATGTGTACGAGATAAGTGACTAGTGAAAAATAAAAATAAATAAATAAATATATAAAACGTATTACAATTTGGCGTTATCTCTGTATTTACAAAGTTATAATCATATTTACATCATTTCCGCGTCGACAAAATGCTTTACTAATACAAAGATGCTAATCTACCTTTCGCATCACCTCGTCACTTCGTCTGTAGAAGTGATGCACATTTCAACTTTTTGTCAATGTACACACAGCTTTTATAATTATTTAACTATTTTCCATATTCGCCGCTTGATTTAGCAAAGTTGTTGATGAGAGAGGCGCGTTCAAAAGAATGATTTAGATCATTGTACAAACAGGACGCTTTCCATCATAAGTTGCATTATATGCGTGTGAGAGAGAAGGGGGGCGAGCGGGAGAGAGGGTGTATCTCTGGATAAGTAGCTGTGTGCGGAACTGAATGTATGTGAGTGTTTATGTGCGTTTGGGTACGTGCGTGTGAGAAGGCGTGTATGAGTCCCTGTGGTTCTCAAGTAATCGATGTACGTGGCATCGTTCGTTATTTTTCCCTCTACACCTACGTGAATTGTTTTTGAGTATACATTGTCTGGGAGACTCTTCTTATAGTAGAGGAAATAGCTAAATTCTTTGGCTGCTATTTCTAAAATTTCGGTGTGTGGTAAAGTAAATTTTTTTGCTGAACCCTAATTATATAACGTAATGTTTTAAATATACCGTAAATGGTGTTTTTACATACTGAACACTACTTGGTAAAATTATTAATTAATAATTAATTAATTTTACCCTTATTATTATTGACTATATATATATATATCCTCAATCCTTCTTTCCTTTTCTGAGCATCCAATAATACTATATTTGTTCCACGTCCTCGCGTTGTTGTGTTTTCTCTTTGTGTCTTCATGCTTGGATTAACTTTATATATATATATATATATATATATATATATATATATATACATATGCGTATACATATACACCTTCTTTCACACTATTATGGATCATCCTGCTCTGTCCCCTGTTATACACTCCACGCACTGCTACGCAGCTGTAGCTGCCGATGCACCTCCAAAATTCTTTCTCGCTTTCTTTCTTTCTCTCTCTCTCTCTCTCTCTCTCTCTCTCTCTGTCCCAGTTGAGAGGAATTCGTCTAGCAAGTTACTTTGTGACCCTGTTGCTGTCAGTGCCAGGTAAAAGGCAGAAGAGACGGTTGCTCTTGCTACATAAAAGTCACCCTCTACACTTTGTAAAATGGTTGGTGTCGGGGAAAATTATGCCAAAACAGAGTTTCGAAACCGGTGTACCTTTGCGGTTTGCCTGCTACAGCTAAAGTGCTACTGTTGCTGCTGCTGCTGATGATGATGATGATGTATGAGAAAGAGATAAAGATAGAAAAATGCAGTGATTAATTTTATAATAATTTATCTTTATATGAGCCAGTATGTATTGATACTATCATAATTATAAAATGTTGACGTTGTTTTTAATCACAATGGAAATTTTCTGATATGAGTGTCCATTTTGTGTTACATGAATTGAAACATGCTTAAAGAACTCCTGGATGCTCCTCCAGGTAACATGGATTCCTACTCAATCTCCATTATATAGGTGTTCATTTTGAAATACGAATTCTTCTAAATAAAATCGTTAGATATACGACATGTCAAAAATATTAGACGTATTGCTTCGGTTTCAAATGTTAAACGGTGTAAATCTGCCTTTTATTCTCCCCGATCAATAAGATATATACCAATGAACTAATCTGGCTCAATATAACTGTCTCTTCATCCTCACAATCATTGATGTTTTATGGATTCTTTAGAGATCATTCTAGTAAAACCATTTAGAATATTCCAAATTTCTCACAAAATAGGATCTATATATCAAAAAATTGATATATAAGATTATCGATTATGTATTTTAAATTACATTAAAATATATTTTCTAACTATTTCTTGTCGGTGAATATGCACGAGTGAGCTTAGATATGCAGCAGTTTCAATATGCAAGCTTAAATCATTGCACTGTTATCAATAGCACGTATAATATAATTTATATTCTTCCTATCAATATCACCATAACGGATAGGCGTTTGATTGAATTAATCAAGAACGCCATGTGACTGATAGCTTGGCATGCAGTTAGCGGATACGTTCTTTGTTCGTAACGAAATATTCATTCGGTGACGCTCTTACGGTAAGTGTGCCAAATGATTTTACACTGCATTCGTTTTCGTATTTAGATGGGAAAGTTTTAGCATAAATATATATATACATGCATATATATACATACATACATATATATATATATATAATATATATATATATATATATATATATATATAGTTAATCCAAACAAGAAAGCATATACATAAATATATATATGTATATATATGTGTATGTGTGTAGATGTGCGTCTGTGTTTGTGCATGAGTATGCTTTTGTGTAAAGATAAACAGCTAAATGAAAGCTGCTATACACACACATATATCTATATGTATATATATATATATAATATATATATATATATATTATATATATATATATATATATATATGTATATTTATATATATGCATATATATATGTATATATATGTATATATATATATATGTATATATATGTATATATATATATATACATACATATATATGTATATTTATATATATGCATATATATATGTATACATGTATGTATAAATGTGTGTGTGTGTATGTGTATGTGTGTGTATGTGTATGTGTTTCTGTAAAGATGGACAGCTAAATGAAATCTGTTATACACACACATATATTTATACGTATGTATATATACATATATATGCACACACATATGGTGTCCAGTGTGTGTATATTTATACTCGTGTGTAATGAGAAGAGGGGAAAGGCGGCAATGAAGGCAAATGCATAGAAAGAGTCTGATGTAATCAATATCCCTGAAGTGGTTCCTTTATGGCACATTGGTTAAGGACGTCTTTAAAATATATTGCATTTAACTAGCTTCGTTTCAAGAACTGATCCTCTCTTATGTCTCTCGTATAACTATGTGTATAATATAATACTTTCGGAACGAATTGCATATTCGCATTAAATTTTCTCATACAAAATCGACCAAATAAAAGACAATTCCTCTATGAGCTTGTTTGTAGTTATGTAGGCGAAGAGAAAAGAATACAGAGAATGTGTTTGAAATGGAAACCTCTTCTTAGAAGTTTATCATTAAATGCTATTACATTGGTAGTTTTATTCTGATTAATAAGATCATAATGATATACTTGAATCAGCATGACTGGAATCTCTTTGCCACAGGCACGATTCTTTTCATAGCGAGCAGTTTATATTTCTATTTATATGTACAAATCATTCCTTTATCGAAAATATTGTCTTCGTAAGTTTCTTTCAACATGTCATTACATTAAGACATTAATCTAAAGTGATTTAATTGAAGCAATATACATAATAGTAGTCGTTTCTTTTCATCATTCATCTACCTTTTCAGAATCGCTCTATTTTCCAGTGACACAGCTGATAAAATATCGATTTATTTCACAAGATGCAAGTTCACTGAAGCAAATGTGTGTAGTATTGAATAGGGAGATTTCCCGCATTGGGGTTTTGACAGAGTATAAGATGTCACGAAACCGTATATATTATGTTATCAATTTTACGCACCCTCTAGGATTTCAAGCAGTGCACAACTCTGAAAAATATTAGATGGTGAGGCATTTGAAGATATACGTTGTAGAACAATGTGAAAAATCAAAATAATTTTACTAATTGCGTTAAACCTAATTTTAATTTTTGGGAGAAATATTTTAAACCATCAATCGTCAGTATATTATGTCTCAACCTCATTATAAGGAACGAAAACTGAGTGGTATACCTTACACAATATCTAATTCTACACTCTTAAACTTTACGACTCAAGAATGAGTTTTCGTTCGAGAGAAAAGAAATTCCTACAAGGTATTGAGTAGTTTTCAAAACTAAGATGAGAAAAACGTTTGAATACGATTGAGAATAAGAAATATCATTGTACACATTTGTGTACGTTTGTATACGTGCATACGGAAAATTTATCATATTTTAAGAAAACAACGTGTAGAAAATGAGTATGTGTTTGTGTTTTTCAAGAAAGTAGCAGCAACATCAGATAATTTGAAAATAATCAAAATCGCTGCTATCCCTCCATCATAAACGATGAGTCGAAAAACTGACATCAAGACTTTCAGTGGTTAACATCAACTTTGTAACTGATATATATAATTTTCTCTGTGCAAATTTATATTTTATCGTTTAGTATGAAGCTTCATAATTACAGGGAATATAAGATCAAAGAAAGTGGAATATTGCTTTTCTAAATTACCGGAGTGTTTTAATTGAAAACTTAGAAGATGTTATTTTTTTTAGAAACTCAACGTCGCTACGAATGGTGCAGAGCTAAAGAAGAGTATTTAAAATCACTGATTATAATCATATTGGCAAGCGTCACTCAATTTTGAACTTATTCACCATTTTTATCTGTCAATGACATATCTAATTGCAAACCAGATTAAACTATTCCAGACGAGTCACACATTTAATGAGGTTTTAAGGTGGTTCTGTAGAGTGTGGGTTGCACTTTAGCCTTATGTTTCCAGTTTCAATCTTAATACGTAATTGATTGCTTTTTAACCAACAACAATTATCTTTATTAGAAATTAGATAAAATCCCCGTTGTCTCCTTGATGCAAATACCTATAGATAAGTCTATATTTGTGTACATACACATATTGTGCACGTATATATGTGTACATATGTAGTGCACATTTCTTATGTGCATCTGCATGATTTTACTTCTAAGTGTACATACATATGTACCCATAACTGCTCGTATGTATATGCATTTATTCATAATCTGAATTCAAGAAGGTATTAAATATTTTCAGAAATCCATCAACAGCTTTTAAACATGGTTTCCTATTTACTTGCAGCTTTTCTTGTTTTGTGAAGTGCATTTTCTATAAGCTGTCGCGTGGGCTGCTAGATACAAGCAGTCATTCTAAACTTACATATGTAAATCAAAAGATAGAGTTTAGACACACATTTTAATCATACTGCAGTTAAATTAATAAGTTCTTTTCTGCCTCTCTTACGTTTCGCCATTTGTTAGTTTACATACTTTCTCTTTAAAGTGCATTATGATGTTATAAACAATGGCCTCTTCTGGGAATATTTAACTGCTATTTTTTCCCGTTTCTCTCGAATATATATCTGTCAATAGTAAAGATCTACACTTAGAGCTGTAATATTTATAACGTTTATTGTTACAGTCGGTCATTTAAATATGTATGGTTTACCCATATCCGTTAAACACTACACACAGTGGGTCATGTAGTATATGTTCTACATCTCTGCTGTCCTACTGGAGGAATAGTGACAGCTGACACTATGCTTGAATGGGCAGCCTGTAGATAAGACACAATCCTGTATTTGTGGCCTTGTGCCGGCGGTGTTACGACGCTAATGTTATTGTTGCCATTATCGCTGCTCTTTGTGTTGTACCTACTGCATGTATAGCTGATTCCGCTGCTGCTTAAGCAATCGCTGCAGTCGCAAGTGTCGCTTAAACCCTCAGCATCATACACTATATCTTCGGTGTTGCAACGATCTCCAATAGGCATTTGTTCTTAACCTTGAACCAACATCTCGCCTGTGCACGTAGTTTAGAGATAATATTGATGCGATACCTGTCCAGCCAATATATGTATGCATATATATATTATCTTCAAATATATATATATATATATGTATGTATGTATGCATGTATGTATATATATATATTATTTTCAAATATATATGCATGTGTAAATATATATATATATGTATGTATGTATGCATTTATGTATATATATATATTATTTTCAAATATATATGCATATGCAAATATATATATATATGTATGTATGTATGTATGCATTTATGTATATATATATATTATTTTCAAATATATATGCATATGTAAATATATATATATATGTATGTATGTATGCATTTATGTATATATATATATTATTTTCAAATATATATGCATATGTAAATATATATATATATGTATGTATGTATGCATTTATGTATATATATATATTATTTTCAAATATATATGCATATGTAAATATATATATATATGTATGTATGTATGCATTTATGTATATATATATATTATTTTCAAATATATATGCATATGTAATATATATATATATGTTGTATGTATGCATTTATGTAATATATATATTATTTTCAATATATATGCATATGTAAATATATATATATATGTATGTATGTATGCATTATGTATATATATATATATTTTCAAATATATATGCATATGTAAATATATATATATGTATGTATGTATGCATTTATGTATATATATATATATTATTTTCAAATATATATGCATATGTAAATATATATATATATATGTATGTATGTATGCATTTATGTATACATATATATGTCAGGTCACTCTCGAGGGCTACTGGTAACATGTAACCCAGTACAACCTGTTGCATGGTCGGGTCGTCGGCGACTAAACCGGCAACCCCACCAAGCTTGCTTTGTGAGGAGAGTGTTTATTGGACATCCTGCGGGATGAAAAAGAAAACCCGCCAAAGGGCGGAGGAACTCTTGAGAGTCAACGGCCATCCAATAAATGTGTATTTATTTTTTTTCTCTTAAGGCTTGAGGCTGCATCATGCGCGGGGACATAGAAATAATCAGACTGAATACTCGATCGCGCAGTTAAACCATTGTGAGTGAAGGACTCCTAGCCTTTGTTAGGGCATACTTCTAGGAGAAAGTAACTCAGGTAACTGGGATAACTCCGAAATAAAACCTGCGGCTCAGTGGTTACCGATGATGTTGACTTGTTCTTCTTTTCGGATTATGACTGCTGTTGCTTATTGAGTGGGATTGACTCAGTGCACAGCCTCTCCTCACTTTAAAAACAGTCTTCTTGCACAGGCATTGCACGATAACAACATTGATTAAGCTTCGCGCAATGGCCATACTCGATAACGAGGGGGCAGCCTCCATACATATATACATACATATATATATATATATATATATATATATATATATATATAATATATATATATATATATATATACATGTACATATATACATATACATACACACACACCACATATATATATATATATGAGTAAACAAATAGGGAGAATACACACACAGACACACACACAGACATACGCACATGGAATTGATCCGGGGTTATAGTAGGTGGAACTTCCTCACGGTACAACGCAGAGGGTTTCCATGTGGAGCCACGTTGTTACAATTTGAGCTTTTTCTAGTGTATTGCACCATTATATATGCAGTATGTCGCTCTTATCAATTCTTCTAATACGAAAAAAATATATCCCTGAAATAATAATTTATACTTGGGTTGTTTTCACAAGGTTGACCAAACCCGTCGCCTTCTTCATTGAATTGGCAGTGTAGCTTGATGATAATATGCATGCACATTTTTCATTTTGGGTACGTTGTGAGGTTTTGTATCCTACGTGATCAAGCTGATAATACATTCTGGGAACATCTTTCGCGAAACTTAAACGATTTTATTATTTGCCTGTGAACTTGGCTCTTTTGTATATTACGGTGTGAGATTACGTTATCGAATAGATGTGATCTTAAAATTAAAGACGTTTTCAGTCGATGCTAGGTCTTGGCTTCCAAGTTGGTTTTCAAGAAGCAGTATTTATATCAATATCATTGTTGAAATGCAAATTGATACCAAATACGTTCCGAGTGTTAACATCGATGACTCTAGATACCGTCTGACACCAACAGTATTCACCACATTTGGGTATGTGTAAATATCAGGCGAACTTAAAGATTGATAACAGATAGTTTTGTTATACTGTTGTACATTATTTGCTGGTTTGATATTGTGTAGCACAAGCGATTATATGTCACAGACAAGTAATTGGTTTGGCTTCTTGATGAATCGAAAGCACAGTGCGGATAACATGAAAGACAACAAAATATCAATATCCACCATTGAAATTTGTGTGAGGGAGGCCGTCTGACTCGCCTGGAGTGTTATTTTCAGTGACTTTAAGAATTGGAGTCAGGAAAGGACGTGTCCCAGAACGTTATTGAGAAGTATAGTAAAACATTAAATCATATGGCCATTCCATACGACGGTAATAGCTCAGGAGGATCGCATAAGTCATCTGTACACAGATGTTAACGGTTTTGTGGGAGTTCTTGCAAATTACGTCAGGAAGAGATTCGTTTAGAAAAGCAAACGATTCTTGTTCGCAGTGTACGTATAGTATGTCATTATTTAAATAGACGAATGTCACATGTAGTAAAACATTTGCTTAAGACAATCTTTTACTGATTGCTTCGAATAATATTGATACTAGCAGTATCGCCCGGCGTTGCTCGGGTTGGTTTCGACTCTTTAGAATTGGAATTTTTCAAAAATAGAAATTCTGTTATTCTCTTTAAGTGAAAACTTTTCTAGTTGAAATACACCGACAAATGGCGACAAAGCAGTAAAAAAAATCGTAAAAAATAGGGATTTTCATAGAAAAGAGCACCTTTATGATGTAAATAATTTTTGTTTTTAACATGGTTTGATTTGAATGTTTTCTTCTACGGAAGAAAGTGCAAGCCTTCTTCTATCATACTCTCAATTTTGGTCAACTTGCTCAGCAGGGTCTCGAAGGAGATAGTGTTAGTTGAAGGCTACAAAAAACTGCCATACACAGACAACTTCAGCTTTATATAGAGAGAGATGTAACGAATAGTAGCGTAGAATTTTATGCAATGTTCTAAATAAACTTACGCAACATTCTCATATTATTGGTTTCATTCACTGAATTACAAAACATAACAATTTGTCTATAATGCCATAATGGTATCTAGAAATTATTTCACTGCACAGATTATATTTAGAATAAACTAACTTTTCTCTCAGACTCGCTGAGAAATGATACAAATATGCACATATATGTATATGTATGTGCATATACGTGTGTATGTTCTCATGACGAATGGTAGAAATGTGAAACTAATGATGCAAAATTATTATTGAGACATTTCTTACCTGAAATCTGAAAACATCTCAGTGTTTGCAACACGATTTAAGCTCACAAAGACAGAAACTATGGAATAAACGAATCGTTAGGTAACAGTATTGAAATTACAAAGAATTAATCTCTAACAACAATAGTTTAGAGAATATATATACACATTGATGCATATATACGTTACATTATATATATATACCTCGTTCAGAGATTTATTATTGCTTATATATATATAAATATGAGTATTTATGAATAACTACATACGCGTGTGGATGTTGTAAGTTCATCAATTAGTTTATCTGCTTATGCTTATTTAAGATGTAATTCAAATAAAAATATTCTTTATTGTTATTAGAAATTATCTCATAGTGTCTACATGAAATTAAATGACTGATCGGAAAAATTAACACGGAATGTTTTAGTAATTAAGTGCAATACCAATTAAAATTATATTCATTACCATACTTATTAGGTTTCTCAGAAAATTCCTGTTTCGCTTTAATCTGAGATATATGGAAACTAAATGTCTTAATTTATATGGAATTTGGAAAATTCCTTTCTTGTTTCCACATAGAATATAATAGTAATGGCCCTGAAATCAGAAAATTTACATTCAAAACGAAAATTTTGCGAACATAATTCTGTAAAGATAGTTGTAGGATTGAATAGACATGAGGTAGCTTGAGGTACAACGAGTTACACGGGATAAATTATATTATATGGCAATATTACCTTTAGATGCGCAATGGCGCAGTGGTTAGTGCAGTGGACTCACGGTCGCAAGATCGTGCTTTCGATTCCCAGACTAGGTATTGTGTGCGTTTATTGAACGAAAAAATGTAAAGCTCCACGAGGATCCGGCATGTAGTGATGGCACCCTTGTTGTACTCTTTCGTCCCAACTCCCCTCGTTCTTTCTTCCTGTTTCTTGAGTAACGCTGTGATAGACTGGCGTCCCGTCAAGCTAGGGCGGAACATACGCCATAGAAACCGGGGAACCGGGCACATGACCCTGGCTAGGTTTGAAAGGGGCGCATAATTAAAAAAATATTACCTTTAATATTCAGGCTACAATCTAGAAGAATCGTTAGTATGACGGGTGAAAGTTTAAGCGTCTTTTTGTCAGCCTTTACATTATGAGTTCAAATTCCGTTGAGGCCGACTTTGTCTTTCATCGTTCTGGGGTTGAAATGATGAGTATCAACTAAGCGTTGAGATCGTCGTAACCGAATTGTACCCTCCCTCGAAATTCCTAGACCTCTGGCACAATTTGAAACCAACATTACCTTTAACATACGTTTAAAACTTTGCACTATATATATGATGAATTGAACCAATATATATGTGTGTCTATGTTGATGTATATACCTATATTTAAACACTCACACTCACACACACACATATATATGTACATGTATATACTTACGTATATATATATATATATGTGTGTGTGTAAATCACCAAGTAGGGGACCTATATACATTTATTCCACACAAAAATTATAGTCGTTAATCATCATTATATCAGTTACTACCGTCTTAACACAGAAACAAATTATCCCAGAAAATCTCATATACAAAAATGAGGCGGTAATAGTGTAGGGTGACATAATTCTGAACTTATGCATGATAAATGAGATGTGATTTGAGGCCTAGATGCGACAAAAAAGAGCATCGGTGTAGTTTGTTATCATTTATTCCTGGTTTAGTGGGCCACATATGGACAAGCGTTCGAGAGAAACATATACGCACCTTTGAATGCAATTACTGAAAAACTAACTCATATTTCCTTGATAGGAATTATTTTGCTGACGTCAAGGCAAAACGCATCTTGTGATGACACATAATGGTAAATCACTTCTCTCAGTTTATAAAGAAAATTAATAAATCATAACTCTTTTTTTTTTTTTTTGAAAAATAAAAGGGAAACAGAAAAATACATTAGTTAAGCGTCAGCTGTAAGCAAATACTTTTATGAAATGTGTAATTGTCTGCCTTCTTGTTCTTCCTATTAAACTTAATCTGTTTTTTAATGTTGCCAGCTATCATTCTTTATCGTAACCAATATTGTGGAAATAAATCTTTATTGAGTGTGCAGTTGGAAATCCAGAATCGTTCCTTATATATTGCAGATGTAAACATGAGTCTTTAAAGAGAACGAATATATAAGAATAGGCGGAACTTAGTTTAGTTCCCGAGTTCAGACTAGTGATCAAATTAACGGAGGCTTCCTATTTGAAGTATTTGTATAGGTGGACTGACACTACGAGGAGAATTTCACAAACCTTTAAAGCAACTCACAATTTTTTCAATTAGCATAACACCCTGGTAATACTAACGTGTCAAATATATTTGTCCATGGGGTGTACATGAATAAGGAGCAACGGTAAGCAAACATAGCAGAAATTCTGTTCCTCTTGTCAAATTCTAAAATGTAAATCAACAATTATGTGACAGAATTAAAATTAGTCACGAATGTCCTCACGACATGATTTAATTCATCGTTTATTTATTCAATAATTTGATTCGCCTACAGAAAACACCACAGGGGCTGGCTTTTATTAGAATATTTCTGATTATGAAAACACCCATTCCACTGTAATAAAGTTGTTTTTATAGAACTTAATTTGCGATGATAATATATTTCAATATCAAGATCTATTTTTCCATGACTTTTGCCGAACCTGTAAGTGGACAGTCTATAGTTTTTTTAAATAAAACGTTATTGAAATAAAATAACGATCTGTTGTGTCATACACATATTTGATCTTTGAAACATATATGAATGCTCAGCAATTATAGTTAGTTATTCTGCAAGCAAAATGGAGCCTATTTCCAAATCATGAATTAAGTGAGCCTAGCATGGTTAATAGCCGTAATTGTCAGCATACGGTAAGTAATGTAAGGAGAAGCAGAGAATGTCACTTGCACTAAAATTACATTCAGCCAAGAAAAACGTAAAAAAAAAAACTTAATTTCATTGCCTTTAAAAAGTAATATCAATTTGAGGGCGAACAATCCAGATTCAGTCTTGGACAATCTTTCTATATACAGTGATTTAGCCTATTCTAAATGCTAACATAAACTAGCATTCAAACAAGAACATTTTAAATTGGTCCTGTAGAAAAGAAAACCATTTATATTTTTTATATTTGCGTTCTTCATATATTCAATCTGGCATTCTTAGTACAGCATTTAGATTGGTATTCAAAATATATGTATATATATATATATATATATATGAAAAAGCGGCTTTTTAAATGCTAAATCTTAGTTAAAATAATGTATATACCGAAGCAGTTGCTTTAAATCGAACATTTAAGATAAAGTTTAACATTTGGAGGCCTTAGTAAACGATACACATTTTGTTGCAGCTTCAGTCTCATCTCTAAGGATGAGATCCCTGTTCACAACTGTCGGTTTCCATTCGAAGTGAAATCACTGGTCATTTATTATGCATGAAAATATGATCAACTACTGGCGAAGCGTGGAAGTGTCAATTCTCGACTCTACTGATGCTGTTCAAAAATACCAGTGTCAATGAACTTGCAACTAATGTCGGTAGACCTCGCACAACCGCTAGTGATACGGACACTCATTTCATAAGTTACAATAAGAATTCCGGTTATACATCTCTTTCAAACGGAACAAAATTTTTGAAACCATGAATAATACAAGGTACAGTTCGCAGAATTAGAATTGAAAAGGATAAAACAGGCAGCAAGTGAGGTTAATGCACCTTCGCACCCCTACTCATATATATACACATATATGTATGTGTATGCAAGATTTATGCATCTATATATACATACATATATATAATATATATATATATATATATATATATATATATATATATATATATATATATATATATATATATATATATATATATATATATGTAAGTAGTTGAATGAATTATCTTAGTATGGATAATTCGGTTAACCGATACCTGGGTAGCAAATTCACGTCAGAAAAACAAGGTTGGAGGGGAGAGATCTAAGAATAGGTAGGTGATAGGGTGCAAGTCATATGAATGGTGATTTGTTGTTGTTTGCTTTTGTGATTGAGTGCCTATGTGTGTGTATGTATATAACTGCATTCGTGTCTATGTGTGTGTATGTGTGTGCGTGATTGTGTGTGTGGTTGGGTAGATGCCAAAAACAAACAGTGGTGAAGTGACAGGTTTGT
>NC_043001.1:8170579-8173079 GCF_006345805.1 Octopus sinensis | reverse complement strand
AAATACGATACAACAGTAATGGCAGTACTACTACCTTAAATGATGCTCGTTAATTGTATTAATACAAGAGATCCCAATGTTTCCAGACAGTCCTGTCAATTTAAGGTAGAGTATTACTTAATTAAAATCATTTATTTCATTCTCACACGGGTGGATAATACTAACATTGAAATACGTACATATTTCTTTAATACCCACAAGGGGATAAACACAGAGAGGGCAATCAAGGACAGACAAACGGATTAAGTCGATTATATCGACCCCAGTGAGTAACTTGTACTTAGTTAATCGACCCCGAAAGCATGAAAGGCGAAGTCGACCTCGGCGTAATTTGAACTCAGAACATAGCGGCAGACGAAATAGCGCTAAGCATTTCATCCGGCGTGCTAACGATTCTGCCAGCTCGCCGCCTTAATTTTACCTATAAAATCTAAACCGAAAACAAAGATACTAACATTGAAATACGTACCGCTCTAGCAAAGTATCATGATGCATATTTTTGGTTCTACAGGTGAGAGATCGTAGCTTCAGGTGTAGAGTTTTAGACAATTTAAACGACAGCAGTTAGATGATTAGTAATGTATATATTAACTCAGGTGAGAAAGAAAAAGAATTCCTCCAGTATAAACGAAAATTAATGCTGACAATAAGTGAAGAGACAAGCTAACATCCACACCTCCAGTTTTAATCAGTAAAACAGGTGAGGCAACAATCAAGAAAATCTAAATTAAGCTGTGAAAATGCTGAAGAGCATTTTGTGTAAATCATTTAATAATCTATATTAATTACTTCATCTTTGTTTCAAATAAATTATAAGTCGCCAACGTAGGCAATAATCGTTGACTTGTTATTAAGTTTTATAACGCTAACAGTAATTACATGTAATTGGTAAAAGTCAAAGTCATCCTGAGTTGATCTTACGAATACGAAGAATTGTTCAGCAGTCTTTGAAAGATAAAAAAGCAACTTGTATGTTAATATTGAGAGATGAAATATATAAATAAAAGACCTATCAATACTGGGCATTGAAAATCGATCTATGCGGGAAAAATCTGTAAAAAACGTCGGAATTCTATGAAAGATTAGTAAAAAATAAATACGTCAAACTCATTTTATAAGCATGTTTTACCAATAAAATCTAAATCTAAACAAAGATACAATGTTGCACCCGTAATACTGAAGAGAACAAGATATGCCCAGATTCAGAACTGGACATATTTTACCACATCTCCTTTATTTGAGAAGAGAGACTAGCAAAACAGGAATGATTAAATGTAAAACAAGTATAAAAATCCATATAGTACGAACCAAAATATTAAGATGATGCCGACTGAAAACGTAAGTCAGAGCAGTACCAGAACAGGCTCATCAAATGTTATGGTGTGTATACGCAACACAATAACATTTTCACGAGTAAAAGTCGATTTAAAACTCTCAAACTAAATATCAGGTATAGGACGAACAGAAATATAAGGACCAAGAGTAAAAAAGTTGTGTAGAAGACGTTTTAAATATGAGACCGATGATAAATGCCTGATATTTAGAAATTTATAATCGATCGGTTTGTCTTATTGAGCAAAAGGAGCCTTTAATCAAGAGCAGCAACAACAACAGTAAAACCAGTTTATCTTAGGTTTATTGAAAACTGCGGAGGCGCGTGGCTTAGTGGTTAGGGTGTCAGCATCATGATCGTAAGATTGTGGTTTCGATTCCTGGACCAGGCGACGGGTTGAGTTCTTGAGCAAAACACTTCATTTCACGTTGCTGCAGTCCACTCTGCGGGCAAAAATGAGTAACGCTGCGATGAACTGGCGTCCCGTCCAGGTGGGGAACACATACGCCATTGAAACCGGGAAACCAGGCTCATGAGCCTGGCTAGATTTTAAAAGGGCGCAATTATTATTATTTTTTTTTATTGAAAACTGCATTGTAACTACGATGAAATTAATAAAAGAAATCACAAATTATGTATATTCAGCATATATGAACTAACGGGATTATATCCCTATGACAACGTCTAAATCCATGTAATATGGCGGAAACAGGTAACATTCTAGAAATTAAACAGCAGGAACTGAATGAGAAAAAGAAGAAACATATGTACAGAATACGAAAAATAATCACGAGCAATAATTATTCGAATACTAGCCATGATTAATCAATGTAACTTCTTTACTTATTTTTCTTAAATAACGATTAGGTTTCCACACAACATATATCAAAATAAAAATATTGAATAAGACACTAAAACAATTCCGCGAAGCCTGAATGTGCACCGTAATAAGATTTGGAAAGAATTGCTGACTGCATACGTAGGGAATTTGCGAATTATCCATGATATACAAGAGATTTTGAACGGCGATATGGTTCTCCGATTGATTGACATCGAGTGAGTTTTGTTTCATGTAACTTCCTCTCGTTCGCACAGTTTGGGGTCATCAGATATGGATTTCCTTGCAAGAAGCAACGTATTTCAATTCAAACATCAGCTCATTTCCTT
>NC_043001.1:8138079-8163079 GCF_006345805.1 Octopus sinensis | reverse complement strand
ACCCCAGTGTCACTTTGATGGCATGAACTGCTCTCTCACTCAATAATAATAATAATAATAAGATCGAAAAATACCTTAGGAATAAGAACCGAGGTTTGAAATTTCCCCAAGACACCCGATGAAGGCCGGAGTGTATATCAGCCAAAACGTTGTGCTAACACCAAACAAGATGGTGACAAATATCTGTCAAATGTAAATAATGTCAATAATACGTCATCTCTTAAATATAGAACTGTATTTTAAAATTTCAGTTTCAGTATTGTTATACTGATTCCACCGACAGTTTGTAACCCATCTTTGTAGTCCTCGTATTTCTATGAAGAAGTATTTAATACCATATAATAACCTCATCATTTATTCATAAGACTCCAGTTCTTCTCTATATTTGTGCATAGACTGATGTTATGCTTATGTAGAAATTGTTTCATTCCCACATTGGATTTCCAAAGCGCAATGGCAGGTGTGTATATTCTCAATATGCTCATGAGCATATTGAAAAGAAACGCACACGACAATTGGATTGGGCGAGCTTTTCAAATATGATTCACTTCATTCTAAAAGAGATTCTTTTTCAGTCATCACCGATTTAAAATTTTGATAATCCCCTTAATGGTCTTCAAACGCCAGTAATAAGGTACGTTATTTTATGGTTTGTTTAAAATTCATTCAACCGATACCTAAGACCATGTTTACAATCCGTATTCCTCTAAGTAAACTCGTTACATAAGTGGTTAACTCGCTTACTTTCAACATCACTTTTGTTCGGCAATTTTAAGATTTTCCTGATTTAGAAAACCATCATTTTCATCGGATATGTGTCCTGTTGGGAATTTTCAGAATAATACAATACATATACTAGACTTATGCTTACTGACTTATTTGGTTTTCCCTCATCCTTCAGTTTCAAATCTATATTCGCCATTGCAATCCATATTGTTGTTTTGTAACCACTACGCCATATGGTTAAGAGCGCAGGCTACTAGCCTCAAGATTCCGAGCTTTGGCATTTGTCTCTGGCGATATCTATATAATATTATGCTGAAGTTGCACAATCAGGTAGGTGCAATACCACCTGTCTTCGTCTTTTGTTATATATATATATATATATATATATATATATATATATATAGTGTAATAACTAAAATATATGCATACATACAAACATATATGTACGTACCTACATCTACATGTATATATACATGCATATAAAGATATATATACGAGTATGTACAGGACACCACAAATAGACGTAGAACTCAACGAGAAACGAAAAGGTAAAAACAGCATGGAACGGACCATTTTTTTAACAACGGAAAAACAGAGTACAAAACAACTACACAACGAAAAATACCCTTCATCAGCTGTCCCTAATTCAACTCCAGCGTGTTTCGAAGGTGAGGACAGAACACGTCTTGTCGAACTAGTCCTTCCTGCGAAAGAATTAAATAAAATTCCTTTGCAGAGGGGTAAAAACAATGTGACAAAAACAGGACATAAAAACAATACAATTAAAAACAAATACAAAATAATAATACAATTACAAAAAATATAGTACAAGAAGGAATAGAAACAGGACAGGAAAACAAATAATGAGGGCCTATAGGTCTAGATGATGAACATTTTTTTTTTGTTTTTTTTTCACGAGCGTAGGAAGAAACATGTTTACTTGAAGAAGGCCGCCAGCGAAAGGAAGTTCGTCGACCCGGCTGTGAGACAGATGAGGAGGAGTGAGAGAGAGAGAGAGAGAGGAAGGAAGCCAAAGAGGGTGAAAGAAAGAGAGAAGAAGGAGATATAGAGTTTCGCGTCATAATTATATATAAAAACCAGCTTAGATAAGAGGATAAACGAAACAAAACGAATCGAATCGAATCGACGCGAAGGTGCTCAGTCATACTATAGTGTAATAAATAGAATATATGCATATATATATATATATATGCATATATATATATATATATATAAGTGTGTACGTGTATGTATATTTATAGATATATATATGTGTATATATACACACACACAGATATAAATGTATGTATTAATGAAAATATAAAGAATAAAACAAAAATGATAGTGTTCAGTAGTTGTTTCAATAATTTGGCCACGCGATTTTCTGTCCAGGATAGTTGTACATCGATTCTCTCTTTCTCTTGCATTACCCATTCTCTCTCTCACTTATTATTACTCCCACTGCCACCATCAACGCTATTTCTTTTATCAACTCTTCCTCTCATTTATTTCTCTCTCTTCTCCTTTCTTTATTTTTTTCTCTCTCTCACCATTGTCCTCAACGTTTCTATGCCTAGTATTACTCTCACCCCAGCACGAGGAAGTGTCATTGAATAGTGTGGGAGGGGGCCGAAGTGTGACACACTGACACACAGATATTAGTTTTCGGATTTATCATATTAGATATATGTAACAACTGTGAATAAAAGTCTGCGCTGGGTTGTGAGTGTTTACTGAGTGAAAGCACCTAAAGCTCCCCGAGGCTCCGGCAGGGGGTGGTGTCGGCCCCTGCTATACTCTTTCATCACAACTTTCTCTTACTCTTTCTTCCTGTTTCTGTTGTACCTGTATTACAATGCACCATCCTTGTCACACACTGTGTCCCGCTGACTCTCCCCGGGAACAACCTTAAGGATAAGCGTGCGTATGGGATGCACATGAAGCTGCACTTTAATTTCACGAGCAGGCTGTTCCGTTGATCGGCTCAACTGCAGCCCTCGTCGTCGTAACCGACGGAGTGCCATGATATATAGATTGCTCGGGATACATGCACACACTAACGAACGAACACCCACACACACAGTCGCACGAACACAAACATGTATACATAATGGGTATTCTATATATACTTGAGTAAGTTAACAAGATTTTATTTGTTAAATAATGCACAATGTAGATATACGTGCAATTACACTGCAGTTACCATGAACGATTTCTGCTGCTATTGTACATAGTCTCTACCCTCATCTGATTATCACAGAGACTCTCTATATTTCATTTATTTCTCTCAGCTATGGAACGTCTATCAGAATTGTTAAATCGATTAATCAATTTTTTTTTTGCACCCCCGGCTAAACGTTGTTCGATCGTCTTATAATACATGCCATTCATAAAAAACAGAAAAAAATCACTATCCCGCCTTGTGAGGCGTATCTAGGACAGTGTTATTAAATGTGTCTGTTGCCATTTACGATGGTAGGAAGTGCCTTAACAGATATTTGACAGCTCGTTCTATCAATTGTGCAATTTCTTCGTCTACAGAGGGGAAATCGGGTGGAGAATTTTTTAATATTATAGACTTCAGGGAAAAATTAATAATAATGATTTCAATAATATTCTAAGAAGAAGTACAACAACAACAACCATAAGAACAAAAACTACATCAATAACAACCACAACAATAACAACAAGACAAACAAAAACTACAACAACATGAAGAACACCAACACAACCATCAACACCTACAACTATAATACTAGCCTTCCTAATTACAGGCGCCAGTTCTGAAATTGTCGGAGAGGGAACTTGTCAATATCATCGCCTCAGTACTTGGTTAGTATTTATTTTTTTAACCTAGTATTTAACAAGTACTTTTTACATCGACCCCCAAAAGGAACCTCGGCGGAAATAAGACACACAACGTAAAGACAGACGAAAACCGAACTCGATAGATATATACCATAATCCTCAAAATCAAACTGATATTTGAGACGCTATTTTAAACAACATGGTTCCAATACGTGGCATTTGTCTCATGCACTTAAATAATCTAATACAGATATGGTAAGTTTGCACTTTTAGAAAAAATTTTCTACTCTAGACACAAGGCGCAAAATATTTGGGGAGGGAGCCAGCACGCAACTGTTACTTAATTTATTCTCCCCGAAAGGATGGTAGGCAAGATAAACCTCGGTGGAATTTAAACTTGCAACGTAAAAATGAACAAAAAGCCGGCAAGCATTTTGTCAAGCATTGTAACATTTCTGCAAACTATAACACATTACGTAATATTCTTTTCTACTCCATGCACAAGGCTTGAAATTTAGTGGGAGGAGGCCAGTCGATTAGATCGACTCCAGTACGCAACTGGCTAATTTATCGACCCCGAAGGTTGAAAGGCAAAGTCGATTTCGGCGGAAATTGAACCCAGACGAAATACTTATTTCTTTACTACCCACAAGAGGCTAAACACAGAGAGGAAAAACAAGGACAGACAAACGGATTAAGTCGATTCTATCGACCCTAGTGCATAACTGGTACTTATTCAATCGAACCCAAAAGGCTGAAAGGCAAAGTCGACTGAATTTGAACTCAGAACGTAACGGCAAACGAAATACCTATTTCTTTACTACCCACAAGGAGCTAAACACAGTGGGGACAAACAAGGACAGACAAGCGGATTAAGCCAATTATATCGACCCCAGTGCGTAATTGGAAACTTATTTAATCGAACCCGAAAGGATGAAAGACAATGTCGACCTCGGCGGAATTTGAACTTAGAATGTAGCTACAGACGAAATACCGCTAAGCATTTCTCCCGGCGTGCTAACAATTCTGCCAGCTCGCCGCCTGCACTTCTAGAAAAATTAACTGACATCTTTGACTCGTTTCATACCAAAGCGTAAAACAAACAATAATTGAAAGACGGCGGCAAACTTCCGATGATGAAATAAGCAAGGAACTAATCTTTCAATATATATCTGAATATATTCAAGTATTTGATATGTGTATTCCATTAAAAACTACGATTCTGAATACAGAGTAAATACCATTCCATAGAATGATCAGCAATAAAAAAAATGTAATATTGTTCTATTCTATGTTGGAAGCACTCCGTCGGTTACGACGACGAGGGTTCCGGTTGATCCGATCAACGGAACAGCCTGCTCGTGAAATTAACGTGTAAGTGGCTGAGCACTCCACAGACACGTGAACCCTTAACGCAGTTCTCGGGGATATTCAGCGTGACACAGAGAGTGACAAGGTCGGCCCTTTGAAATACAGGTACAACAGAAACAGGAAGTAAGAATGAGAGAAAGTTGTGGTGAAAGAGTACAGCAGGGTTCGCCACCACCCCCTGCCGGAGCCTCGTGGAGGTTTAGGTGTTTTCGCTCAATAAACACTCACAACGCCCGGTCTGGGAATCGAAACCGCGATCCTACGACCGCGAGTCCGCTGCCCTAACCACTGGGTCATTGCGCCTCCTCTATTCTAAGTATGGAAATTTTGAATAGACACACTATTATTAAAATTATTAACTGTGAAATTATCGTGTTATATAACGTAACATGGACTACAGATCGATTCCCAAGACATGTGTACGCTTAGTCGTTGATGTATTGAAGAGACAATTTCAAATTATCATTATTAATAAACTAAGGAAAGGCTTGGCGGGAATTTCGTCCGTCTTTGTGATATAAGTTTAGATTGAGCGTCGAGGTCGACTTTGATTTTCATGATTTAGAGGTCGATAACAAAAGTAATAGTCGAGTACTGCGGTTGATGTAATCGGCTTCAACACTCCCCTGAAGTTTCTGGCTTTGTGCCAAAATTTGAATCCAGTATGAATAACGAAAAGTAACATGGAAATCTGTAGTATTTATTAAAAGAAGGGTTATTATTTTGTTATCAAATGTTAGCTTAGGAAACACAGAGAATATCGACACTACATAATACTTATCACGCTACATATGGCATATATATATATATATATAAATGTAGATTGTTAGATAGCTATCTGTGTGTGTATGTGTGTGTCTATGTGTATTTATGAAGTATATATTCAGGTATCTAACGTACAGACTATAAAAATAATTCAAATATAAAAATGTATTAATGTTCTAAAGAAACGTATACCATTGAATTTTCTTTTTACTACGTGAAGTCAATACTGGCGTTATCTACGGACATATTTCAGTAAACTTGATCTTTGGCGGATGTGTACCATTGAGGTAACTTTCGGAAGTAGTAACGAATAAATCGTTTAGAAAGTGTGTTGATAGCAGAAAATATATAAAAAATGATTGAGTGTTATTCAGATATTTTCTTTTATTCCTGCAGCTATTTGAATCTACTCCAGTCATGTTTTTTTTCTTTTTTAAATTACTTAACGGAAGTGTAAATTCGCTGCAACTTGTTGAAATATCAACAAACGGATGTGTATTTATCGGTGTAGAAATAAAGTTGTTTATTGAGACACCAACGACAAAGAATAAATATTTGACAACATGTTTACTTACCTGAAACTGCTTAAACATTTTCGTGATACATACGTTTAGTGCAAGGATAACAAAATGCATTTAAAAGAAAGAGTTACAACACGTCAGTGGCCGAATTCGTTAAAAGAAACTAAACAACGAGGGTTTAAATATGACACGTCATTACACAAGCTTATACGTTATATACTCAAGGAATAACAATCGTATTTAACAAAGATAAGGACCTTCTAAGTAGGAATATAATGAAAACAGGTCATCAAGGTGATGCTAATATATGAAAACCAATGTGTTTGTAAA
Source organism: Octopus sinensis (assembly GCF_006345805.1). Lineage (NCBI taxonomy): Eukaryota > Metazoa > Mollusca > Cephalopoda > Octopoda > Octopodidae > Octopus > Octopus sinensis. The sequence continues at coordinate 8,156,558 of NC_043001.1, read as the reverse complement.
ACACAATACGAAACGATGTAAAAATTATAAAAAACGGATAATAACAACACCAAAAGTAAACAAATAACAGAAAATATTTTAAACCTTTATTTTCCGTCTCTTCAACGATGTTCTATGGAATAATTCAATGGAAGAAAGACAGAAACCAATTACAACCCTAAAAGAAAGGACTGGTATTTATTGTGAAGCTGTGTAATGTGGAAGGTATATAGCGATGATTATATATTCCCATCATATATGATGTCAAGGTTGAAGCTTCCATATTCTTTGGAAATCGTAATCTTTGTCAATAGAACAATAAACTCTAAGGCGTTTATTTTAGTGTATCATAACAATATCCACAAATACAGTGTGTTCCGTTCAAAAGTTAAATTCTAATAAAATGTCAAATGAATAGATTATTACTTTCAGGTATAGAATATGTCAATGTTTAGATTGCAATAAACAATAAGAAAGATACAATATATATAATTGCCGCGGTTATGTAAAAAGTGATAATGTTTAATTAGGTGATGTGTCATTAGAAACGTATCACAAAATTAAAGAATTCCTGCTGGAGAGGTTATAATGCAAACACGAATTCACTATTGAGTGGACAATGAAGATGTTTAATAGGAAATTTAACATGCAAAAAAAAAAGACAAAAATGTTTTTATTTTTTAAATGAACTGAAATATATTTTCAGACTTTCATTGCCGATGATTTGAAAGTTCATTCATCAGTAAGAATAGGTTTAGCAAACCACCACACGATTTTTAAATCCCTACTGTTAGAAAAAACAATGAACAAATTGAATAATTTAGACTTCGATGCGTCCAAACGGGCGGGGTTCCATTTTCAATGATAACTTTTGTTAAAAGTGCAATCAATAAGCGTTGATCCGAGGTTGAAATAAACAAATAACAACGATTAATACAATAACTTATTCCATTCGACATTTTATTCCCGACAGAAATAAAGAAAATATATAGATATTCACCACTGGAGATGTGAAACAAAACTGATCCCTAAAAAATTAACCAACCTCTCCGTCAAGCGCTCTATGGCATTTGGACGGGATTGACCTGCCCCTCGTGGTGTCGTGTAACATTTCTTACTCGATTTGTGTCCCTGTTTCTCTCCCGTAATACCTTACATCGGTGCCTACCAATCCGTTGTGAATGACGTCAGATGCTATAAAGGTGATATCATCAATGTATGGTGACACATATGACCCCCCATCCCACTTCACACAAGACGTTCTTCAGTGGTTCTAGTTTTAATAGTAGCTGAACAAGTATCAGTATATGTAGAAGTGATGTAATGATATAATATTAACTTGACAGAGCACGGAATGCTAAGAAGGTTCACATGAATGACTGTTTACTCTAGCTACCAAGAAAATATCCGTGTACATCGCAGCGAGCGATAAAATCAAAGTCGGCTCCGGCCGGGTTGGGAAGATGCTACTTGACATTTTTTTCTCCGGCGTACAAACGAGTGTGTCTGCTGGTCACTCTAATAACAGCAGCAGAAATAAAACCATTAAACTTCGTTTTAAGGTACAACAAACGAAACTGCGGAAGAAGGGTCACTCTATTCCATTATGTCCTGTTCCTGGCTCCTTGTATGTTTAGCGATAACAGATGAATGGAGGAAAATGGTGGAACCGTAATTATCTTGAAACAGAACTTTAAAACCCGTGAGCAATATCGCATTCCAATTTGACCGATAGTTAATAATTTCTACCGATTCCTTTGTCTCTCATAGATACACAACAAATATATATTCGAGAGAACGTGTTCAAGATACCGATCACCACTGATACAGTGTTGTTTTATCGCATAAATACAAAATTGAAGAACTGCAGAATTGATTCTGGTGGAAATGAATATGTACGTTGCTGGAAAAACATAACCCGACATTTTGTACCTCTCCCTCAAAAGTTTATCCAAACCCTTTTTGATAATTCATTGTGTTTAACCTGCATTGTTATGGATTTTAATGGGATTACGTTAGTCGATAGTGAAGCGGTGATTTGAAATGTCAAATTTGACCCCCAATTTACAAGACGAAAGATAAAGTAAAATATGTATCAAATATTGGGAAGAAAAAGAAGAAGAAGAAGAAGAAGAAGAAGAAGAAGAAGAAGAAGAATGTGGAGAAGAAGAAGAAGAAGAAAAGAAGAAGAATGTGGAGAAGAAGAAGAAGAAGAAGAAGAAGAAGAAGAAGAAGAATGTGGAGAAGAAGAAGAAGAAGAGAAGAGAAGAAGAAAAGAAGAAAAAAGAATGTGGAGAAGAAGAAGAAGAAGAAGAAAAGAAGAAAATGTGGAGAAGAAGAAAAGAAGAACAAAAAAAGAAAAAGAATGTGAAATAAGAAAATAAGAATAAGAAGAATAAGAAGAAGAAAGAAGAATGTGGAGAAGAAGAAGAAGAAGAAGAAAAGAAGAATGTGGAGAGAAGAAGAATAAGAAAAAAAAAAAAAAAAAGAAGAAGAAGAATGTGGATAAGAATAAGAAGAAGAATAAGAAGAAGAATAAGAAGAAGAATAGGAATAATGTGGAGAAGAAGAAGAAGAGAAGAATAAGAAGAAGAAGAAAGAAGAATGTGGAGAAAAGAAGAAGAAGAAGAAGAGAGAAAAAAGAAAAAGAATGTGGAGAAGAAGAAGAAGAAGAAAAGAAGAAGAAGAATGTGGAGAAGAAGAAGAGAAGAAGAACAAAAAAGAAAAAGAATGTGGAAATAAGAAGAATAAGAATAAGAAGAATAAGAAGAAGAAAAGAAGAATGTGGAGAAGAAGAAGAAGAAGAAGAAAAGAAGAATGTGGAGAAGAAGAAGAAGATGAAGAAAAAAAGAAAAAAGAATGTGGAGAATAAGAAGAAGAAGAATAAGAAGAAGAAGAAGAAGAAGAATAGAAGAATGTGGAGAAGAAGAAGAAGAAGAATAAGAAGAAGAAGAAAAGAAAAAGAATGTGGAGAAGAAGAAGAAGAAGAAGAAGAAAAGAAGAATGTGGAGAAGAAGAAGAAGAAGAAAAGAAAGAGAATGTGGAGAAGAAGAAGAAGAAGAAGAAGAAGAAGAAGAAGAAGAAGAAGAAGAAGAAGAAGAAAAGAAGAATGTGGAGAAGAAGAAGAAGAAGAAGAAAAAAAAAGAAAAAGAATGTGGAGAATAAGAAGAAGAAGAAGAAGAAGAAGAAGAGAAGAAGAAGAAGAAGAAGAAGAAAAGAAGACACTTGGTGTATCTCGGAAAATGACTGTAACAGACATACAGATTAAAAGTAAAAATCAACAACAACAACGACGACTATAATGAAGAATAAGAAGACGAAGAAGGAGAGAAGAAGAAAAGAAAAAGAAGAAGAAGAAGAAGATAAGAAGAAGAAAAGAAGAAGAAAGAAGAAGAAGAAAAGAAGAAGAGAAGAAGAAGAGAAGAAGAAGAAGAAGAAGAAGAAAGAAGAAGAAAAAGAAGCAGCAGAAAGAAAGAAGGATGAGAAGGAGGAGGAAGAGGTGGGGTATAAATAGGAGTAGGAAGAGTGCGGCTATAATTTCGATGAGAGAATATGCATTTTCTTAAAATCTGAAAGATCTCCAATATTAGCAACTCTGAAAGAATATTATTAAATGAAGACAATATTATATGAAAGATTGTTGTACATAAAGCTGATAATTATGTTGAGTCATGCGTATGGTATTGTATTTAAAATTATGTGGCCTGTATTTGAGTTAGTTTCTTTGCAGTAGGAATATTACATAACATGTAGCTTACTCACAAAACTATGATAAAATGAAATTAGATTTCAGGCGAAATTACTTTCTTCAAAATACCTCTGTATAAACTAATAAGTGCAAACATAAATTAAAGCACAGTAATTTATACCGATAAAGAAAGAAATGCAATGTGGAATTAAAGTAGATTTAGTTGGAGCGTAACTTAAATCATGATTGAAATGCGGCGAAATGCTAAAATATAATCTCCAAACGCAAAGCTACAGATTGTGTTGCGTGCTTCCACATTAAAGAGAAAATTACAAGTGCAGGTTGAATTAATGAACACTCCATCAGAGTTCCACAATCATATTTAAAAAAAAAAAAATACTGTAGCAGAGCTAAAACACACGATCACTATCAAATACTTGTATGTTTGTTGCCTTAAAAATCAATAAATGTGAAGAAATATAAATGCGAATATAATTGCATATATACGGAGATTTATAATAAAAGATAAAAATAAAATTAGTTTGAAGAAAATCGTTGCCAGATTGTGCAGGAAAATTGAAAGAAAACAAACGTCTCCACATACGAGTTAATCTACAACAAGGAACCAATGTACGCAATAGAACGAAACCCACCACAACACATTAAACACGTAAACATTGAGTAGGAACGAAAACAAATCAGTAAAGATTACAAACGCAATAAAGAAACCCTGAAAACGCAAAGAAATTTCTAAAGTATTTTCATTGGAATAATACGAAGTAAACAAGGCAATGCTGCTGCCATTCCGAATGGATAGAGAGAGAAAGGAGAGCTAGTAGCTAAACACATGATGATGATGATGATGATGGTGATGATGATGATGACGACGGCGATGACGACGACGACGACGATGATGATGGTGATGATGATCAATGTGATGGTGCTTTTTAAGGAAATATTGTGTCTCTACTTAAATCTGCTCAATTTGTATATACTTCATCCTTTGTTGTCAAACGCTGCCACTGCCTCTTTAACTTTCATCTTTGCTTTCTTCCTTAGATTCAGTCTATCAACGTTCCTCTCGCTCCTCTCCCATTAACGCAGTCTCCACTATACGGCCCTGTCAAGGATCAGTTGTTCCAATGAATATATATATATTTCTTTACTACCCACAAGGGGCTAAACATAGAGGGGACAAACAAGGACAGTCAAAGGGTTTAAGTCATTTACATCCACCCCACTGCGTAACTGGTACTTAATTTATCGACCCCGAAAGAATGAAAGGCAAAGTCGACCTCGGCGGAATTTGAACCCAGAACACTGGACAGCATACGAATTACGGCTACGCATTTCGCCCGACGTGCTAACGATTCTGCCAGCTCGCCACCTTTTATATGCAATGAATATATATGCCTTACAATTACAAAGAAATCTGTATATATATATATATATATCATATATATATATATTTCTTACTACCCACAAGGGGCTAAACATAGAGGGGACAAACAAGGACAGTCAAAGGGTTTAAGTCATTTACATCCACCCCACTGCGTAACTGGTACTTAATTATCGACCCCGAAAGAATGAAAGGCAAAGTCGACCTCGGCGGAATTTGAACCCAGAACACTGGACAGCATACGAATTACGGCTACGCATTTCGCCCGACGTGCTAACGATTCTGCCAGCTCGCCACTTTTATATGCAATGAATATATATGCCTTACAATTACAAAGAAATCTGTATATATATATATATATATCATATATATATATATATATATATATATATATGATATATATATATGATATGATATATATATATATATACGATATATATATATGATAAGTTTCCGTTTACTTTAAAGCAACGAAATGATACACGTCTTGTTTGCATGGAATTTAGTGTCATTCTTATTGTATGTACCTAATATTAACAGCTTTAATGGTACCCTTGCATAAGCTTTGATTATGCGTATCCAGTCATCTTACTGAAAAAAGAAACCCTGTCCGTAGTAACGCTTGTTTTTTACCTTCTTTCTACCTGAAAAGTAAGCGACATTTATCATCTCTTGAATCTTGTTTCTGTTATTTGACATTGAACGGAAGCTGAAACACTTTAATCTCAGTTGTCTTTGCAGAATTTATTCTCGGGGGACAATTTGGAGGAGACACTGGACAGAAATTTTCTGTGACTGCTTGAATCTCTTTTCTCTTTACCATATTGCAATATCTTGAACTGAAGAATCTACCGTGTATTCCTCGTTGTGTTTTCAAGATCAGAAGATTCCGATCCAACCTGTAATATTAAGTTCCACATATCAGTACTCTATATTCTATACTCCTGCCTGAAATTTTATTTTCAATCACAATCCAGAGTATATCGCTTGCTATAATGTCTCGGGGCATTCGTATATTTCGCACTCAGTAACTTGCACCTTTTTCACCAAGATATTAAAATTCTGAAACCCAAAATTTGTGAAAATGCTTTTGTATCTCTACAGGATGAAGTAGATGGATGTAGGCGAAGAATATGAGAAAATAACATCGGGAACAGGTAATAAAAAACAAAAAAAACAAGCCAGGACTATATAACAAGTGACAAATAAATTGTGATAATTACGTTGAAAGGTATGTGACAGCCCGGATCACTGTCCGTAGTAACCCTTGCTTTCTAGCCTCTTTCTACCTGAAAAGTAAGTGACATTTATCATCTCTTGAATCTTGTTTCTTTTATTTGACATTGAACGGAAGCTGAAACACTTCCCACATATTATTTCCTTTTAGCTGTGTTGCAACATTTGATGCATAGGAAAATATTACAAAGCCAGACAGAGATTGCAGAAGTCGCAAATCTCCTTTCAAACACCATAAAAGATGCATATTTCTATCAACTGCTTTTCCTTTACACATATCTGAGGCATCCCAAAATGCAAAGGAATGAGAACCCAGGTACGAAATGTCCTTAAGACACCCGATGAAGGCTGGAACGTATGTCAGCGGAAACGTTATGTTGACAACAAACAAAATGAGGACAAATATTCGTCAAATGGAAATAATGGAAATAAAAGTATTTCTATCAATTTTGAATTACCTTCCCCTTTTCCCACTTTAATATATAGTTTTGTGAGATAACAGAGGGTGTAACGCGCATCTATTCTGCTTTTTTCACAGCCCTCTTGCAGCAGCTACTCGGTATCTGAAATCAAAATATCATGTCAAATTTCTTGTCCAAAGTTAATACTTACTGCCGTAAAGTAACACGTACAGTGCGCAAATTCTACATGCTCTAACGTCCACTCTAACAAACATTTTGTCTTTGGGACTATGTTTTAGTCTTCTAGATTCCACCATCAGACACCACCAATAAACTAACTATCAACACATCCATCACATTCTCAGGTGATATCACGCTTGACACACCTCATTTTTATGTACACTTGACACTTCACAAACAAACTCCAGATTCTGTGAAAAGAGACCTTGAATGCACCATCCTAATACCACTCAGATTGAAAATGATAATACAGGCACGGAAAGGATTATATCAAAAGGCATCATGACTTATCTCCGTGAAGCAGGTTTTCCATGCAACGAGAATGTTGCGAAGCTACAAGTATCAGGAAATACAACCATATACAATATCTCATGCGAAGAGACATTCTTACCTACAGCTTCTTTAAAACGAAAACCGATGTTCGAACAGTGCAGACTCTTCAAACTCAGTTCAAACGTATTTGCTTATTTCGAAGATGAGGTGAGGCACGGAATACATTCGAATCCCAAACTGACGACGGTGCCCCTCTGCCCCTATATCTAGTCCAGATATAAAATCACCAGAGTGACTGGGATCAATTCTCTCAATGAATTTCTGACTCTTTGTCCCACACTCTCCTGACACACTTCCATAACTGTTTGAGTAAGTTATGATCTTCAATTCTCTCTGGCTATGCACTGCCTCAACTCAAAATCGTTCCAGACGAGTGATTTTTCACATCATTAATGTTGCCCCAGTGTGTCATTTCCGAAAACTTGTCTTTGAAATTGCCGTTGACATAGTCATTGACTTGGAATAATTTAATGGGAAGATTCACGTTAACGTCATCAATCTCAGCGTTCTGAAACGTAAGGTTTTGAGAAATGATATTTACTGCCTCTTCTAATTGACGAAAGAAGAAATACACAGTGTCTATAAACACTCCAAGTGTGTGAATAAAATACCGCACTATTTAATTCTCTGTTTTGAAAATTTCGAAAACAGCATCTAAAAGTTATTGTTGCGACGAAAACTAAAGTGACTAAACAAATAACAGACCATCTCTCACAATTATAAAATCCATATTGCAGGTCAGTGTGAGAATCTCGTGCAAACTCTCAGAATATTAGTAGCAGTAATTTGATGAGGCCTGAGATATGCCTTTACAGATTTTCACCTCCTCTACTCATTTTAACGTAACAAAATTTTCGGCTGAAATATGAGGCATAAAATACCTAAAATAAACTAATAAATGCAATAGTGAACAGTTGTGAATACAACGAAGCTCATGACGCTACGTCAGTTTATAAGATAAGATTTAATTAAACGTCTTAAATAACAGTTCTGTATATATAATCTTATATGTATGTGTATGTGTGCGTGTGATTCTGTATGTACATGTGCCGGTGTGTATGTGTCTAGACAATGATAAATGATAATACAGACTAAACATAGGAAGCGATATAATTATATAAGTGAATAATATATTGGAAGCTAGAAGCAGAATACACTGGAGAAGATTATTTGCATCAGGGAATAAGAGAATGAAGTTTTGAAGGGAAAAAGAGAAAAATCAAAATATAACCGTTCGCTAAACGTATTTGACTGCAAATTGAAAAGAAAACTCTGCCAAGACGATACACAACGCGATATATCCATTGTAAACCAGAATAGATATGAAAAGTACATATAATTTGCAAAAGATATTAACTATAAGGCAACATTGGTGAATGAAAAATAATGAATTCAAATTTTGATAGGATGCCATTAATTACATGGAATGGGCTAAGTCGATTACAATGACACCAGCACTCAACTGGGACTCGTTTATCCACCCTGAAAGGATGGAAGGCTAAGTCGACCTCAGCGTAATTTGAACGCAGGACACGACAAAGGAAATACTGCTAAACATTTTTCCCGGCGTGATGATTCCGCCATCACACCGCCTTTGGCGAATAAATAAATGATATTATTCAAATTTATCCAAATTTAATTTGAAAATATGAACCAAAGCTTATGAAGTTGGCATGGCACGGATATATACACATGTCATCGAATCACAAAACAAATTCTGAAAATATTGAGTAACAATGCTATATATACAAATATAGCCAAACTGGAATTATGTAAGAAGATCCCACATTACCATTCCTACAGAATTCAATTGCTTCAGTCTTTTACTTTCTGGCCTTAACAATTTAACCGCTTGGATAAACGCGTTCATATGTGTTATAAATACATAACTGAGCCATCGTTTGCATTTGGATGAATTCGGGTAAAACTTTGCTAATAATAAAATAACAAGAATACTTAAGAGAATGCTGCAGATTGAGACTTCAGAACTTCAACTAATATTTAAATAGATTTAGAAAAATGCATCAGTGTAACGATGGCGGAGAATATATAAACAATATCAATATATTGTTTAAGAAATAGAGATAAGCGAATCGTATGGAAAGCAGTCGCAGAAATAATTAAGAATTGAGTTGAACGCACTCACAAGAGGAAGATAAAAATCTAGAGAATAATACAGACAGTGGAGAGATTAATTTTAAAATGCAAGCAAAGGTAATTGACATTGATTATCTAACTGTTCAAGAAATAAGTCGTAGGTATACGATTTGCAACTGGAAGCTAAGTGAATTAGCAAAAGCAGACGTAAGACAGAAAAATTGAAAGTAATCACAATATTTAGCGAAGATCAGTGGAACAGAAAACTGATTACGTATATAAGAAGATATAGTGTACAATGTGCAACGAGATATTTATTAGCACACGAATATCGTAGGACAATGGAAATATCTAATACATAATGACGAGAAAATTGTAGATCATTCTACTTCACTTAAACCAGTTACATAAAAAATGTTCGATTCAAAAGAAAGCAAACAGACAGCTTAAAATATTGGGGTTGACATTTATTATATTGATACGAGACCAGAGGTTGTGCATGGAGGAATGAGATCCTTCAATGATAATTATCACTTTATTGAAATAAATAGAATAGATGTTCCAGGACGCATTGCAGAAACTTAAGCATGATACTCCATCTTTTTGAATATATATTGTAAACATAAATTTACATCATCTGTTTCGAAAAACAGTAATCCCTTGACTATCGCGGGTGTTAATTCCAAACCAGCCGTGATAGGTGAAAATACGCGAAGTAGAAATAAATAATATACTATATGTTCTTTTAATTATTTTTATAATTTCTATGTATTTATTTTATTATAACTGCAAAACAACACCGCGGAGGAATCAACGTAAACTTAAACAATAAACTGCGATAGGTGAACCGGGATATGGCGAGGGATTACTATAATACATCCTCGACAAATCCGGCAAACCAAATATAACGCCCAAATGTTGTTCATAATTATCGCAAAGCAAAATGCTACGACACGCGTTGTATATTTCTTAATAAATTTTGCCGCAAGTTAGGGCTGGAAGCTACCAGTACCATTACCACACTGAGCGATGTGCTTAGCAGCATCTCATCTGTCGTTACATTCTGAGGTCGAGTTCACATTTCATCCATTTCGGGACCCATTAAAAGTAAATAACTGTAGAGAACTGGGGTCGATGATGTCAACTTAGCTACTTCACCGAAATTGTTGGCCGCGAAGCTAATTTTGAAACCAATAACTTTGTCGTACCGAAATTGCCATCTCCTAGGTACTATATCAAAATATTTATATAATTTTATAAATATGAATAAGCTGGATCTATTAATATGAATAACTACATATGTATAATTAAATATTGATCGTATGAATGTCTCCATTCTTTGGTTTCCTCCGTGTTGCATGTATACATGTATACATATTTTGTATTTTATACCCAAATTGTTAGTTAACTATATTTAAATAGTTTATCTACCTCCATCTTTGGTCATCTTCATTCTGCGTTCCCCTGCAGAATTGATGCCCTGTAAAACATCCAAGTCTTAGTTTAAATCATTTGAACGGTACCAAGTGTCATCCATAATGATGTTCTCTGGATCTTATCTGTTGACTGTATATATATATATATTATATATATATATATATATATATATATATATATATATATATATTATATATATATATATATATGCGCGTGTATATATGTATATATGTATGTATATATATATATATATATATATATATTATATATATATATATATATATATATATGTGTATGTATATATATATATAAATCTATCTGTCTATCTATATTTATATATAGATGTATATATGTGTATGCATGTATGCATATTTATATATCTTTATATGAATGCGTGTATCTAAGTATATATGTGCATGTTTATGGTTATATGCAAGTGCTCTTTTGTGCGTCTTATAACATAATTGAAAGAGTACAAGGGAAGCAGAATTCGAAGTGGTGTATGCAGTATTTCGGACAGACTCATCGTTCGCATTTAAACTGACAGTGTTGGGATTGGAAATGCAGCGGAATATTCTCTTAGCATTGCTTGTTAGCGTTGGGAAAATTGAAACAATTTTAATGTGTATACTTAAACTGTTAGTAGTAACAGAGTGAAAATAGATGGGAACGGAAGAAAGGGGATTTCCATGAGTCAAATACGTTTGTCAGTTTCTGGCGGGATGGAAAATGAAGGTGTGAGGGGAGATGTAATACAAATGGTTGATTACAGAAATATGAAAAAGAGAAGGAAGTGCATAAAATGATTTATTTCAACCTGTTGATTTCGTAATTCCACATCAGAATGTGTGCGTGTGCGTCTGTAATTAACTATCTGTGTGTATTTGCTTCCCTTCTACTCTCCATTTATATGTATACATACACATACACACACGTACACACCCATCTGTGTATATATTGTACACATATACATTTATAGGTAACCCCCAGGCACATAGGCATATATTTATATATATATTTATATATATATATGATGTTATATATGTATGCATATATAATTGCATATGTATATATATATATATGTATATGTGTGTATATATATATATATATATATATATATATATATATATATGTATTTATGTATATATATATATATATATATATATATATATATATGAATGTATGTAGATGTATAAATGTATATATGAGTGTACGTGCAAGTGTGTGTGTTGTTACATACAGTTTTTTTTTCTCTGCAAAAAATAAATAATGAAATATTAACAAACTCATTACGTACGCAGAAACACAATCGTGTTAAATATGTTGCGCTAATGAATTCAGGTCTGTCATTAGATTAAATTATGGAACACGATTTTAATTTTTCATGTATGCTGACTTCTAATTAATACTTAATCAACTTAACTAGCTTAGTGGATTATAATTTAGGAAAACCATGTTAGATTTCTATAAACATACGATAAATTAATTAATGAAAAGCAATGGAAGAAATAATTTAAATTATGGAATCTAATAATTTCCAGTAATACATAAAATACCCAAAAGGTGAGAAGAGTTTGCGTGATGCTATGAGGAAGATATACGATGGAAGAGCTTTCGCTTATTTGTCATTTGATGACAATATTTATATTTTACGAGGCCTGAAAATATTAATTTAGTTTTAGGCTTACAAATTTGAACTCACACATGAAACATTTTTTATTGGGCAGATATATGAAAATAGCCAATATATGTATTGGTTGTTTGATTCTCCAGTTACCTTTTACACCATATAACGAAAAACAGTGTGAGATACGCAATGTGTTAACAGAAAAGATATGGCTTGAGCGACAATCAGACAGGCGGTGAATAATGGGACGATATCCGCTCGCTCGTTGTAGGAGAGACAGAATCACAGAGACTAAAACGTATTTGAGGAAGAAAAATAATTATAGAAGGATTACAAATTTTGGAATTGTTAGGTTTTTGAGGACGGGAACTGCTGCGGTTTGTTGAGTTGCTCTTATTTTTACTTTAATGAAACCGTTTTAAGTAGGATGTGTGCGGTGCCTAGTAGTGCTATTTTCTCTATGTTATATATATATATGTGTTAGTCCTGGTGTTTTGTTATGTTTTTGTCTGAATACTTTTTTATCATACATAATACAACCACTATGATATTTTTAGACTTCCCATTGGAATAACATCTATGTCCAAATCTTTGTATATTGAAAGATTCTCCATTCCTTTTAGAGGAACGTTGTCATTTGCTGCTATTGATACATCGATTAGAAAGCATGTTTTTCTTGATGATTTCTGACATCTATTTCTGGCCTATTGGCATTAATTTCTCTATCTGTGGGTATTGACATATTGTTGCCTTCTCCTTTTCTGTGATCCTTTCTGCCGTGTGACTATACTATCTTTTTTCTAGTGTTATTCCATAGTGTTGGCATAGCTTCCAGTGTATATATGTCCCAGGTCAGTCGTGTATGTGTGAATATATTCCTTCTTAGCAAGGGCTGGGCAGCCACAGACACTATCATTTATTGCTTCTTGTCCATCTTACATGTTCTGCAGTTACATGTTACGTTCCTTCTCATAATGTTGTTGTTGTTGTTATTATTATTATTATTATTATTATTATTATTATTATTATTATTATTATTATTTATATTATTTGTTGAAAACTTTCAGCTTATTTTGCTGATGTGACGGCAAGTGTCACTTGTCCAATGCCAGCAGACTAAGGTGATGTAGAATGTTAAAATATGGAAAACGAAGTGAGCATGAATACGTAAAACTGTAAAAGACTTCTCATGCTTAGACCTTAAATTGTGAGGCTGGCAAAGTCTTGTCAGCGATGGTGTGGGGTACAAACACAGAAACATAATTACATAGTACATACATACATACACACACATGTATATATATATATATATATATATATATATATATAGGCGCATGGCTCAGTGAAGGCGCATGGCTCAGTGGTTAGAGCGTCGAGCTTACGATCGTGAGGTTGTGAGCTCGAATCCCGGACCGGGCTGGGTGTTGTGTTCTTGAGCAAGGCACTTTATTTCACGTTGCTCCAGTTCACTCAGCTGTAGAAATGAGTTGCGACGTCACAGGTGCCAAGCTGTATCGACCTTTGTCTTTCCCTTGGATAACATCAGTGGCGTGGAGAGGGGAGGCTGGTATGCATGGGCGACTGCTGGTCTTCCATAAACAACCTCGCCCGAACTTGTGTCTAGGAGGGTAACTTTCTAGGTGCAATCCCTTGGTCATTCATGACCGAAGGGGGTCTTTTATATATATATATATATATATATTACTCATATATTCTTAATCCTACACATGAGCATAGATGTACCTGCACATATGCACATGCATGCACACACAGACACACTCTCATAGACATACGTATGTAAAGGTATCAATGTTTTTACACCTGATGTATTTTCTCATGATAGAATTATCTTAAAATTCTGCTTTCATATACAACAATACTATGAAATTATTAAATACTCTTTGTGCATGCAACATTTGTAAACATGAGGCAACATATTTGTTTCTCAATTAGATTTTCAGAAAAAGTGGATTAAATATTAATGTATTTTCACAGAAGAGATTAACTGAACGAGTTAATAATGGGATAAATAATTCATTATAGAAATGAAATAGAAATCAAAATGTATAAATCATCAACATATTTTAATCTGAAACAGGTTGTAAATATTATTGTGATGAATTAAGGACTGATTAGAGCGTGTTTAGAAATACCTTGCTTGGTATGATTAGAGAGGAAATACCGAGGGGGCCGGATTCTTTCATGATTGGATCGAATGGACGTATATCACAAAATCCTGCTCTCAATGTAAACAGTTGTCCCTTTCCATGGAATGAAGCAAAACATACCAAGTATTATTAGATAATGTAAGTATTTTTATATCTAACTAAAAGTCAGTTCAACAAATATATTCTAAAATTGTATATATAAGCAATTTTTTATGTGGAGGCACATGGACTAATGGTTAGAGCAGCGGGGTCATGGTCGAGGGATCGCTGGTTCGAATCTCAGATCGGGCGATGTGTGTATTTATGAGCGAAACACCTAAGCTCCACGCGGCTCCGGCAGAAGGTAATGGTGAACTTCTGCTCAATCTTTCGCCACAACTTTCACTCACTCTTTCCTCCTGCGACGGACCGGCGTCCCGTCCGTGGGGAACCTATACACTAAGTAAACCGGGAAACCCTCCCTTATGAGCCAGGCATGGCTCGAGAAGGAACAAACAAGAAATAACAAAGCAATATCTTTATAACGATAAAATACGTACTCTATTTTCTGATATAATTTATATGTATTTCTGCGTGGATTAATAAAAGTGATTGAAATAATTGATTCTGCGGTGTGTAGTTTTTGCTATGTGCGGATACTTATTCTGTAACTGCTTACAAGACTTCAACTTGAATGAAGTTCCTTCAACAACGTTCTTTCATATTCGAAATAGAACGAGACGACAGAATCAGGGATGCATACCCTATCAGCCACACCAAATGTACAAACAGGCTTTAACATGAACCAAGTTATATAATATTGATAAAAAAAGCATCTACGTATATAGTTAATGTACACACACAAATAGGCCGGTTAGTTTAGTATTTGTCCTGAGAAAATTTCTCTTGTGGACGGCTGGTCCTCAAAACGCAATAAATATCAGGCGAAGACGAACATTCAGCCAAGGATTTACAAGAACGGTAGATGCATTTCATTCTTTTGTACATTTTTAATGGAGCGACTTCACAGCCTATTAAGTACTTGGACGAGAAATCTTCACCTTTAATACAGAAAATAAAGTGGATAGAATAGTCACCGGTATTTCGAATAGCGTGTCAGGAATAAAATCCACTATAAGCATTTAAATATTCAACATGAAAATAATCTTAGATGCATGATATTTAATTGTGTACACATGCTACTGAAGAAAATACATCTGGCGAAAAAGCGAAAATATATCTGGCGTTCTCGATGATCGCTTTGGCGTTTAGATCTACGTTTCTCTCCTATGCAAGCGGCTGAATTAGTATATCGATTTTCTTAAACTATCTCCAGTACCTAAGAGACTACTAAACATTCAAACTACAAGACCATATCAATCTTGCTTACGGCGTTTTCTCTTTTTACCTACGTTGTATATTCCAGAGAAATCGAAACTTTTTATAGAAAATTGAAACATTATATTCGAAATAAATTGTAATAATTTTCATATATGAGAGGACGGACCGAAGCGGAATGAAATTAAGTTTAAATGATAATGAAATATAAAACATTTCAATGGCGACGAGCTGGCAGAAACGTTAGCACGCCGGGCGAAATGCGTAGCCGTATTTCGTCTGCCGTAACGTTCTGAGTTCAAGTTCCACCGAGGTCGACTTTGCCTTTCATCCTTTCAGGGTCGATTAATTAAGTACCAGTTACGCACTGGGGTCGATGTAATCGACTTAATCCGTTTGTCTGTCCTTGTTTGTCCCCTCTGTGTTTAGCCCCTTGTGGGTAGTAAAGAAATAGGTAAGGAAATATAAAACTTTTGCTGTGTTCTACACTAAACAGAGGGACAGACATATTGAGTCTGATATCATGCTTACTGAAATAAATATTGTAATTATACATATGAAAATTAAATTTCCCAAATAATCTTAATGTAATTATCTTTACAACAAGTGTCATGCAAATATTTTGTGAAACATTTTGCATAATATTTTAATATATTTCTTTAATATTTATATTTTAGAAAGTAACCTTGAAATTTAGAAACCAATGCTTCGCCAATATCGTAGAAGAAATAACCTCTTATCATTGGAAATAAATTAATATCCCTTGCGAATAAATGTGAACAAATCTTCAAAACCAATATTATGATACTCAGAATTTGTCTTCACAACATTATAGTATGAATAGTAAACAGTAAATAGTAAACATTTTCCTTTCACACACACACACACACACACACACACACACACACACACATATATATATATATATATATATATATATATAACACCTACGCAAATTTTATAAGCAAAACATTCGAAAGAAATGCTTTCATGAATTGAGTGAAGAATGACTGCTTTCATCCACTGTGGGTCATTTTCGGGGCAGCGCAGCTGACCATTCAACATACTACTTTCATGACACTCCCACATTCTTCTTCTTCTTCTTCTTCTTCTTCTTCTTCTTCTTCTTCTTCTTCTTCTTCTTCTACTTCTTCTTCGTCTCTTCTACTTCTTTTTCTTCTTTTTCGTCTTCTTCTTCCCTACCAAGTATTCAACCCACAACAGTAAACGAGAGAGACAGAGAAAGGCAGAAACAAGGAAAATGCCACTTGTATTTGAACACTATATAAATATTCTTTTTAAAATAATTGTTCTTTTAATTTTTCAAAATGTAATTGTTTATTTGTTACAGTTGAAGATGTCTCAATGACTGAAACTGGTACTGAAATGTTTTTTATAAAATTATTATAGCATTTTGTATCTTGACGTTTTTTCCATATGTATACATATATATATACCAATCAATAATATGCTCGTTGAGGAAATTAACAAAACCCTACAAGAGGTTGTAAACGATATTTATAAACTGCTGATAGCTGTGTCAGAAAATCACAAGAAATTACTATAAACCTAAACAATCTTCCCGGATTTTACCAGTCTCACCCGGTTTACCCCAATTTGAATTTTCAATCAATCGACCTCCATGTTACATCTTCCTGCTTCCCGCCATATTTCCGTTCCCAGCTAAAACTCAAAGAACACAGAAAATATAATATATAATATATGAAGATAAATTTAAGACTGAGAATCAAGTACAATTCTATATTTAAGAGATGAGGGAGTATTTATTTTATTCTTATTTTATTTTATTTAGTTTCAGCTCACAAGCTGTGGCCATGCTGGGGCACTGCCATTTGGTGTTGCTACATGATTGTACTTCACGAATGCTTTTTAGCAAATGCCATCTGGTGCATGAGAGAATTCGATGCAGCTGCCCTCATCTGCATCTCCTGCCGTGAAGTTGGTTCATCTGGGACACTTGACAAGAAGAGATCCAGTTTCATTTTAAAGACATCTGCATCCACCCCATGCATGTCTCTTAGGTTCTTCGGGAGGATATTGAAGAGCTGTGGGCCTCGGAAGCCCAGGCTATCGCAGTATCTTGTCCTACTTCTTGATGGCAAATTTGGAGTCCTTGGCACTATACAGTGGCGCCCAGTTCTGGCATTTGTGTAACTCTCGATGCCAAAGTTTGGGACAAGTCTGTACATTTTTACATTATTTACATTCTACTTTGTTGTTAACACAACGTTCCAGCCTTCATCAGGTGTCTTGGAGAAATTTCGAATCTGGGTTCTAATTCCTAAGGTATTTTTCGACGTTGTTGTTGTTGTTGTTCTTCTTCTTCTTCTTCTTCTTCTTCTTCTTCTTCTTCCTCTTCCTCTTCTTCTTCTTCTTCTTCTTCTTCTCTTTATTATTTGCAGTATTTACACTTGACGGATATTTGTCCTCATTTTGTTTGCTGTTAACAACCAAGATGAGGACAGATATCCGTCAAATGTAAATAATGTAAATAATGTACATAAATTCTCATCTCTTAAATATAGAACTGTATTGA
>NC_043001.1:8130579-8133079 GCF_006345805.1 Octopus sinensis | reverse complement strand
GGCTCGAATCTCAGACAGCGCGGTGTGTGTGTTTATGAGCGAAACACCTGAGCTCTACGCGGCTCCGGCAGAAGATAAAAGCAAACTTCTGCTGATACGGTCGCCATAAATTTCTCTCACTATTTCTTCCTGCATCTAACAGCTCACCTGTGACGGATGGGCGTCCCGACAAGATGGGTAACCTATACGCCAACGAAATCGGGAAACTGTCGCCATGTCATCTGAAAGTTTATGTTCATTTTTATATTTGGAGTTCTGTCAATGTCACTTTCTACCTTTCTTTTAGAAAAAAGTGCATTTGCCACACGACGTGAAGCAGAATTGTTTTCCCAGGAAGATTTGATTTTTTTTGCGCAGTGTCAAATAAACAACATCTGCCTTGTTGAGAATCTCATCAAGGTGAATCAATGTTGAATTAATGCTAGGGAAGCTATTTACTTACCGAACAATATAGAGCTACACTTATTCCTTGTATTCCTTCAGCTTCAAGGAATGGAAACTGCTGTCCAAGCCATACAAATTTAGCTCCATATAAAGATCGTCACATCTTGCTTCCATTTTATCTACTCAGACAATCATTTCACCTAGAAAGAAGCTATGCAAGTACTAACCAACAATCTGTAGTCACCTTTTAATATTTGAGCAATTAGCTCTACACAAATTTTCAAATATTACATTATCGTGTTTTGAGAAATTGAATTTTTAATGATTCTCATTTAAAACTCATAAATATTAGCTTACATAAACAAAATACTTAGAATATATTAAATGAGACAAATCCAATTATTGCCTTGTCTTTTTGATTTAATTGACAGTAGATATCACTTTTTGCATAATATTCACATTATCAGACACACGTGTATACATATATGAATATAAAATGTCACAAGCACAGAATCAGAGGCACACGCACTTACACACACAAATTTATATTCAACAGTTTGAGGAAAGTAATGCAAATTTTGGCATAATTATTTACTTAAGTGATACGGCTCGTTCAAGTTGCAAATATTCTTCTTCATTACAGACAATAATAACTAGTTTATACTCGAGTTAAAACCACGAAGAGACCTCTTGTCTAATGTTTCTCAGAATTATCCATTTCACATTATATTCCCAAATCTATATTTTAATTTACAGATATACTCACAAAGCAAAGTATTAATTTTTATGTGACTGAATATTACTATATGGGTGAGTATTATCAGATAATTTCTAGAAAAAGAAAAATTATTTAAACGCACTTGTGTGGCGTATATTGGTTTCTGCTTTACAGGGAATTTATTTGTAACATTTATTGAAACTCAAGACATTTCTAAATGACTTGACTTGAATAAATAAAGTAATTTTTTTATGACGACAGGGCTAAAATACTCATTATATATCTAGAATTGTTGTCCATTCATAATTAAAGCTGTAGTTTACCCCTCATCACTGGAAAGACCAATATCTATAGCACTGTTTTTCACAGCAACTAAACCAAGGTGTATATGTCTATCAAGACAAGTGCAAGCATAAAACGCGTGTTTGCGTTAAATGAACCTGTGAGAAAAGGGTTTGGAATTTACACATCGAAATGTTACGTTGCCGCAGCTTGTGTTCTTATTGTTTGTTGGTTTTATTTGCGAGGAATATCTAAAACAATATATAAGATATGGTTTTGTCATATACAGAAAAAAAAGATTCATAATATGACGTTGGGTGAATCAATCATTGTGTAATTTTTCTAGATACATTTAGCATCTATAGTTTTCCATTACTGTAGATTTCTGCTGCTCTTTATAATATTACTAGTAGTATCTCCCGGCGTTGCTCGGGTTTGTTTCGACCCTTTAAAATTGGAATTTTTGAAAAATAAAAAATTTCCATTTTGTAGCTTGTTATTCTCTTTAAGTGAACATTTCCTGGTTGAAATACACCGATAAATGGAGACACAGCAGTGAAAAAATCGTAAAAAATAGGGATTTTCATAGAAAAAATGTACCTTTTTGATGTAAATAACTTTTGGTTTTAACATGATCCGATTTGAAGAGCAAGCCTTCTATCATGCTCTCAATTTTGGTCAACTTGCGCCGCAGGCTCTCGGAGGAGAGAGTGTTAGTTCAAGGCTACCAAACCTGCCATACACTGACAACTTCAGCTTTATATGTATAGAATAGTGTATTTCAGGCGACGGAATTGTGGACATGATAGCACGTCGACTGAAAATTTCGCAATTTTTCTGGCTGTTTCTGTTAGAGTCCAAATATCATAGAGCTTCCGTTTATCTTTGATACTCTCATTATTGTATTATAAGGTACAAGCCTATTATTAGGCGGATGGAAGGAACGAACTGCAGTATTGCTGGCTTTCTTCTGCCGACACTACAAACAATTAACATTAATACGTTTTAGAAACTTTTCACTTAATTGTTGGACGCAAAGTCTTTGATAGTATGTGAAATTCATAAATGATTAACTACTAGAATATCCGTTCCATTGTTTATTTTTCATACGTTTGA
>NC_043001.1:8100579-8125579 GCF_006345805.1 Octopus sinensis | reverse complement strand
GACCCCAGTGCGTAATTGGTACTTATTTAGTCGACCCCGAAAGGATGAAAGGCAATGTCGACCTCGGCGGAATTTGAACTCAGAACGTAGCGGCAGACGAAATAACTATTTCTTTACTACCCACAAGGGGCTAAACACAGTGAGGACAAACAAGGACAGACAAACGGATTAAGTCGATTATATCGATCCCAGCGCGTAACTGGTACTTATTTAATCGGCCACGAAAAGATGACAGGCAAAGTCGACCTCGGCGGAATTTGAACGCAGAACGTAGCGGCAGACGAAATACTGCTTAGCATTTTGCCCGGCGTGCTAACGTTTCTGCCAGCTCAACCTGATGCTTGACCGACTCTGCATTTAGCTGAGTAGCGATTAGCAAGTAATATATAGAAGCAAGAGCAAGTTTATTGACTTGTATTATGAGGTAGAACCTTGAGGCAATACTCGGGTGTGTATTCAGTAGACGTAGTTATCTATTACAATTTAAACTTCCATTTTTTTTTTAAATATGTGAAAAGTTATACCTTCAAAATAAATCTATATAACTGCCTGAAAAGAATGAACTAATATCAACAAAGACTCTATGATCATTGATGATCTTGTTATGAGCCAACACGATGCAACTCATAAATTCAGATTCTAAATTACAAATTGCACTTTGATATTTGGATATCAACAAAAGGATTCTATCCTAGCAGGTTACGGATAATGAATTCTTTGAAAATATAGTACCGTTTCCATTCTAACTAAAAGTAAATCGCATTAGTAATGTAAAAACGACTGATATTTCAACACATAAAAATAATATTCTATTTCATGTTTCCAACTGATGTATACGTTATTACTCGCAGATCAGTTTTTACGAATAAAAATAAAATACATTAATTTTTTTGAAACAAGTTGAATCGCTAAATTTGCTCTGACGAACAAATGACTCTTGTAAGTTATTTTTCGGTTTCTAAGAATGATTGTCCTCCATTTTGCTTATATCGATATGCGTATAAAACAATTCCAGGCATTCATATGTATTTTTATATCTAACATATATTACTTAGTTATACGTAGATATAGACGAGACTGTCTCTATTGCAATTTAGTTATCTCTATGTATATGTAATAAAAATAGAAGTCAGCCATTCTAAATTTGTTATAGGTAAGTAAACTCAAGGTAAAACGATCCGGTGTTACCGCGTCAGAAGAAATTTTGGAAATGCATGCATTAAATTAGCTGAATTTCCCGAGTTAGTTATTTCCTGTAATCCTGTGCGGAAAATGAAGATTTGTGTAAGGTGTAACAATCCACCAAATGTTCCGAAACTATACATCTGCGGGATCATTAATCGTAAATAAAATTCACTTCTCGATGAATTGTGATCCTGCGTCTCGCAAAAGTATACAGAATAAATTGAGAATCATCTGAATCTATGCATTATGAATAATACAAAGTTCGTTGACCTACGCTCCTGTCCTCAAATATATTACGCAACCTGTATATTGCATTGCATAAAACAGTTCCAAAACCAAGATATTTGTGGTATGCTACCAGTGATTTTTGTTGTAGCTACTTATCAAACATCTCCTTAAATAAGTTAAGGCCACAAAATACATATGTCAGGCAGTATCGGTAAAAAGAAGATTGGTTACTGCAATTATACTTTCAAATACATATCTTTATATATAAAAGTGAACCTGTGTGTCTGTCTCCTACGATTTAGATTCCTAACTACTCCCACATTTTGCGGTGCAGTTTAACCAAAACCGGGTATCTTATAGTCGTGATTCATATCGAGCCCTTCTGGGTATTAGCGCGCGTCTACAATGAGTCTACGATTTAAAAAAAAAATTACTATCATTTTTCCCCATTTTCAATGCATTTTTTTGCTATTATATAAGGGAAGTAACTCTCTAAAATGCTTATATAGTTATTTCCCTTACAAACCCGAGCAACGCCGGGCGATACTGCTAGTATCAAATAAAACTGCGATATCTCTAAGCATGTGTGTGTGTGTTTGTTTGGTTGTATGTGTGAGCTTGTGCGTGTGTTTGTGTTGCGTGTGCTTGTGTGTGTGTTTGTGTGAGTAAAGGAGCGAGAGAGAGAGAGAGAGAGAGAGAGTTTTTTATGCTGACTGGCGTTCACGCACAGTTGCATACACACACAAGCATATATATTTGTATATTCCAACGCTAGAAATATCCTGTGAAATGAAACCTTACATGTCCATATGTTCAAAAATGTGTGTTTTTTTCTGGAGAGATGATGAAGGGTGAAATTGTATTTACAACAATTCATACGCTAAACGTTGTTTGCTCGCACAGTGCAGCGCGCTTGATACTTTTAGATTATATTCCCAAACATCATTAGCGAATACTTTCTAAACAGCTGTATACAGACAATGGTCATCCAGAGTAATTGTCTGTTGATCAGGTGTCCTGGGTATTGCTGGACATTTTAACTGAAATACAATCAATAAAACTGTTAATTCATCATCTACGTGAGTCTAACATAACGTTTGTGTTTGTAGAGTCTAAAAACGTATCTTATTATTATGTTGAAAAGCAAATTACATTGAAATAGTAATTCCTAAACTAAATTAAACAGAGTTTCACCCTTGAGCAACGTCTCTTTATAGTGATTTAGTAAAAGCAACCATGAAATAAAGTTTAATATGTCGGACGGTCTAATAGGGATGACAGACAAATCTTTTAAATCGCAACTTTTCAGAGCTACAGAAATACAGTTATAGATGGAATTACATTATTCTTATAACTTTTCGCTTTAGGGTGAGGCTTATCTCGGTCTAAACGACAGCATTAAAAAAAAATAAAAGAAATCGGAACATTCACAATATATATTTTGTCAGAGATATGCGGTACCTCGAAGTAATGAATGATATTCTGCAATGGTACGTAAAGTGTTGCACCATAACCATATTATAGGGTGCTACGGGAACGTGAAGGATCTTGCATCTTTCTATTTAAAATCGTGCTTGAATAGATGTTACAACGAATTGCTTCCTACCTCGTATCTTTGGTGCACATTCAAAAAAGTCTACCCAACTTTCACAACGTGAGGAATGACTTTTGGCTCAGAAACACAGAATTTTAAAGCTTGAAAAGTGTTGGAAAAATATTTGACTTGTTACATAAATCCCCTTTATTGTTTTTCATCTGGATAGTGTGACGATTTACTTTCAATGACTTATAGAATAAAAGATGTGGAGCGTGATCTTTATGCGTAAGAGAATCCCTTCATGGTAATACTGAGATCAGGTTTTCTGCGAAACGTATAAATTATATCGCATATCTGTTCTTGTAATCGTTCACTTTTCTTATCAGTTTCTAGAGGACAAAATACAAACCAGTAATATAGTTTTATGAAGTTTAAAAGATAGCGTGATATATAATCACACTTGTCGAAATTAACATTCCTACATTATTTTAAATTGTTTGAACACACAAAAATGAAATGAAGCTTTGTTCCATGAACTCTGTCAGATATAAAATTGCTATTTCGTATGCACATATACTCAGGAGATACAATGATTATGACTCTGCCAACGTCATAACAAAAGAAATGTTATAATTTAGGAGGTCATACGAGTTATTATTTCTTGAAGCTAAACGCCAATCATTAACATGAAAAAGTATAATATACAGTAATACATCACTGAATTTTCGCTCACGGAAATATGAAATCTACTTCGGAACATTATTACCATCGAAATAAGGTAGATGCTCACTTCTTACGTGTGTTTTGTAGATCTTATTCTTTCTTTAAACCGATCAATGTTAAAATGACAGTTGCGTTGTGCGTATTGATTTAAGACGATTGTAGTTATTAACGTGCTCACAAAATATGCCGAATTCGATAAGTTTAATATTCTTATTCGAATGGAATGATAAAGATTCGAAAGTCGAATGCAGAAGCAGACCGTTAAAGGTATGTGTCGATCTATGCAATGTGTAAAAGGCAAAGGTAACATAACATAAGCATATAATTTATATGTTCAAGGCAGCGAGCTGGCAGAATCGTTAGCACGCCGGACAAAATGCTTCACGGCATTTCGTCTGCCGTTACGTTCTGAGTTCAAATTCCACCGAGGTCGACTTTGCCTTTCAGCTTTTCGAGATCAATAAATTAAGTACCTGTTACGCACTGGTTTCGATATAGTCGACTTACTCCCTTTGTCTGTACTTGTTTGTCCCCTCTGTTTTTAGCCCCTTGTGGGCCATAAAGAAATAAGAAACGATAGCACTCGGGGCGAAATGCGTAGCGGTATTTCATCTGTCTTACCGTTCTGAGTTCAAATTCCCCCGAGGTCGACTTTGCCTTTTATCCTTTAGGGGTCGATTAAATAAGTACCAGTTACACATTGGAGTCGATGTATTCGACTTAATCCCTTTTTCTGTCCTTGTTTGCCTGCTCTATGTTTAGCCCCCTGTTGGTAATAAAGAAATAAATATAATCTTTATATGCATATACATACAACTCCACACATATGTCTAAGTAAGTTCATTATCAAAATTATTCTTCCTTCTCTTTTTCCAAATATTGTTAAAATATTAATAAATTATCCTATTATAGGCACAAAGGCAGCAATTTTGGGGTAGCAGGCTAGTGTATCGATTACAGTACTAATCAGGTAATTATACTATCGAGTTCCTAAAAGTTCAAATCAAAATCGTCTTCGGTAGAATTTGAATTCAGAACGTAAATACGAACGAAATCCGGATAATCATTTCTCCCAGAAGGCTATTGATTTTGCTAGCACGCCGCTTTCATGATGATAAGGTTGCAATAATAAAAAAGATCATAATGGTTTAAAGTTTTCGAACAAGGCCGGCAATGTTGGCAATAGCGGTTAGTCGTGTCCATCGACGCCAGTGTTCATAATCCGCACGAAAGTTTAAAATCCAGGTTCGACCTATTAATGATGATGATAGCGATGGTAACACTGATGCCACTATGACTACTACTACTACTAATAATAATAACAATAATAATAATAATAATAATAATAATAATAATAATTATCATAGCAGCTCAAGATCAATGCCTACCAACAAGAAACTACCAGGCCAACATATTAAAGATCAGAAGCAGTCCAACGTGTCGTGTATGCAAGCAACAAAATGAAACCATTGACCATGTGGTCTCCAAGTGCAGTCTTCTAGCGCCTACAGAGTATCTCAACAGGCACGATAGAGCTGCACAATATATTCACTGGGTAATCTGTAAAAACCTGGATTTGCCCCATGAAAAAAACTGGTGGGAACACAAACCACCCCCAGTGCTTGAAAATGACCACATCTCACTCCTCTGGAACTTCACCATTCAAACTGACAGGAAGATAGATGCAAATAGGCCAGACATCATATTGAAAGACTTCAAACAAAGAACATGCCTCCTCATTGATATGACTGTCCCAATCGATATAAACGTATCTGTCAGGACCTACCAAAAACTGAGCAAATATAAAGATCTTGAAATAGAAATCAGCAAAATGTGGAAGCTGAAGACTAAAACAATACCTGTTGTCATAGGTGCCCTGGGAATGATAGCAAAAGGGGCTGATAGCTACCTAACTCAGATACCAGGAAACCCCAAAATGGCAGAAGTTCAAAAGATAGTGCTCATGGGAACTGCTCATATCCTACGCAAAATACTCTCTATGTAACCTCAAGGTTTAAAACAACCATAATTTTCGGTTTAAAAAAAAAGAAAAAAAAAAAACTTTTTTTTTTTTTAGACATTCATTAGTACAACATCCCCACCCCCCAAATATATGGCACACTAGGCATAACAACAACATGAACTTCCAACCCTGTTGTCTCTTGAGGTCTCTGGGTGAGACTTGGAGCCAACTTGTACAAATATAAAGCAAAAGTCAAACATAGAATAATAATAATAATAATAATAATAATCTTTCCATTAAAAATTGTAATCATAGGCGCAGGAGTGGCTATGTGATAAGTAGCTTGCTTACCAACCACATGGTTCCTATAGCCTGTGTTAATTCTGTAACGCTTTAAAATGGAAGATAAGAAAGTTCATTTTCGGCACTTAATGCTTTGAAGCCAGACAAAAGTTGCTGCAGCTCGGCTGGAATGTGTTACCCCATACTCCATATTCACCAGATATTGCTCCTTCGGATTTCCACTTATTCAGGTTTCTGCAGAATAGTGTTAATGGTAATAATTTCAATTCCTTGGATGACGTAAAAAGATACCTCAATGAATTATTTGCCATGAAACCACCTCAATTCTGGGAAGAGGATATTTCCAAGTTAAAGGAAAGATGGCGAGGCATTGTGCAACAAAATGGTTCATATTTGGTGATTCTTTATTACCCACTAGGGGCGACACAGATGGGGACACCAAAAGACATGGGGACATAGAACATTATAATTAAAATTTATGAAAAATGAATTGTTAAGTGAAAGAAAATGATATGAAAGCGATACTAACGGCCCCGTCCGTTAGCATCACTTACCTGTCCGTTGTTTTTCATCGTCACTTGAATGTTCTTTGCCAATACGAATAAATTCCATATCCATTCTTACTCCGAAATACTCATCCATATTTTCCACGAATTCATCGCTCATTCTTATATCTTTCACCTCCCAATTCTCCCTTTCACACCTCACCATAAACTCATCTATGTTCTTCTTTTCAATCACAGCATACCTAGTCTCACCAACTTCATACCATTTATACTCTTCCATTAGACTTTTAACTTCTTTCTGTTCAGTCATAGTACAAATGTACGGCCTGATATCGATTTCAATCTCTTGTCTGTGTGTATTATTTTTTTTCTTTTGTTTTCTTGTTGGGGGGAGCGGGTGGGTTCACTGTCAGCAGGAATAGGGTGGGACTCAGAGGGTGTGGGTGGTTTTGGGGTAGATTGGCGTTCCATGTTATTTTCTTTTCCTCGTATTCTTCTCTTCCTCTTATTTCCAGCTTCCTTCCATTTCTGTGTATTCTCTTCCTCTTCTACTGTCTCCTTCTCCTCTGGTTTCTGCTTCTCTCTGTATGTTTCGGAATCACTTTCTTTCCCTGGGGGAGGGCAGAAGGCTCTTATGTGAGCCCTCAGGCCACACTTGTAACAACGTGGAGCTCTGCCCTCCACCCACACTCTCATGATCACGTCTCCCAATCTGATGCTTTCCGCCAGGTCCACCAGTACCTCGTTCTCCGCCTGCACGTTCAGCTCCACTGTTACGCCTCTCCAGCCCTCGGACTTAACCGAGGCATGGAGAATATCCACTTCCTCCTCGTGGCCGCTGATCACAGCCGCCACAATCCACTCTGCCTCCACGTTTGGTGGCACTCCCTCCACCCTTATTCGTGTAATCCTCCTGTTTAAATACGTAGGTAAAAGTGTTACCTTTTCTGACTTCACCGCCTTCGCCGCCATCTTCCTCGCTGCAGATTCACTTTTAAAATGTACCACTATCTTACCGTACTTGGATCCTCGAGTCAGAAAATTAATTTCCTCCTCCGATCTTCTCAGGGCTTCCTCTATCCACTCCATGGTTACAACTTCTACCCTCTTCCTTTCGTTTGCGAACACCCTGTAAATAATGGTCCTCTTATCATACCATTCTTTTCTCCTGGGTGTCGGTGCCAGTTCCACCTCACCGCTTTCCTTTTTCATGTATTTCTGGTAACTTGGCAACTTGGCCAAGTCGACCCCTTTCTCTTCAGCCTTCTTGGTTACACCGGCATAGGTATAACCCAGCTTCTCGTCCAATTTCCTCGCTGCCATTTCTAGCTCCTTCTCAGACGTAGACAAGTCTGATAAAGACTCGAAAACTCCAGCCTTTTCTTCCATCAGCTTCATTGTAATTGCCTGTTCCAGTTCCTCATCTGTCGTGGACAAGTCTGTTAGAGACTCATAGTCCATTTCCTTCTGTCTGACAGACCGAAAACGGCCGCCAAAACAGAAAAAAGTTTAACGCGCAGAACAAGCGAAACGCGAAACCGCATCAACGCCGTTCAGAATTTCCACAACAACAACAACGCTTTTTGTTCTTTTTTACCGAATTTTCAGCAGCCGAAAAAAACACAACCGACCAAATGGTTCAGATGTGGTCGATTAAAGATGTAATGGCAACTATTTACTGACCTTTTTTTTTTCCTTTAAAAATCGGCACGAACCTTCCGGACAACCCAATATTTCTAAAATTTGTGGTATCAAATTTTATGTCACCACGTTGGCTCATACCTAGTTGTTTTCGAGGCAAACTAAATTTAAGACAATTTTAGAAACAGGTATTCAAATAAATCTATTAGAAATACTTTAAAAATAAATTATCCCAAATAAATTTCTAAGCCAGCCAATAAATAGAATCAACCTAGCAAAATTACACTTTCCCGGCTTCCTTATCAGTATTTTTAAATCGTAGCATTTTCAGTTTTCACAATAATTGATTTAACTTAATTAGCTGTAGAGAGCTCTAGGATATAAATTATCCCGTATATTTCTAAAGAGCTGTCAGCAATTTCCTCTATGAGAATATTTTCACAAATAATTAGTTATTCTAAATTACGTTTTGTTACGTAAGCTCTCTGTAAATCAAATTGTAAAAACTTGTTTTCTATAATGAATGTGAAGGGGTAATGAGGAACATATGTCAACAGATTACTATTAGTGAAACATGTGTACAAGGAATAGGTCGGGGTGATTTCAATTGTTTTAAATCACACAAAATTGAAAGTACACACGCACACATGCATACACAAATATATCAACTGCTATTTCCAGCAAGCAATGGTACCTTATGCCATTATTTCCTCTCTCTCTCTCTCTCTCTCTCTCTCTCTCGCCCCATTATCTCTCTCTCTATATATATATATACTTACATATAAGAGACCAAAGTGTACATACGCCGCTATAGTTTTATATATAAAACATACAAAAATGGGACATGAACGCAAGGAATCCAGACCGTTTGGTGATACAAAAAAGGGACAACAAAAAACACATCAGACGATGCAAAGAAAACAATGACGTGTCGTTCGAAGTTTTCTCTCCCCAGTCGAGTTCCAGATTATATTCGCAATTTCGAATGGTTATATACGAGATTGTCCCAATCTGGCCAGCTCCAAGGAAAAACTAAGCCATATATATATGTATGTGTGTGTGTGTGTGCGAACTCACAAATATATCTACCACATATACATATAGCTGCATATATATATATATATATATATATATATATATATATATACATGGAGAGAGAAAGCTTTTTTAAGGTGTTCTACACATAAAGACAAAGGAAGTAATCTGATATTTGCATAATCCTCTATTAGTCGCGTCATCACAAGTTATTTTATAGAGGTTTTTTACTGTATTTTATACAAATCTGAAAGGGATGTTCTTTTTCTTATCTGTATGTCTGCTTAAATCTACCTAATTATCTCTGTATATATATATATATATATATATATATATATATATATATATATATATATCCTTTCAAAATGTGACCTCGTGTGTCATATATACATATATATATATATACATATAGTAACCTATATATCTACCTATCTACCTATATATGTCTGCGTGCATATGAGTGTGTATCATTGCGCTCGCGTATATGCGTAAAAGCATGTGTGAGTGGTGAAAGCTTGGCAGATCGGCCAGAGGGAGAAAAAACCCAACAAAGAGGAAAAGAACGAAAGACAGTGAAAAAAAGACAAACAGAAAGAAAATAAGCCGAAAAAAAGGAGAAAGAATATAAGAGACCAAGAGGGGTCATTCTCTCTTTTTTTTTACTACGATGGGATTTATCGTGATTTTATGGTCAGTAGTTTCAGAGGTGTTTGTAGTTAATGATGTTTCAAGATGTCAATTTCGTTCTTTTGAAGGCATTTGTCTCACATTCGCTCTGTGTATGCATCTGTGAGTAAGTATGTTCGTGTAGTGATTTATTTATCTATTTATTTATGTTGTGGTCTTTCTCTAAGGGACAGAGAAGATGGACAGAAAGGAAAGTGTGACAGGAGAGAAAGAAAGAGAAAATAAAAAGAAAGGAAGAAAAACAAGAAAAAAGCAAAGAAGAAAAGCCAACCATATGAATGCAATACCATTTAGATGGGGCCAGTTTCTCTCTTTCTCCCCCTCGCTCCATTTTTAAAAAAATTTCTGAGAAAGAAAGGGGGAAAGAAAGAGAGAAACAGGCTTCATTTAAACGGTATTGGATTCATACGGTGAGCTAGTTCTCGGGGGAGATTCAGCGTGACACAGAATGTGACAAGTCTGACCCTTTGAAATACAGGTACAACAGAAATAGGAAGAAAGAGTGAGAGAAAGTTGTGGTGGAAGAGTACAGTAGGGATCGCCACCACTCCCTGCCGGAAAATGTGGAGCTTTAGGTGCTTTCGCTCAAAATATATATATAAAATTTAGTTCTCTGTAAGCAATGTGCACCAAAAGGGAAAACTTTATCTGCCATTGAATACGACTGAGAGTGTCAGAAACACTCACATTACAAGAAATAATTGCTAAACGCTCTAATGCTGCAGTTAAACCACATAATTGTATACTCTTTTACTCTTTTACTTATTTCAGTCATTTGACTGCGGCCATGCTGGAACAATTCCTTTAGTCGAGCAAATAAACCCCGGGACTTATTCTTTGTAAGCCCAGTACTTATTCTATCGGGTTCTTTTGCCGAACCGCTAAGTGACGGGGACGTAAACACGCCAGCATCGGTTGTCAAGCATTGCTAGGGGGACAAACACAGACACACAAACACACACACACACACATACATATATATATACATAAATACGACTGTCTTCTTTCAGTTTCCGTCTATCAAATACACTCACAAGGCATTGGTCGGCCCGGGGCTATAGCAGAAGACACTTGCCCAAGATGCCACGCAGTGGGACTGAACCCGGAACCATGTGGTTGGTTAGCCAGCTATTTACCACATAGCCACTCTTGCGCCTATATATACATTTTCACAGGGACAGTATCACCCGAAAAGCAGTGGTGGAGATATTCCCAGACTGATCGGTCAGTTTCGTCTTTTTTCATCTCCAGTGAAACCGGCCCAACTCGGCTCTTCTCGGACGATGATCACTTCCAGCATATATGTCTAAACCGTAGAAATGTATTGATGATTTAGAGAATCGCTAATGTTTATAAAAAACATTTACTTCAGGTAGCAGTAGGTAATGTGTATCAAAAAAGAAAACTATAGCGTTCATTAAGTATATGTTAGCAACACCCATGTTGCTAGAACTTATGAGCTAACCGCTCTTACGCTGCGGTCATAAATGTATTATTTACTACACTGAAAAAAATCGTAGATTAGAACTAAAGCATAAAATACTGATTATCTCAAACAAGTCTCCACATGTATGTATGAGTGTGTAAAGATATTTACAAAACGCGCTTCATGCACGGTTTAAATCACTGTCACGTGTAATTATGAGCTGACACGTACTCACTTATGTACACACATATGGATATAAATGAAAATCACGTGACCGACCAGTCCATCAGATGTAGTTACACATCGCTGGTCACAATGCCTTCTCATTGTTTTAGACTTCGAATGACGCCACACCACACAACAGAAGAAAGAGTGGGAGAAAGAGTGGTGAATGAGTACAGCAGGGATCACTACCCCCTGCCGGAGGCTCGTGGAGCTTTTAGGTGTTTTCGCTCAATAAACACTCACAACGCCCGGTCTGGGAATCGAAACCGCGATCCTACGACCACGAGTCCGCTGCCCTAACCACTAGGCCATTGCGCCTCCACATATGTGAGCATATGCATGCATATATGTGTGTATGGGCATGTGTATGGGCGTGTGTATGTGTGTAATTATACATGTATCATTAGTTCTGTAAAGATTTTGGGTGAGAGCAAGTGTTCTGACCCTTGACTCTCAACGTTTTATGATTTCAATATCTGAATTGTATCACTTCATTTTATCATGCGGCTATTGGGAGGTTTCTCCATTTATAGAAAAGTTATTAAACTACTGATTTAATATGATATATTTTTACTTATATCTAAACAAGGAAATTAATTTATTCTCTATAGGCTTCCAATTCTC
This sequence comes from Octopus sinensis, assembly GCF_006345805.1. Classification (NCBI taxonomy): domain Eukaryota; kingdom Metazoa; phylum Mollusca; class Cephalopoda; order Octopoda; family Octopodidae; genus Octopus; species Octopus sinensis. The sequence goes on along the minus strand of NC_043001.1, from coordinate 8,113,496 downwards.
AATTACACATGACCAACGGAAAACGATATTCAATTTAAATTTGCGTGTGTCTTAGAGCACGGTATAATTTCTTCACTAATCTATCAATCATTAACGAATCCCAACGACGCTCCGTCATTTCACGTATCCTACCCATATAATTAGAAATAGTGAATTAATATTCATCTCTATAGAATTTGTAGTAACATCTAGTTGCGTATAACCCTATATTAATTGGAATTTAGAATAGCATCGATATGATTTTCCAAAAAAAAATTATATATTTTGAAATAATTAACATCGTGGGACATTTCTCAAAACAATGCGTACATTTTGCGCTTTCTATTCAGAACTAATATCGTTGCATGTACTTCGTTAATGACCATCAGTGAGAGAAATAACAAGTTTCCTTTTCTCCCCTCGGAAAATATAGCGTAATATCCCGCAGGTTTCTCTATATTTCTCCTAAATGATTTGTATCTTAAAATTAAAAGGCAAAATATTTATAAAACTTGTCAAATATACTCCCAAAAGGAAATACGTACAGGTAAGTACACTGCTGTTACAGAAATAACGAGAAATGATGAAATATCTGAGAATGAGAATCTAATCATTCGTCTTCTAGCCATTTGAACATCAACATTTATTTCAGCAACATATTACCAATATATCTTTTCTTTTATGTTTTGTGGTGGATATGTTGATAGCCTCATTAATTATTCATATATTATACAGATCTAAGCTTGAATCAAAATTTCTCCGCATAATTTCAACTATTTTGCATCAATTATCTTGCATTCGCTAAAAGATTCTGATATTTCTCTTCACTCCAATGTAGAGTTTCTGTTACAACAAACAATACTGCGGTGAATACGAGAAAAGATCTCCTATTGGCTTTTATTTTGTGTTTTTGTGGACGAGACCAAGGAAGGTTTAAATTACGTGATTTTGGACTCTCGGCTTTTGTGGATGGCAGGAATTCTTTTACCCTGTTACTAACAAGAGTGTATTTTCAACCACAAGCTAATATGAGAGTTTTTTCATGGTATCTACTGCAGTGTAACTTGTTCGAATGGAATATGCACTTTTAACTGGGGATAAATATTACCGCTTGTTATTAACTGCCTCTGTTGCTAATATATATTGTTACTAACGTGTTCCCTGTAAGGTTCAAGTTGCATATAATATTGATGTATGAGTGTTACAAGAGGAACGTCAAATATTTTAACGGCGCAAACTTTTTACAAAAAACACACAAACACTCAAATTCAAGTGTGCATATAGGGACATTCAGCTTTGCAAACAAACATATTGAATATAGACAGTGAGTAATATTAAATCTGTGCTTAGAACGTTCCTGTTTTAATCATAACCGTGTGATAAGACCTTGGATTATCTGCAATTATTGGTTACATATTCAGAATTTCAATAAAACGCAATTTATCAGAATCCCAATTCACAGGTATTTTGCATTCTAAAAGACCAGTTGAACCAAGATATAGATATTTTATATAATGTGTTGTTTGAAGGCATGAAATATCTCCCAATTCTATGGTATAACAATCTATTATATATTTCAGTTCGAAGCACGCCTACATAATATGTAAGAGATAATGAACGAATACGATTCTCGGTGGCATCTTACAGAAAATATTTTTAATATTTTGGAACACATACGAGAAGATAACTTAGGCACCAATATAATTTATGAAATATTAAATATAATGAAAATATATTCTTCACTCGATTTAAAATAGAATTATTTAAGTGAAGCGAGAATCAGAAAATACTTAAGCAAAAATTTAAAATTCAACACAAATATATTTACGCTGCACAGAATCCGTTTTGATATTACGGTTGATATAGTATTTGAAGATAATTTTTGTTCTCTAATATACATCTGTAATCTAATTATAAATTTTACTTTCTGATGGTGGTTGTATGCTTCAACGGCGAAATATGCAAATATATTATACCCATTTCTTGAGGACATCTTATTTAGGAAACGAAAACGGAAAAGAATAACAAAAAAAATTATCATTTGTATTATACCGGAAAAATATGTTTGATATGCTACAATACATGTTTATGGAGAAATTCTTTAAAGGTATTTCTTTTCTTTTTTCTTTTTTCTTTTACTTGTTTCAGACATTTGACTGCGGCCATGCTGGAGCACCGCCTTTAGTCGAGCTAATCGACCCCGGGACTTATTCTTTGTAAGCCTAGTACTTATTCTATCGGTCTCTTTTTGCCGAACCGCTAAGTGACGGGGACGTAAACACACCAGCATCGATTGTCAAGCAATGCTGGGGGGACAAACACAGACACACAAACACACACACATACATATATATACATATATACGACAGGCTTCTTTCAGTTTCCGTCTACCAAATCCACTCACAAAGCATTGGTTGGCCCGGGGCTATAGCAGAAGACACTTGCCCAAGATGCCACGCAGTGGGACTGAACCCGGAACCATGTGGTTAGTTAGCAAGCTACTTACCACACAGCCAATCCTGCGCCTATGTATAGAAATCTACTTAAAATACCTAAATTGGAACACAAAACTGAAGGAAATAGGCTAACAAGTAAAGAGACTCTTAGTTCTTAAATAGCTATGTGACTGCAACAAGAAAGCTTCTCGCCGGGCAAGGTTTTTTGTTTTGTTTTATGGAAGACCAGCAGTCGGTCATGCATGCCTGCCTCCTCTATCTACATCACTAATGTTCTCGAACGGAAAAGGAAAGGCCGATACAACCTGGCCCCACTGACGTCGCAACTCATTTTTACAGTTGAGTGAACTGAAGAACAGAAAATAAAGTGTCTAGCTCAAGAATACAACTCACATCCCGGGCCGGGAACCGAACTCACTTCCACATGACTGTCAACCCGACACTGTGTGCGAACAGAAAGAAGGATGTCATGCCCCATTGTATAAACTTTTGCCTGCCGCCGGATGCATGTCAAGCATCGACCTTATATTTCTGATTTCGCACCTGTCAGTGTTTCCTATATGTTTATATTCATAAAAACGCTTCAGAGTGTATTGTATTTAACCAAGCTCGTAATAGAAAGTTTTCTGGTGCGATTCGAGAAAACCAAAGCGAAATCACGTGGTTGACAAGGCGCTTACATATCTCTAATCTCATACGAAGTTGAAATGATTAATATGATTAATATGAATAATGTATAATGAATAATGAATTATAATGAATAGTAATGAATAATAGTAATGAATAATAATGAATAATGAATAATGAATAATGAATAATGATATAATAATAATATAATAATGAATAATGAATAATGAATAATTAATATGAATAATGAACAATGAATAATGAATAATGAATACTGAATAATTAATATGAATAATGAATAATGAATAATTAATATGAATAATGAATAATGAATAATGAATAATTAATATGAATAATGAATAATGATTAATATGAATAAATGTAGAAGTCTAATACAGATTTCTAATGTTGCAGTTTAATCCCTGGCCAGCTGGATAGTGCAGTTACGTAACGAAGAAAGCGTTTCTGCTCATCTTAGTAATCTGGTCCCTCACATTTGAATCATGCATAAAGTCTTTAAAAATGTCATGCGTTTAGGATTTCATTGAGTTGTAGATAGCATTGCTTATTCCTAGAAGGGAAAGAGTTACATAAAAATACCCCACGTATTAATATTATTTTGCTGGTTTACACATTTCTGTTGTAAGCAAGCACTTCTGCGAAATTTCAATCATAGAAACCGTTACGTCACTTCTGACGGCTGACTGCATGTCCATACGGGCACGCTCTTGCACATACACATACATACACACTCACTCACACACACACACACACACACACAAGCAAACACCCACAAGTACTGACACGTAAGTAGTGTGAGGGAGGAAAGATGAAGCTGAGATTAATTGTAATTTGCAGCCCTGCAACTGATGGCTTGCGGCGATATCCGATCGAAACGGATTAAAGAATGTGATTTATTTTTCAATTGACTAAATACAGCCTCTCTATAGATGTCGATTCACTGGAGAAACTCTATAACACATTTGTCAGACAGCGTGTTCTCAATATTTTCTCGGGGTTGGAGCTCACGAAAATATCCCATAAGCATTTACAAAATAATGCCTGTTTGTGTTAGATTGTTTCAAGCCATTCCCATGTACATACTTGTACGTGTCGCGACATTCACCCTGGGTGGGTTGAGCGGACTTCTTCTATTCATGGAAGTAGTTTCATGGGAATATGTGGATTTCACAGGCGGTCCCCAACAATCCCGCATGTGGAGACATCCTGTTTGCTGCAGATTGTCCGCATACGCAGGGACAGAACGACCGAGGGGCCGCAGGTTGCCGAAGCAGACACACCGAGGATTTTCACCGTCTGCCGTGTTATGGCCCTAATACCACTCGGTGTCAGACCAATCCGCCTTGGGTGGCCCTACCAGGAACCGAAGATCCCGACGGCATAGCTCTGACACTACCCGTTGCCAGCGTCCCATCAATTTACTTCTAATGTTAAAGTAGCATTGTGATGTAGCTATGAATTCATCACAAAATAATATCGAAAATAACAACAAAAGAAGAATGTTATCATAGCATTTAAACAACTTGCAGAGAAATTGCTCAACGAATGCCAGACAAACCATCAATATAAAAACAAATTTCAGTCAATAACATCGCCATTTTATTTTCACACATATGTGAAAAAAAGATAAAATTAATGACATAAACTCGTCGCATAATATATGTTCCGTAATATATGTTCCAGTGGAGGCGCGTGGCTTAGTGGTTAGGGTGTCAGCATCATGATCGTAAGATTGTGGTTTCGATTCCTGGACCGGGCGACGCGTTGTGTTCTTGAGCAAAACACCTCATTTCACGTTGCTCCAAACCACTCAGTTGGCGAAAATGAGTAACGCTTCGATGGACTGGTGTCCCGTTCAGCTGGGGAGCACATACGCCTTTGAAACTGGGAAACCGGGCCCATGAGCCTGGCTAGGCTTTAAAGGGGTGCATTTATTTTTATTATTTAATATATGTTCAACGTTAATTTTTAAAACGCACCACTATTAGAAGGCGAAGGAGTAATACAACACTTGCAGGTTTACGAGGACTAATGAAAGTTACATTTACAAGAGGCACCTCAAGTTACAAATTGGTGTCTTACAGTATTTAAAGCGTTTACCACGATCATAAATCACAGAATATATGATTACTGTAACAAAAGCATGATAATCCTTTATTTCAAACTGAAATTATTCTTGATGCACACTCCAAAGAGATTATTTCCATCTTGTATGTATTCTCTGATATTTACAACGATTTCGTAATTAGACAATCACAAAAGTGTTTCTATATTTTGATTTATTATCGCACTTTGTTTGGGCTGATAGACTGAAAGAAATATCATTACTGGAAATTTATATAGCATTTGAGTATATGATACGCTTGTTATTTTGTCAGCGGGTAATCACCCAGCATCAATGCTGATGTTAGAAATAATGTGGAATTCTTATTGTTTTCAATTTTTGTTTATACATATGCTAGCGGTAAGGTACCGAGGCATATCCTTATAATGTTTGTAATTTGTCAGCGAAAAATTGGATACGAGTAGGATTAATAACGAACAATAAATTTACTTAGTAAACATCACAATCTAAAATGCATTCTGTGTGTGTGTGTGTGGTGCGCATTGGGCTGAGGAAACAGAAAACATTTGATCGACAATATTAGTGGCTGGTTCATGTTACGACAACAAACACTCCACGAAACTTACATAATGTTAAATCTCTTTAGATATATGTTTTTCATATTTTGTGCATGCTGCCATTCTACAAAAGAATTTGACATGAAAATTCTATAACAAATCACACTTTTACATTATTTATATTATCTACATTTGACGGATATTTGTCCTCAACTTGTTTGTTGTTAACACGACGTTTCGGCTGATATACCCTCCTGCCTTCATCATGATCAAGGCTGGAGGGTATATCAGCCCAAACGTTGTGTTAACAACAAACAAGTTGAGGACAAATATTCGTCAAATGTAAATACTGTAAATATTGTACATAATTCCTCGTCTCTTAAATATAGAACTTTAAAATCATAGTTATATGTTCGTACATGACGGAATTCGGACAATTAAGACATTGACATTCTTACGTTATTTATATTATTTACATTTCACGGATTTTGTCCTGATCTTGTTTGTCGTTAATATCCGTCAAATATAAATATTGTAAATAACGAAAATAATGAATATAATTCCTCATCTCTTAAATATAGAACTGTATTGACATCCTTAGTGTAACATCTGCTAGGCGCCATCTTCTCTGAAAATATCTCAGAGACTAAATGATATCTGTTTAAAATATATCATTCCCATCATCCAAAGACAGTAGATACTATGATATATTTTCACCAAACTAGTGAAACTAAAGCAAGCAACTTGCTACATTCGATTGATGCTTACTGTAAATAGTAGAAAGTGTTCTCTGTACTGTGAATATTTAACGAAAATAATTTTCACCCTCAAAAAGATGGCGGATACCTTATATACACAGTATAATAATAAACACTTATATCCTGTCTGTAGGTTGCATAGAATATTAATGAACTTAACGCAGGCCACACCATCTAGTATATGGATTTGAATTTTGCATCAGTACATTTTATCATATAGACTTTTATTCTTTTATTCGTTTCAGTCATTTGACTGCGTCCTTGCTGGAGCACCGCCATTTAGACGAGCATATCGATCCCAGGACTTATTCTTTGTAAGCCTAGTATTTATACTATCGGTCGTTTTTTGCCAAACTGCTATGTTACGGGGACGTAAACACACCAGCATTATATGTCAAGCAATGCTAGGGGGGACAAACAAAGATACGCAAACACACACACACATATATTTATATACATACGACGGGCTTCTTTCAGTTTCTGTCTACCAAATCTACTCACAAAGGCTTTGGTCGGCCCGAAGCTATAGTAGAAGACACTTGCACAAGGTGCCACGCTGTGAGACTGAACTCGGAACCATGTGGTTGGTAATCAAGCTACTTTATTTCATAAAATTTGTCATCATAGACAGTACAAAGAGTGTGTAGCTTTGCGGGCTGGACAAACACATTAATGAATGAAAATGAATTATAATGAATAAATGAGAGACGCAACCCAACACCCACCGATTGGATTTTTCCGGAAAACATATTTTCTTTTTTAAAAAATCAATATGAGGTTTCAAACCTCTTTCAAGAAGGAGGCACTAAAATCTCATACTTAACATATTTTCTTTTTTATTTCTTAAAAGACAAAATTGAGGTTATAAACCACTACAAAATAGTACAATAAAATGAGGTTTCAAACCCTGTAACGAATGTCTTTCACCTCCTACTCTTCGATATATTCATTATTATCTTCAATTCCGCTTGAGTTCCTGTATCTCGCCATTTCCCATGCCTCACTCATGTAGGACATGTAAGTTGTGTAAGGGCCACCCGGCCATATGCGACACTCCTCCCCAAATCCTTTAGGCCTTCCCCACAAGGGAAACCTTATGACCTCCACAGCTATCTGCGGAGGCCATTCGGGATACCGTGTGAAGGGCATATCTACTGTCTCTTTATGTTCTTTTACTATTTTCCACCTCCCCACCCTATAGAAAAAGATAATTAATTGATCATCTTTAAGGGTGGGGGTGGTTTCTTCCATCGTGGGTGGCACAACTTCGGGACATGCAGTCGGCACATCATCTCCCTGCAGAGATGACCCGTTCTTCTTCCTTCTTTTTTTTCTTTTCTTCCTGACGTCGGGAGAGTGGAGCTCTTCCGCTTTGTCCGGAGACTCTCCCCCGCCTTCCGAAGCCTTAGGTTCCTTCGGCAGGCAATTATTGTTGCCCGCTTTCTTCCTTTTTAATCATATTTTAGTTGAGGAGGCTGAAGCCTCCTCGACCACATCCACCTCTCCATCGTCTTATCCTCCATATCTATTAACCACTGATTGGCGGGCTAATTTTCCACTCTAAGACAGAGTTTTTCTTTTTAAGTTCCTTCTCTGCCATGTCAAAAAACAGTGTAAAAGTAGTTGAAGAGACAGTCTGCCAAAAAATTAAACCTAATAAAAATAAAACAAAATAAAAGAGGAGGTGACGAAAATGAAATTAAAGTAATGAAAAGATTAACCAAAATTTAGAAAGAAAGAAAAAATAGAAGGGAAAAGTAAAAGAAAAACCTCACAAATAGCACATACAGGAAATCCTTTGTATAATACTCCAAAAAGGTAATCCAAAAAGGTAATCGAAATGGCTTATTCTTATTTTTCTGGCGAGATACGCCCACTAGAATTTACAAAAAGAATTTTCAAACAAAAATTCTCAATTCACCGTTACGTTGATGAAAACCCAGTATTTTGCTCGCTATAGCGAGCCATAATTGACAATTTTTCTCTTTGCTCTTTTTTTCTATTCACGGAGCCGAAACTCACATCTTCTAACTGTAACAGTCCAGACCAACTAGTGTTGCATTCTAGGTAATCAAGCTACTTACCACTCAACCACTCCTGCACCTGTCTATTGCGGAAGAATGAACAGGGATATAATTTAGTTTACAATATTAAGCATTATATCTATATATATAAAACTGTAGTTGGGTGAGTGTCTGTCCACTTCGATTTAGATTCCTAACTACTCCCACATTTTGCGGTGCAGTTTAACCAAATTCGGGTATCATATAGTCGTGATTCATATCCAGCCCGTCTGAGTATTAGCGCGCGTCTACGATAAGTCTACGATTTAAAAATAATTTAATATCATTTTTTATTCCATTTTAATGCATAATTTTTCGTGTGTCGATGGAGGCGGAGTTGGCGTCCACGCTCACACCTGCACCTGTTTGCTTCTCTCCCTTCTTCCCTCCCTCGTGAAGCTGTGGGGAAGGGAGTGTAAGGAAATTAACGTCGTAAAGCGTTGTCAAGGAGACCAGCGTTCTTTTAGAACAACGACTTCATGGCTTGAAGACACCAAAACAGAAATGGCTAAGAAAGCCCAAATTGGCATCTATAAGGGAAGTAACTCTCTAAAAATGCTTATATAGTTATTTCCCTTACAAACCCGAGCAACGCCGGGCGATACTGCTAGTATTTAATATATTAGTATTATATGTTTAGATTTATTTCTTTTGTAAGTGTCGTTTGAAATGTATTGAGTTCTTCATTGAAAATAACGATATGCATGCAAGCCAATTGAAGAGAAGCTGACGTTAACACAAACACTTTTAATAAAGAAAAAAAAAACATTCGATAGTATCTTTTAGATGTTTTATAACATATGAAGTTTGGGAAACAAGCTATAAGAAGATACACCGGCTGTGGTATTCACGATCACAATCTCATAAGGCATAAATATTAGGACTTCTCATGTCGGGTATGGCTTCTATAAACGGTTATTGGGAGGAAATCATTTTAAATGTGGTGAAAGTTGTATCGAAATTGCTTTTTGAAGGAAAAGACAAGCATTAGACTAAAGGATGAATTTTAACTATTGTCGGAATTTTAAAGCCAAACACTATATATTTTTTAAGACAGAGACAATATATTTTAAAACATACCATCAGAAATGTGATATTAGAAAATGAATATTGGCTATTTTGTTACATCTTAAGAAATGTAATATATTGAAATATTCATTAGAAATATAGGCGGTATTATTAACTTACATATTCGATTAATTTTTTTAATTAGAAACTGATATCAAAATAATTTAGCATTGTAATTCATATGTAAATTGAAAGTTATGGGGGGGGGTTAAACCATATGTTATTTATACTGATTAATGGCAATATATGATATAAACAACTACTTATACAGTTTTGGCGACACAATTTAATAATAAATTTATATTCAGTGGAGTTGACAGCAAAATGATAGACCATGGCGAACGACTGAATTTCATATCTAAACCCGTGCGTTATGAATATCAAAATACAGTCAAAACAAATGTGAGTGGTTTAGTATGCCATTATTTATATAATTTCAGAAAACTTCAAAACATATGAAATATTAGTTAGTAGACTTAAAATAATTTTATCTTTGGAATACGTTAAAATATTGATATATATGACTACATAATATACATCAATATCAATAATATAGCAATAGGTCAGTTACAACTAAGTTAAAAATTGTAATAAATGAAACTGTTAAAAGAACAGAAGAAAATGTTGACATTGTTAGCAAAATTTGTAGTTTAAAAACGCACAATTTTACTAAACAGTAAATATATAATAGATTAAAATAATACAATCGGTTATGAAGGATATTTTGGAAAAATAAAATACATTCATGACAAAAAGTTGTTTCTAGGGGATGGTCGAGAGATGGGGTTAATATTAACGCATAAACTTTGAATTTACATTTACATAGAATATAGCAAAAGTTTGGAGAAATGTGTTATCCAATGGCTAATTCAGTTAATATAGTTCTATATTTAAGAGATGAGAAATTATGCATTATTTACATTATATATATATATCAGTAGTAATGATACATTTTTACACATCAAGCATAAGAACTATATCAAACTCATGTTTTGTTGAAAAAGAGAAATATTCTCCGGCTTTAACACATATCACATTTTCTTTTTATCTCACGTGTATATAGTGAATTCCAAACTGTTAAAATCATTTACCAATCTATTATATATGTTTAGCAAGTTTTACTGCTTGGAGATTCTGTAGTGGGTCAAGGGCAGGTTCTTTTATCAGAGCGAAATCATAAAAATATACGACAAGACGATATGTTGTTCATTATAAAGATTCCAATACGATTGTCACAAGCAGAATATAAATTTATATAATCAGGAAAATGTTAATTTTAATTCTATCTTCAGATCATGGAGGCATTCTGCACAGATACGACACCACTACATCTAGTAAGCAGGTTGTGAATTCAAGGCTCTTTTAAAATCAGAGAGAGATGATCAATAATAAGCTATCGTACTGAAATTGTAAAAATATTAAATTAAGTATAAATAGATGTAGAACGGTTTTCCAATTATTTTGAAGATTTCGTAATTATTATAAAATTCTCTGAGATTTTGGTGCAAAAGAAAAAGAAGTATATATAATAAAAATGGAGGAAGAGGAAGTTGAAATATTGCCCGTTTGCAAAACGATTTCATAGTTGAATAATTGCATATTCCCGATTAATTATGTAATGGACGTAAACTATTGAGGTGGATATTAGTGCTTGAAAGTACTTCCCATAACATGCGTACTTGAAAACGTGTGTACTTGAAAACGTGTGTACTTAAAAACCTGTAGTAAATCGCGTAATCGTATGTATTAATGTCATTGTTTTAGAGAAGTAAAAACGCATACACACAGTTTAGCAAGATGCCACAATGTTTCTATGGTAAATTGAAAACCTCTCGATATAAAAGGTTGCACTTTTAAATTTAAGTTCTCTATAATTCTATTATTTATGCCCCGATCGATTTGTAATAGTTTGATTAATAAAATTTAAATATTCACGTGGATTAGTGTTGTAACTAAATTGTTTACGTTTTAAAGAATTAATGCATTACTTTATTTGCATTGTGTTTAAGTGGACAAAATTGAATATAAAATTTTAAAACTTTTTCACATTATATTCATAATGCATACTACATAATTTCAATACACTTTCGCTGGGGTATAAATTACTGCCAGATATAAATCTTTGATTATGAAATTGCATAAGTAAAATCGTTTTGTATCAATCTAAAAAAATTTATCCGCAGATCATATTAAATTATGAAAAGAAATTAAACAATATAAAGAAAAAATATATGTATGCACGTTTCTATATAACTTTTAGCGAATAACATAATGGTACATTACATTGCCCATTTATCAAATACATGAAGTATATTACACGATATTAATATACATTATAGAATTTGGACATTGAATACAAATTTATTTAAATACAGTTCTTAATGTATGAAAATATGTGCAAATTAGGGAGCATTTACCCAAATATAAATGTGTTAAACACAATCATAATCAAAGCAAATGAAAACATCCTCAGACCCAAATACAAGTGCAAGCATATGCTCACTCACTCCCTTATTCTCTCTCTCTCCCTCTCTCTCTCATATACAGTGGCACTTAAAAACATCCGTATATATAATGAGACTAATCTATAAGTCGATAACAACGTACACTCAAAAAAATGCATTGCATTTTCCATATCTATCTATCTATGTGTCTTTTATACTATCCATCTTTTTATCCATTTGTCCATCTTTCCATCCATATATATATATTAGAAAATGCTAAAATAATTTCATAAAGCGTTTCAGTACCGGATTCAGTCATTGAGACATTTTCAACTGTAAGTATGGAAGACAATTGTATTTTGGAAACATTCAAAGAAAAGATTTTAAAAAGAATATTTGTATAGCATTCAAACATAATGGGCATTTTCCTGGGTTCGGCCTGTCTCTGTCCCTCTTGTTTAGTCTTGTGGGCTCGAGGACATTGTGAATTCTTGGCAGGAAAGAAGAAGGAGATAAGAAGAAGAAGAAGAAGAAGAAGAAGAAGAAGAAAACGTAAAAGGAGGAGAAGGAGGAGAAGAATGCAAGGGTACAATGATAGTAGTGAGATGGTAAATGGTCAAGTGACCTGCAAGTGACGTGTGGATGTAGTAGTGATTGGATTCTTGAGACATCTCTTGAATATTTTGTTTATAAGATTCGCGTAGGTGTTATTCTAAACAACAATAGTGGCAAAGCTAGGAAGAAGAAGAAGAGAAGAAGAAGAAGAAGACGAAGAAGAAGAAGAAGAAGAAGAAGAAGAAGAAGAAGAAGAAGAAGAAGAAGAAGAAGAAGAAGAAGAAGAAGCAGAACTCACTTTCAGGGCACTTGAACATTTAACAT
>NC_043001.1:8083079-8095579 GCF_006345805.1 Octopus sinensis | reverse complement strand
AAATAAAAAAAGAAGAAGGATCGGAAAAAGAACAGTTAGATACGGAATCGTAAAACAAAATAAAGGTACATTCAGGCTCAATGGACTTCCTGGATGCGGATGTGAAGAACAATAGCACTGGAATTAATCAACTGAACTCTGCAGTCTCCACATTATCCACAAGGAATCTTTGTATTTTCTTAAACATCTTTGCATAGGACATTTGGATATTAGCAAACTGCGTGGAATTAAGTGTGTGTGTGAGTATAAATAGATAGATAAATAGATAGATAGATAGATAGATAGATAGATAGATAGATAGATAGATAGATAGATAGATAGATAGATAGATAGATAGATAGCTATAGAGAGAAAGAGAGATACAAATATACATAAACATATATTTGAATACACTACAAATATTAATAGAATAGATAACATGAACGCACAAGTAAACAGAAAATGAAATTAATCTTAGATACAGATATCCTATACAATTAATTGCACCCGATATCAAAGAATCCCAAAGGCAATTGACCACGTGATCCTTGCTAAATCAAAAAGAATCCATCATTAAGACAAGCAGCTAAGTGCTTTGAAGGAAACAAACATCTTGGCTCCAACCGGATATGAATCTACAGATAACTTTGTATTGGCAAATGAGAATCTAACACAACCAAACAAGAATAAAAGTAGAAGGCGCGTTGGTGGTAGATGCAGAGGAAAGTACTCGCTACCAATTGCGGGAATTCATTAGGAAATGTGAAAAAGAAAACTAACACCTCACGATATCAATGGAACAAGCGTCCAAGCGATAGTTTATTGTTGCAAAACAGAAACAAACGAAAATACTTAGATATGGTGAAGTGCCAAATTATTTCCTTTAATGGCTTACACCTTGCTGCAGAGATATCAAAACAGTTGCTGAATGAGCCAAAAACAACAGTTGGACCGTTCAACAAGTAGGAAAAAAATATTAGTAAATGAGAAAACATAATAGCTCCAAAACATTGTGTACACCTATAAACCTTTTGCCAAATTTATTCAGTTATTTTTCCTGAATCATATTAGAAAACGTAATTGTTTAACAACAGTGCAATACGACATATTTCGAGAAATATGAATGGTATCTACGGGAACATGATTTTCATTTCTTCTCTAAGAAAAAATCCCGAGGTTTTGGGAGAGAAGCCAGTCGATTAAATCGACCCAAGTACGCATCGACCCCGAAAGGATGAAAGGCAAAGTCGACCTCGGCGGAATTTGAACTAAGAACGTAATGAGAGACGAAATGCCTATTTCTTTACTACCCATAAGGGGCTAAACACAGAGGGGACAAACAAGGACAGACAAGCGAATTAAGCCGATTATATCGACCCCAGTGCGTAACTGGTACTTATTTAATCGACCCCGAAAGGATGAAAGGCAAAGTTGACCTCGGCGGAATTTGAACTAAGAACGTAGCGGCAGACGAAATACCTATTTCTTTATTACCCACAAGGGGCTAAACACAACGGGGTCAAACAAGGACAGACAAAGGGATTAAGTCGATTACATCGAACCCAGTGCGTAACCCCGAAAGGATGAAAGGCAAATTCGACCTCGGCGGAATTTGAACTAAGAACGTAATGACAGACGAAATATCGCTAAGGATTTCGCCCGGAGTGCTAACGTTCCTGCCAGATCGCCAACTTTACGCGAATATGATTTTGCCAAAGATATGTGATGATCAAAAAATATCAGAAGAAAGGAAATCTATACTGTTTTTCTCTGCGGTTTTGAAGTGTTCGACTTCCAAACGTGACCTCGAACGGATCTACTCACAAATACCCATGTATGTTGAAGTGACTGTCAGTCATTGAGTTAGGATCGAAAGAAATTATTTTGTGGACAACTGTCAGTAATAACATTGTCGTTGTCAAGTAGACTTAGTTACATCCTGCTTCCTTTCAGCCTCTTTACTCTCTCTGTCTCTCTGTCTCTCTCTCTCTTTTTCCCTCGTTTTGTTTTGCTTCTTTATTGATTTGATCAAAGTTTCAGAGTTCCTTTCTCTTATTTCCTAAAACTTCCTGAATATTCAATTTCCATGTTTCTTGCTTGAGATTTCATATTTCGGCATAAACAGACTTAAATCTATACCACTTTACTTCTTGTAACCAGTGTGGCTGTTGCTTATAATATCTCATTATTCACTTGTTGATGCCTCTATCTATAAACTTAGGTGCAATTACCAGCTTTGTGATTTTTATAACCGTCGGCATTTTGTTGTTGGCAGATGCAAACATCTGCTCAGATGAGAATCTATTGTGCATTATTCTTCAATTATACTTAATCTTATAGTGCCCCTATCATAATTTGCCACTTCAGATTTTTCACTTGAATCTTTCCTAACAACACTTCTGTTAAAATTTTAATTGTGTTGTTTCGTTTTTCATTATTGTGTTCATACCTCGATAAACTTCAATGGCACTATATTCTATAGCACGCAATAGATTTATTTTCTTTGTTTGTTCCTGGAGTATTTTATTGTTTTTTTTTTTTGTCTTTAATCGTTTTGAGATCGTAATGCAGTCTGTCTGCAATCATCTTCTATTTCAGTTTGCGATATTTCGTTCGCTTAGAGAACATATTTCCATAATTCGTCAAACAATTCAGCTAGACGTCAGTGATACGCTCCAGCCCTGGGGTCTTCCATTTCGAGGGGGAGAGGGGGAGAAGGAAGGAGAGGAGAATAATTATTATCATTATTATCATTATTATCATTATTATTATTATCATCATCATCATCATCATCATCATCATAGATGTCGCACAGTATACAATATCGTGTGGTGCTGATTGAATAAACTGTGTTCATCGGAGCTTTGAAGTGTTTGTCGTTTCACAACTAGGACTTCAGACTGAAAGTACTTTACTCAATATGCATGCAGATCGAAGTAATGCAGAATTTTAGAATACACCTAAATTGTAGGGATTTCTAAAGTTTTCCGATGTTTCTTCTCAGCTTAGGTGGTATTGAACCCAATTCTCCGATGACAATCGGGATAACCTTTATATTTAACTCTCGTGGCTGCCACATTTCAGCCATCTAATTTCTCAGGTCTCTATATTTATCAATCTTTTCTCTTTCTTTCATGATGGTATTGTGATATCCTGGCACTGCCACGTCAGTTATTAGGTACCCTTGTTTTCCCTTCTAAATGTTACCCTACCCTGCCTTTTGTGCTCTAATACCTTTTCTGTCTGGAAGTGAAAGTCGCAGAGGATTCTTGCTTTCCTCTTGTCGTCTATTACTTACGGTGTATGTTAGTACCAAACACCCGAAACCTCATATACTTACGGCCATTGGGTTATTTGGGCTAACTAGTGGTGTCTACGCATGTGCTCTTTCCGCGCAAGACTTCCCAAACATTCTGCAGAGGTCCGTTGCATTTGTGTGGTATATATTCTTTTTCACTGAGTTGGATTTCAGTGCCTGGTCCTGGGCAGCGATGTTTAGGCTAGCGGTATTCTTTTTAAGTCACTCTTGTTAAGCCACTTCCATGATCATTGCTGCTCTTTTAATTTCTTGGTTTCGCTATGGAATTGACCATGTAATTCCGTACAGAGTAGGGTTTCTTCTCATTCATTGGCTGTTCTTGTTCAAAATTCATGAGCATTTTCAAGTTCATTTTTGTTACATCCATCTGCATTAGCAGCATTCTGTAGAGGGTCTCAATTGCTGTTTACCAAATATTTTGCCATGTTTAAACTTTCACAGTTGATGCACTCTTATACACTAATCATCCCACGTCCACCTGTAGCCCTCTTCATGTAGAGCCTGTGTACATGCGCCTTAGGGTGGAGTGCACCATACGTTGTCATTGTCTTTCGGATTGTGCGATCGAATTGGTTAATCTCCGCTTGTGTCCATTTCAGAATAGGTTAATTATAGTGGACTACAGTAGCCGCCCATATCATGGCTGTTACAAGGCTCCTTGTGTTGAGCTTTGATTTCAAGAGAAGTTTGAGGCGCTTGAAATATGCAATGGTGACCTTGTCTTTAATTTCTCTGTTCAAGATATTGTCCACCTCCAGGATCCCAAGGTACTTGTACGCATCATCATTCGGGTCTATTATTTCTCCGTTTGGCAATTCTATGCCGCTACAATTTACTCTTTTCGTCCGCTTCAAAGTAAGCACCGCACCCTTTAAGATGCCCAATTCCATCTCTATATCCTTGCTGCACATTTGCACAGTCTCAACTAGTCTATCTATTTAATGCTGTGTTTTTGCGGAGTTTAAAATCATCCATGAAGAGAAAGTGGTTGAGACGTGGCCCATTCCTTCTCAGCTCATAGTGCGCGTCGTGTTTGCGTAAGACTACAGAAAGTGGGATCAAGACTTTAACAAATAACAGAGGTTAACAAGAGTCTCCATGGAAGATACTTCTTTTGATTGTTATTTCGGTTACATTCTGGTTGTTACAAGACGTGTTTTCTAACTAGGCATGCAGTCCTTCATCAGTGCACACACTTTCTCAGCTCTTCCAAACATGTCGAGTGTTTCCAAAATCCACGAATGCGGCCACATGTCGTAAGATTTTTTATATTATCCAAGCTATGTATTAATTTTTTCGTACTGTTTACAATTCTTCATTATAACCTTGTCTATCACAAGGTGGTCCCTGGTGCCCTTGGATCCTTTTCAGCATCGTTTCTGTTTTACTAGCAATATATTGTTTTCCTCAAGGGGGCTTCTCGTTAATAACTTCCATAAGAGGTTAAGAGAAACACAGTGTCGGTAATTGCCAACCTCAATGCCCTTCGACATTGCCCTTCATTAACAATATTGGTTTTCTATTTTGTGATCATCATCATCATCATCATCATCATCATCATCATCATCATCATCATCATCATTATTTTTAATATTAGTGTCACCATCACAATTATTATCATTATAATTAGTAGTAGTAGTAGCTGTAGCAGCAGAGGGAGCTGCAGCCGTAGTAGTTGTAGTAGTAGTACTAGTAGTAGTATCTACAGTAGTACTAGTCATATTTGTAGGTGGAATATAAAAATTAATTCTTTCTTGCTCTTATTGCTATTAATAATAAACAACCGATATACAAAAAAAAAGCTCTGAGCATCTGCAAAGAGTTGGCTAGCTTAATGCTTTTTTATTGACTAGTTATATACACCATATTCTCTAACAAAGTGTTTTACGATAATAGAAACATGTAACAATAATCGTACAACCATGGAAATTTTTAAAATATGACCATCGTTAAAAGCTTATTTTAAAAACCAATTGTTTCTTACCGCAATTATCAATTTATTGGCACAGTCTTTGTCTGTGCTGTGTACGAGATATGAGGAACACTTTATTATGTTTACAACGAATATATCTTATTTCATTATAAAACTTAATCCATTTCTAATGTCATTTTTCATCACAACATTTCCATATAGTCGCCACTCTGGTTTCCAATTATTACCAATAGAATCGAAGTTGTTCCTATTTGTTGCAAATTTATCATGTACACAATTATTTTCATCAATCTACTGGATAATATAATATCATGCATATACATTTCATCTATTTTTCTATTATTAATTGAAGGTTATGTTACGATGTATTTAAGCTCTGAATGCGTTATCTTGCTTTGCGTCAATGACTTACTCATTAATTCGAAGTGAAGTGGCTCCAAGCAACGATTTTCTATAATAGCAAAATACCGTGAATAACAAAGATATGGTAGCGGATGAGGAATTATGAATTATGACGGAACATATATCTTGATCTTACTTTTCTCACCGATAATTATTTTAGAAGTACAGTCTGATTGTATTATCTTTTTCAACGTGGCACTGGGTAGTGTAATGCCTATTTATAAAACGAAATACAGTACCATTAACTTCTAATTCCGTATTCAGTGTATTGCCGGGTATTGTTTTCACCAATATAAGCTTCTAGGAATATTATCGTTAATCAGCTGAGACTCAATACGTACATACATGAACGCATGCAGTCATACATTCATATTCACATACATATACATACATACATACATACATACATACATACATACATACATGTATATACGTATCAATGTATAAATATATATATATATGTAGGTGTGTGTATAAAAACGTATGTATTTTTATGCATAAATATACGTATGTATATCAATGCTTGTGTATTTCCATCTATGCATGAATATATTGATTCTGGGTTAGATTTATAACATTATTTACATTATATACATTTGACGGATATTTGACGGCAGCGTTCATTAAGTATCTTGGGGAAATTTCGAACCTGGGTCGTCATTCCTAAGGTATTTTTCGATGTTGTTGTTGTTATTATTATTATTATTATATTATTATTATTATTATTATTATTATTATCATCATCATCATCATCATCATCATCATCATCATCATCATCATCATCATTATTATTAATATTATTATACTTTTTATTCTTTTATTCTTTTACTTGTTTCAGTCATTTGACTGCGGCCATGCTGGAGCACCGCCTTTAATCGAGCAACTCGACCCCGGGACTTATTCTTTTTGTAAGACCAGTACTTATTCTATCGGTCGCTTTTTGCCGAACCGCTAAGTAACGGTTATATTATTATTATTATTATTATTATTATTATTATTATTATTATTATTATTATTATTATTATTATTATTATTATTATTAATATTATTATTATTATCACTATTATTATTCAGGTCGCTGCTTGCAATCGAATTTGAAATATTAACTACTACTTCGCCTGTATATCTTTCGGTGCATTTTATACAGTTTCTATGTTCTATTTATCCTCAATATTTCCAGTACAGAGCATAACTTTCGATAAATAATATATATTCTTCTTAAGCTTACAGTCATGGAATATGACGTATAAATTCTTACTTTAAATATTAATATTTGTAATTTAATACTAAATGTGATTATAAAATTTTATAATGTTACATTGAATATGAGTTACATTAATTATAAGTTACGTTAAATACATTCCCAATGCTGTTTATAAATACCGCAAGGGTCATGTTTACAGATGTCATACAGAAAAAATTTCAGTACTTGAAAAGGAATATGATTTTATATTCTGATGTGGTTTCAAGCCACCATTAATTATTGCCGTTGTTATAAAGCTATTTGTAGTGTCACGCTAGAACAAAAGAGCATGAATATATATATATATATATCTATATATATATATATATATATATATATATATATATAAATCAGTACAGATAAAGGGTGAAATATAATTAATTAAATAAAATCAACAAATTTCACCAAGTAGTATTTTCGGTATGGAAAAGGACCATATTCGGTAAAATTATATCTAATTATAACAATGAGGGTCTTTGCAACAAGTTGCTGCACGACATACCGAAAGTATTAGAAATAGCACCCAGAGGACTATTATTTCTTTGTTGTCGATGGGGACATATTTTTTCTAGTAAAAAAAATAATAGTCCTCTGGCTGCTATTTCTAATACTTTCGGTATGTGGTCTAGCAACTTGTTGCAAAGACCCTCATTGTTATAGTTATATATATATATATATAATATATATATATATATATATATATATAATATATATATATATATAGATATATATATATAGTTATAATGTTAATCCAAACAAGAAAACACAGAAAAAAAGAGAAAAAAAGGAGAAAAAACACAGCAACGCAGGACGTGGAACAATTAAAGTATTATTGACGCTCAGGAAAGAAGGGAAGGATGGTCTAACGTTTCGAGCGGAGCTCTTCGTCGGAAACAAGGAGAAGGAAAGATCCCAAAGAGGGAAGACAGAGGAGAAAATATTTGAGCTGGTGGTGCTTAAGATATATAAATATACATATATATATATATACATATATATATATATATACATATATAGCGTGTAGAAATCGAAAATATACGATTGGCGTTGTTTTCCATTGGTCAAATGAGTTCCATGCCGTGTTTAAATTTCAGAAACAAGTAACTGATATTTAGCTTAATTTTTCTTTTCAAAATTATTATGTATATAAGTGTTAATGTATATTTGAAAATTAAAATGAAACATAAATTTGCTTATTTTTGAAAATCAAATACAGTGCCTTAACTGAAGTTACACTAGTAAATAAACATTCACAGATTAATAATATTTTTGAGCATCGAATTTTCTACATCAACAATGAGAAAGATGTATTTATTACAAGAGGGACAATCAAGGGTGATTATTGGCTTCATTTTGGTGCTATTTTAATTGCATAATTGACGTTGACACTTATGCGTAGATAAGTAGCACCAAATTCATCAGATTTTCGGGTACACAAGAGATGAAATGAATAACCTCTGTTTCGAGACCGACTAAGCGTTTTGAACAAATTTATATAATTGGAAACTGCCTAACGTATATCTTATGTATATTGTAATTAGTTGGAGTGTTGCTGGACATGTTTCACATGCGATATGTAACAGATTGACTATGAACTGCTCTACTGCATCTTAAACTAATTCAAAGTGTAGGTTGTTCATTTAAACAAACAAATGGACTCCCATATCGAAACCGAGATGTAAGTCAATCATCAATGTATGTACAACCAAAATCAATGTGGCATATTATAGAAACGAGTACTAACGAAAAGAGTGGCAAAGATGAGTAGTAACGGTTAGGTCGACTTTTGAATGAAGGAGAAACAAATACACAAAATACGCAGTTAAAATTATTTATGATGTAAGTATTATATTAGTTTTGCATTGCACAGGTACTGAGATAGCAGTCAAAACTGCAAATAAATCTTCACAGTCAACACCACACCATTGTTCAGTTAACAATCAATTTAGAAGCATATATACATGTTATAGTATATAGCAGTACATAAACCACATGAAAATAACGTTGAAAGTATCAAAATGTAATGGGATGAATTTGAAAACACTGTGTATGAATTATTACTGAGGTTATACCACAAACATCAATAGCAAGATCACAGATATTCCTGGTATAATTTATATCGAACACTTCATATTGTAAATAAATTGCAGGCGCACAGAAACGTGTCGTGTCCAGAGAGACTTAGACAGACAGAAGCCGGATAGAATAGTGTAGAAGCACACAGAAGTAGTGAGTGATGAGTCTGTGCCTATGTACAAATATCTTTTACTCACGCACACTGCGTGTATGGGCATAAATGTATTTGCTTATATATTTGTAGATACATAACTATATAGAGACATGCTTGTATGCGTCTGGGTGTGTGTGTTTCTGTGTGTTTCTGTGTGTGCCAAAGTGGATATGTGCATATACATATAGATATATCGATGTGTATGAAGTGTAAATTTTAATATCTACGCATAGTTGAAGAGTTTTATTTGAAATGAATTCAGTTTTATGTGAGAACAATAGAAATGCTTTTACTTTAATTACTATCGATCGATAGTTAAATCTGTCTGAACTAAATAAGAATGCGATATTTATTTCACAGGAAAATATATATTGCGACTAAACGCCATCCTCTACAACATGTAGATTGTCATTGTTTAATTATTGAAGAAGTAATATACATACCTGTGTGTGTGTTGTGTGTGTGTGTGTGTGTGTGTGTGCTTGTGTATGCGTGTCTGTGTGTGTACATCAACTTATAGATGTACCTGAAGAAGCACTTTCATTTGTATATGTATGGGTATATATATATGTATGGACACATTCAAACATATACCACTAGACATGAAGGTTTTCACGTATGCATACGTACATATATATATATATATATATATATGTATATATATATAAAATATTATTAGAGACAAAACCACTATTTTGCAAAACAAACAAGGAAATACTTAATCAATACATAAAATTTTAATAAATAGTCAAAAAAATATTTTACTATGCATTTTCCGTGAATTAATGCATCTACTGCTTACCCTTATCCCTAGAATATCTTAATATATTTAATTATTGAAGATTATAACAGTTTACCTCTATATGTAAGAGACGAGGAATTATGTACTATTTATTAAAATTTTATGTATTGATTAAGTCTTTCCTTGTTTGTTTTGCAAAATAGTGGTTTTGTCTCAAATAATATTTTATAATATTTTACTATAAAATTGGATTTAATCCTAAATCTGATTTTTTCCCTGTAAATTTGGATTTATTCCCTAATATTTATTATTATGTATATATATATATATATATATATATATATATATATATATATATATATATATATATATATTATATATATATATAATATTTATATATACATTTATACATATATATATATGTATATATATGTATATATATGTATGTATATATATATGTATATATATATATATATATATAATATATATATATATATATATTATATATATATATATATATATATATATATATACATACACACATATATATAGGTGTATAACTACATACACACATATAAATATGTACAGATATGAGCAGACATGTTCACACTCAAGCATACTCATATACAGACACAGACACAAACACACATATACACTCACATACACACGCACACACTCACACTCATACACTGCAACACACGAATAAATATATATATGAATGGAATCACAGACTTATTTTGAAAACTTAATTTTTGTTGAAATGGAAATTTTCTAAATGCGATGCGAAGGAACTGACAGCTTTATGAAGAGAATTATGCGTTTAAATGTATATAATTATATCGACCTGGAAATAATATTCTAAATATGGAAATATGAATGAAAATCATTTAAGTGATTTAACCACATATCAGAAAATATAAATGGTGTCAATATGCATATTTCTTCCATTTTATTCAATGTGCAATGCGATAATAATTTTATGTGTTAGTTTGGGAAAGGAAATATTTAATCTATAAAATATTACTTCTGTTGTAAATTCGTCACAAAACGTATCAACAGATCCCTTAGAATATATTATAAAGCTTGCCATACAAGCACGACTTATTATCCTCAATGAATATAATACCCACTTTTAACTTACTGCAACAATAGCAGTCGGTGAAGTGCCAGGAGCAAGTATTGTTTGAAGTATCTAATATGAAGACTTCAGTGTACCATTTTCAAGTGTTATTATGACATTTTTGTAATTGAAATAACACAAAGTAGCTCAGCAACTGAAATATTGGTGGACATTCTGAGATATGAACGCAATATACATAGACTATCTATATGAAAACACGTGGGTATTTCTCTAATATCTATACACTTGTCAACCGACAGGTTTGTCAATTTTACTATGCATTTTCCGTGAATTAATGCATCTACTGCTTACCCTTATCCCTAGAATATCTTAATATATTTAATTATTGAAGATTATAACAGTTTACCTCTATATGTAAGAGACGAGGAATTATGTACTTTATTTACATTATTTACATTTGACGGATATTTGTCCTCATCTCTTTGTCGTTAACGCAACGTTTCGGCTGATATACTCTCTTGGGTTCATCAGGTGTCTGGGTGCAAATTTCGAACCAGGGTTCTGATTTCTAAAGTATTTTTCGATGTAAATAATGTATTCTAAGAGTTGGTGCGTAGGTGGCTTGTTTAGTAGTTAGCGTATTGCATTCATAATCACATGGTAATGAGTTCGATTTACGGACCGCGCAGCGTGATATTTTGTTGGGCAAAAGACTTCATTTTATAATTGTTGGAGTTCCCTCAGCAGTAAATGTGACGGGTGACGGAATAGCCTTTTGATCTCAATGGATAGTTGTCTTGCTCTCCTAGCCAGAAGGCCGGCGTCCGCCGAAAGCTAAATCAATGCGAAGGGCATTGTGAACAGCGATGTATAACAAAATCTGATATTCTGGTCGATTTCGGGATATCACGGTATCGTGTAACCGTTTATAACAGTGGCCAGGCGATATGTCATATACGAATGTATGATGAAAAATTCACGGCTCGGGGTAAAAGAAAATACAAAAGGATCAGCTAATTATGATTTTATCCAGCATATTTCCTTCTCTGAATCATGCACTTATTGCTGCGGTCATTCGGGTTTCTAATCCCTATAAAAGAACTCGGAATTTTGGGCCTACAACCAGGCCTTTTGAGATACCCTTAACACCGGGTACCTTTCAGCACCGTCTCGTAGATCGTTGTCCCAGAAATGTAGAAGAGATGTTCTAGGTTGTAATTTTTACAGTTTCAAATTGATCTCCCTGGTAAAAAAACAGTAACTTTACTTCTTACAGGCTTAAACATTATCAAGAATCAAAACGGTTTCTTATCTATGTGTGGCTGGAGATATTCACGGCTATCTAAATTTAACTCAGAAGGCTGGCATGTTAATTAGGTTGCATTTGACTGAAATGCTGATAAAGAAACGTACTAGTTAATTTCATGTTTAAGGAATATTCTGGGATGTATAATTAAATAATTATCATTACATGGCATGTTGCGACATGCTCAAGAATACATATGAAGATTTAAATAAGTAAGACGACAGTTAAAGTACAATAAGTTGCATTGACATAAGACTTTCGTATT
>NC_043001.1:8068079-8078079 GCF_006345805.1 Octopus sinensis | reverse complement strand
ACGAAGCTCAATCAATGTTGTTATCGTGAAATGCCCGTGCAAGAAGATTTTTTTTGAAAGTGAGGAAATGCTGTGCACTGAGTCAATCCCACTCACTAAGCAACAGCACCCATATCCGAAAAGAAGAACAAGTCAACATCATCGGTAACCACTGACCCGCAGGTTTTTATGTCGGAGTTATCCCAGTTACCTGAGGTACCTTTTCCTGGAAGGATACCCTAACAAAAGCTAGGAGTCCTTCACTCCCAAAGGTTTAACCGCGCGATCGGGTATTCAGTCCGGTTATTTGGATGTCACCGCGCATGATACATCCTTAAGACATTTATTTGATGGCCGTTGACTCTCAAGAGTTGCTCCGCCCTTTGACGGGTTTTGTTTTTCCTCCCGCAGGGTGTCCAATAAACACCCTCCTCACCAAGCAAGCTTGGTGGGGTTGCCGGATTAGTCGCCGATGACCCGACCATGCAACAGGTTGTACTCGGTTACATGTTACCAGTAGCACTCGAAAGTGACCTGACATATACATACATACATACACACACACACACACACACACGCACATATATATATATATATATATATATATATATATATATATGTAAGTATTTATACATTTATATATATATAAATGACTGATTTCTTGCCATTGGATCATGTATATATATATATGTGTGTATATATATACTTGTGTGTGTGTGTGTGTGTTTTTGTGTATCTTTGTTTATTTGTCATTACCTTTTGACTAGCAGTGTTGCTATGTTTGCATCCCCGGCACTTGGCTGAAGTGATTTAAACAAGTAAAAGATGAATGATAAACGATCAAAGAATAATATAGAGTTAACAGAAAATCTAAAATATAGTAAATGTTTACGAGATCCAAATTCTGTCAAAAACTCTGTAATTAAACGGAGTATATTTTATATAAATAGTTTCATTTTAATAGAGCAAACGTTTTAAATTATAAATTTGCTACTTTGCCGTCAGCAAAAGACAAGGTTCGAACAAGTAATATTTATCAAGATTTAGAAGACAGGCAATTGAGTTTTTTACATTTTTTGTGTGAAATCTAATCTACAATATCACTACAAGAGACTTTAATCTGAGTGTAATAAAAGGATGTACGAAAATGTTCCTCACAATTACAAAAGAGCTGTAAGCCAAGGTGGCTTTAAAATTTCGATTAATTAAATACATGATGCATAGAAAATTTGTTCTAAAGATAACTCTCAAGTGTTTACCCCTTTCACTAGTGCTTTCTCGTCAAGACTAAATCAATGTAGGAGAAAATTATGTGTGGAATTACAAGAAACCCTCTATCATTGGATCCACAGTAATAAAAGCTTATTGAATAGAGAATTGTTGAGGAAGTCGAGCAGTAGTACACGAATATGAAAGTTATTTTATTCAAAGGATCCAGTATTTCAAACTCAAGTACATGCAATTAGAATTTCACGACCACATTTCCAATTAGCTGCATTTACTAAAGCATATGCAGCAGTACATGAGGTAGAACTCAACTGAAAAACTTCCTTCATTGTAAGTAAATGCATTTCCGAATACACACGCACGCACTAACATACATACAGGCATATGGCTAATTCTCAGACTGTCTTAAAGAGAGGAGTAATACCACTGACGATGTTGCGAATAGCAACGAAATGAATTTGATAAACAAACAATCGTTTAATAGTTTAAGAATCACACGAAGCAAGTTATCGATTAGTTTGTTGGTTAGTATTTAAAACTGTCCAGCAGTAAAGTTATATTCAACCAGTACTTGATATTATTAAAGTCGTAATGACCCTCTCAATCAACAAACTATATATAAAATCAATTTCAAAATATATGAATTAATATGGAATATTGGAATTAAGATTACCTTTGGAATACTTATTTGACAAGAATTAGAAACCAATCGCTAAGATGACCGTATTGATCAAATTATTATTATTTCTATGCATAACAAGGAATAATTAGCGTGAAAAATTGTCAAATTTTCTCTCATGTTAGGCATCGTTATTGGTCTTTAGTAACTGTGTCTGCTAAGAGGTATTTTTTTCATATTTAAGATTAATAGATAAATATCAAACTTCGAGAGATGCTTGATTCAATGAAATCCAGAGAAGACAGACTCGTAAATATTTAAGAATGATGTATGTCCTCGCAGACGTAAGTTAATCTTAAATAAATAGATTTTTTTATAATCAGTTAGTGAAGTATACAAAATTGATTCGGAAATAAAATTCGTAAATATCGTTCTTATTAGTCTCCACATTAGCTTTCTACGTACTGAAGCAGAAATTTAATCGGAATTCTCGAATTAAGAAAGTCACTGATCTTATATTAACCTAGATATTTGACTCAAATGAAGGGGAAGAAACTGAACGGAAAATACTAGATGAATAATTTAAATTATCTTTGCAAATTCATTGACGTCTGGAATAGTATCTTATTTCATTGGTTTTAGATAAAATTATTTTCTCGGTAACTTATATATGTGTGAAATGAGAGAAAAGATATGGCTGATATATGCTAAAGTAATGTAGATATTAATACAAAAAGCATACTTTCATATGCCTGCACAAAGCTGTTAGAGGTACGTAATATAATATCATATCATATCTATCTATCTATCTATCTATCTATATATCTATCTATCTATCTATCAACCTATCTCTCTCTCTCTCTCTGTCTTTATATATATATATATATATATATATATATATATATATATATACACACAAATATATATTTGTGTGAATATATGAATATATATATATATATATATATATATATATAATATATATATATATATATATATATATATATATGTATATATATGTATGTATGTATATAACGGTACAAATCTCCCAGAAATGACTGATTCTCTTGCTTTAGACCAGGCATACGTTAGCTGGAATCAATGTTCATGCCTCTTGCCCATCTATATTAGCCTCCACTACTTTGTCTGTCGCGGATATATCGATGTCATTATGGAGAAACACGTAAATTCATACATCAGCAAATTGGCGAATTATTACGACATGACTATGTATATAGAAAAATAGAAAAAAAAAAAGAAACACACACACTTAAACATAAATATATATATATGAAACTATAAAAAGGACATACGCATATATAGAAATGAATATAAAGATATGGGACCGCGTATCCTCACGCATACAAATATATACGTTTCTTCTGAAATCACTATTCTATGAGGGTTTTTGGGGGGCGCATATATACATACATACATACATATATATATATATATATATATATATATATATATATATATATATATATATATTGAGGAAGCATTCTTATCTTTTTCTATAATTATTTGCCACTATATTCATGATAATCACTCAGACATGACATGAGTGTACATCCATGTATGGTTGTTTATATGTGCATATGTGTAATAATCTATCATATATATATATATATATCACATATGTGTTCATATATACATATATGTAATGTCTATACATGTATTGCATATATAATATATATATTGATATACATTGCATATACATGTATATACATATATACACATATATACATGCAAAAACATACGCATGTACATATATATAGAGAGAGATAAAGAGAGATAGGTAGATACATATATAGATGCAAACATATTATACCCATTCCACAAGTTCTCCCAGTTCCTTAATTTTTTTTTTACTTCACAAACTAGGAACGCTTTATGATAGATGAGAGAATGAATTCATAATTCTATATTTGTAATAAGTTTACGTTTACCAACACATATTTTTTTGTACAGCATACGTGATTTGTTAATTGATTGATTAGCATCTATGGTGCAATATGTTTCAATCAAAACAGATTCTAAAAACGTCATGAACTCACAGTACCACAAGATTATATTGTGGTTTTTTATAACGTCTGGGATTTTTAAAGAAGATACCATTATACTAGCTAAACTGTACTATATACTACTACCTAATCTATAGTACATCTTACTACCTAAACAGAGATGTTTCTAATGCATACTAAGCCACGTCAAGTGTGAAATAGAGTATATTTTACACACCTTGTTTGTATAAAGTGGTTCAATATTAAGGTTGGAACTAAATGGCAAAACAAAATATCAATCAATGTCATTTACCGATGTACAACTACCTGCTAACTATTAAAGCAATTAAGAGAAAGAGAGAGACAAACCCTTACATAGAACCCCAGTAAAAGCTTCACAATTAGACATATCTAACTCTCCTATTTTTAACTGCTTACACTTTGTACTCACCTTATTTCCAAGATATTATATTATTGATCTAAGACACATTTATTATATCATATATTGCATATGCCGTCCTCATGGCAAGTTCCATTACTAACAGTATTTATTTGTAGGAAAATGATTTTATTAATTTGGCGAATTTCGATTGGAGACCATCGTATTCAAATAAGGATATAATCAGAGTTGTACATGCTGTGTAGAAGTTCTGATTTTCATATTGTGTTGGACATCTGTAATTACATTGCAGAAAATTTATTTCAAGTGTCTACGAGTCGAAGTCTTTTGAATTTCATTTCTACATATATCCATCATTTCATTGCACAAGTGCGATTTGTTCAAAATGACATTGTATCCGTCACCATATTGGGGTCTTGCGATGGAAAATATGATATCTCAAGATGTAAGGAAACCTTACGAATTTTGAGAGCACGAAATAATTTATACGTAGCATATTATACATGAATCTCATTCAGAATGTAATAGAAATGAAAAGTGTAAAATTGAATCTTTACTCTAAATCACAATTTATATTTCTTCTATGCATATTATATGGAAAATTCTTAAATATGAATGTAATGTGTTGAATGAGTAGATTGATCAGGTGTTCTTCAATTTCTGTGCTCTAAGATATAACAGATAAATGGTATAGCATATAAAAATACATGCACGTGATAGTGTAATATAATATCATTTACGTAATTTGCCACCCTGTAATACATATTATGTTGCATATATATAATGTGTAATTACATTTGATACATTGATAGATTCGGTCGAAATTAAATCATATATTTTCTATATAAAATAGATATGTTGCTGAAATTTGTTGATACGCTTCCCAACTTATATGAATTACATTGTTGATTTTCCTCTGATGTTAATATTTTAAGCAATTGCTACGATTTTTTTCACTTGTTCTATATTTGAAGTATCTTATAAACTTAAATAATGGTTATACATTTCGTTTTTGGATTTGGTTTACAAGATTCTTTATATGAGTTCGTGTGTTGAAGCATCAGTGTGTTACATAATAAGGCACAAAAAGAAAATGATTCTCCCCAGACACAACAGAATGGTTCTACAATTTAGCGAAACTATGCCCCACAGCACGGTAAAAAAGATATTTAGCCTATTCAAAGCATGCATGTTATATACAAACACTTACAGCAAATTACGTAAATATATATATATTTTTATCTTATTCAAACACACACGTATATCTATACATACGTACAGATTGCACTTATGTACGAACATACATACATGCATACACAAACATAGGCAAACATTGGCACCCGTACACACATACGCATCTATATATAAGTCGAGAGAGGCGACAAAGACAGAGACAGAAACAGAAAAAGCGTTTCACATTTCATTTCATTTTAATATATCACCTGAAGATCTACTGATCATATGATATCGATACTGTTGACTATTTTCAAATTAGGTTTGTTCTTCTTTGCATGATTTTAAGTCGAAGATTACTCAGTTGATTAGATTTGCTAGAAAAATACAACCGAATACGTTTAATGAGGTAGAATTGCTGTGTTGCTTGTTGCTTCTTTTGACATTGATGTAGTAATTTGTCTCATCCAGTCCTCTCTACCGCATATTATTACTCGTCATTATCGATTTCATCCTCAACGCTGAATGAAATAACTAAATCCAATTTCACAACGATTACTAACACAAAAACAAAATATTGTTTTAATGCATCATTTCAATTCTATTTGTAAACTTGTAAATGCAATGAAATTTTAATACCAATCACGGAGACCGTGTAAAACAGTAATGTGTATGCTATCAATTAAGAATGTCATGTTATAAAGTCTGTTTCATAAACTGTATTATAAATGAAATTTTATGTTATAGTGTGAAAATGATATCCATCGATTTTAAAATCCATGAAGGAATTCAAATCATGATTTTAAAAAATAAACACAAATAAATCAATGTCGTTTATAGAAATATTCCCTGTATTAATTATTATTGTTACCTGAGATTTGATTTAAAGCTTTATTGATATCCTTATTCTGAGCGTTTTGACAATACACGGTCTTTAATATGTTTGCGCAAAATGTTTGGTTTAATAATTAAAAACCTATTTACATTGAATTGATGTCGGTCCCCTATAAAATCATACCTCGATTAGTTTGTGCTGGTATATCCTTACTGGCTGGAGTGCTACCCATTTAAGATGGCTATATATGAGTAGATCGAGTGGCCTCAATATATGTGTGGTTTCATCTTGTCCGGGGAACCTATCCTGCAATTTACAGTAGAAAACAAAATGGAACAAACGCGTATATCAATCGGTTCGCCCAACGTAGTTACAATTTAGATATAACACTGCTCTGGAGTGTTTGTGTATAGTTCGACCCCTACTCGGAGCTGATACATAAAGGATATGTATGGTTGATTTAAGATAACTTCACTTTCTATCTAGGACCCAGTAGAAATGTTTTAAACATTTCTATCGTACGATTTATGCATTTAACATGAATTTTTGTAGTCTACAGGGAAAAGGCATTTTTTATTATAAACGCTGGTATATTAATAAGGTAATATAATATCTGCAAATGCTCGACTAAATGAAAGCTAATAAATTGTACTTATCCGTTTTAACTGCTAAAAATACATCGGCTGTCATGTCGAATACAGATTGTGTTTTAAGTTATCGATTTTTATTGGAACATGCCCGTCCCTCCTTATATTCAAAACTCATTTTAAGTGATTATTGTTGATATAACTCACAAATTTATTTAGAAATATTACATAATAGATTAAAACAAAATTCATTGCAGATGGATACTGAGATCCTTCAGCCGTAAGAAAAATTATATCATGATACTGTTAAGTAAGACGTTTATTGTTAGTCGTCTGGATTTGTGTTTCGATCTTTGATCACCGACACACGTCAAATTGGTGGCGGGATTTGAAGGAATTTAGAGCCACTCCACAGATGAGATTGATTCGGTGCAACAGATAACTTTCTGGTAGAAGATTAAAGAACTGATGCTCCATTCTCAAGAGAGAAAGTAAGAAATATATGCAGTGATATACAAATCGAAGTTTCTGGAGGTCTAGCTCCCATCTTTAGAAATGATAGCTATAGCAAGAGCTGAAGTGGACGGTACTTCATAGTACCAAAGATCCCGACCACTCAATCTAGAATATGAACACATAACACTGAAGTTTAAATAAGGAAAAGCATTATTGAGGACAAATATTTCATTGAGAAATCATCAACAGTGACAACTACTTGGTAGTGAACGATTTATTCACGCCGATAAACTAGTCACAATCCGCGACATTGTTGCACAAACGGTATGTAGAAATATTACGTGATAGAAGAAGTAATGATATTCTTAACATATGAAAAATGTACAAAATTTGTTCCATCACATTCGACGTTCTATTTCTAATGATGAAATGAGAAGCCATTTTGCTCTGCAAGAATTTTTGGGAGACAATGAAAATATTTTCTTCTCATCTGTCAACAGAAGATTAAATTTCATCCCTGGAATGGTATCACTATTCTTAACGGTGTCTCAACACCTAGGAATTTCATAAAATTTTACAAGCATGGGAATAGAAAGAAATTAGAGATAGTGGCAATAGCCTGAGATGTGAATTATAAACGGAGGTACACAGAAAGCCTAGAGAAGTCATTAGTAAGAATTGAGCGAAAAAATCGACATTCATAAGAACCAAACGCATATTTGGAAACTATGAAAACATTTTAAAAATTCATTTTTATCTACAGTCACCAATTCACCGTGTAGCTGAGATTTGACGGGTTCCGACTACGATATCTACGGTCTACAGGATCAAACATGTTTGGCACAAATGGTTGATGACGGAAAATTAACGGTAATGGATGTAAAAGAACAAAAGAAAACAGTAAAAGAGTGCATACCTAGAAAGTGTGATATAAGAGAATGTATGTTTGTACGTACGTACGTATCTATATGTGTTTATGTGAGTATCTCTCTCAGTTTCTCTCTCTCTCTCTCTCTCTCTCTCTCATTCCATATATATATATATATATATACATATATCACCGTGCTATCAGGCTATCAGATGTTGCTACACATCGTTGGTCACAATGCGAAGCGTATTTAGCCTTCAAATGACACCACCCCGCCGGCTAAGCGAGCAGGCCAACAGAAGAAAGAGTGAGAGAATGTTGCGATGAAAGAGTACAGCAGGGATCGCCCCCACCCCTACCGGAGCCTCGTGGAGCTTTAGGTGTTTTCGCTCAATAAACACTCACAACGCCCGGTCTGAGAATCGAAACTGCGAATCTACAACCGCGAGTCTGCTGCCCTAACCACTGGGACATTGCGCGTCCACGCACATACACACACACACACACACAAACATGTATATATATATATATATAATATATATATATATATATATATACACACATTCATACATTTGTGTATGTGTGTATAATTTTATGCGCGGTCGTATGTCTCCGCACATGTATAACGATTTGTCAATTCTATACTACGACTACATTATTAAAAAAATTGAACGCCTGATTTTTACACTAATTCGCTCCCGTTCAAATATGTTGCACTCTGTTGTACATTATATCTTCAGCTGCAATGAATGATTAAATATATTTACTTGCCAACAATTTGAGAATTAATATCCCACCATTTACATTTACATGCTTTTCTACCAGTGCACCAGAATATTGGAATTGTTTAATAAGGCGGCGCCAGATTTGCGTTCGTTGAATACATGTACTTGCATATCGATATTTAATTGATATTAATTTACAAACGCTGCTATTACAGAATTTTTTCTAGATTTTTCTAACTGCGCAATCGAGAGAGCTTCAACAGCGATACAAATTATGCTAAAAATAGAGAAAGAGTCATCGGAACAAAACAATATTTTCGAAATGTGTAAAACATAGCAAAAAAGATCCGTGACTATAAAAATAAACAAACAAACAATGATGATGATGATGGTGACGATGATGTCTATGTTGATGATGATATTATTTCTTCTTCTTCATCTTCTTCTTCTTCTTCTTCTTCTTCTTCTTCTTCTTCTTCTTCTTCTTCTTCTTCTTCTTCTTCTTCTTTTCTTCTTCTTCTTCTTCTTCTTCTTCTTCTTCTTCTTCTTCTTCTTATTATTATTATTATTATTATTATTATTATTATTGTTGTTATTGCTATTGTTATTATTATTATTATAATTATTATTATTTATTATTATTATTATTATTATCATCATTATTATTAATATTATTATTATTATTATTATTATTATTATTATTATTATTATTATTATTATTCTATGTTTGACTTTTGCTTTATATTTGTACAAGCTGGCTCCAAGTCTCACCTAGAGGCCCCAAGAGACAACAGGTTGGAAGTTCATGTTGTTGTAATACCTAGTGTGCCATATATTTCTTTTTGTGTTGTACTAGTGAGTGTCTCACAAAAAACCGAAAATTATGTTTGTTTTAAACCTTGAGATTACATAGAAAGTATTTTGCGTAGGATATGAGCAGTTCCCATGAGCACTATCTTTTGAATTTCTGCCATTTTTGGGTTTCCTGGTATCTGAGTTAGGGAGCAATCAGTCCCTTTTGCTATCATTCCTAGGGCACCTATGACAAGAAGAAGAAGAAGGAGAAGAAGAAGAAGAAAGAGAAGAAGAAGCAGAAGAAGAAGAAGAAGAAGAAGAAGAGAAGAAGAAGAA
>NC_043001.1:8043079-8063079 GCF_006345805.1 Octopus sinensis | reverse complement strand
TATAATCTTAAGAGATATATTTCTTCATTTATGTGTCTTGGCACGATGTAAGATAGATGAGGGTCAGTTGAGGCGAAATAATTCTATCTTTCTTGTAATTCTCTGTCGGACTGTAATCACACCCACTCAGGTATAGCAGTATATTTCGCGAGACAAGTATGACCACACATTCTTTCCTTATACTGAAACACACTGACAGTATTGGAAATGACTACTACATACCACTCGTCACGTGGGAGGGGTGTACCATTATTACTATTATCATCATAGCAGTCGTAGAATTATATCGTGACTCGATATATTTTTTCTAGTGAACAGAAAGATACAAATGATTTTACGCTCACGCGACGTTGTAGACAAAAACGTGTGAGCTTCTGGAGACGATCTCAATAATCAAAACCTGTAATACAGTCTATGTTCTTTGAGATTAATCTCTAGGTGCTTTAGTGATTTATAATATTTCTTTTAATATAGGGAGGCCACATATGGTATACTGAAATTTCTATACACCTGAGTCTCCTCAATTACGTTTCTCTATACGAGAATTATAATAATGTTCCTCATTATATAATTTTCTAGTGTAATTAGCGCATGAAACACAAACACACATACACATATATCCTGGATGCGATTCATTATGAGCCTTGAACATTAAAAAAAAAATTAGATACTATTCCCCAAAAAGCAACACCAGCAGATCACACACACAATGCATTCTGTCCTTTGGGATTAATCTGAAGCGCATTGTCGGATTTCACTCCCACTTGACGTTCGACACTCTCAAAAGAGGACTTCTACGTAAGAATATTGAGTGAGATTTATAGATAGACTTGGTAAATGAAGATTTGAATGAATTTTGGTCAATAATATTTGCATTATGGCTAGCTGAATATAACATCACCATCATCATCATCATCATCATCATCATCATCATCATCATCATTATCATCATCATCATCATCAGCATCACCAAGTAGTCTTAATGAAATCAACGATACGTATATATTAACGACATATTTCCTGCTTTCAACTTTCAATTAACTCTATGAAGAGTCCGATTTTCCATTATTATTCTTTTTTTTTTTCAATTGGAGCGTTGAATATTTTCTCATAAATTATATGAATATCTCTATCTTGGTAAGCCATAAATCCTTCAGTTATTTATTTCCAGACAGGAAAGAAATATGTACGATATATGCAAATATTTGTTATCGATCGCTTGTCACAGTTATTATGTGCAGACGATATCGAAGTATGTTTCAACAATACATATTCGGGATATGAGTAAAGCGGCTGGTTTCGCGTTTCAGTTCGAAGAGTATAAACCTGGAATAATTCATATTCGAATAATGGTGGAACGATTATATTCATGATATTTATTAGTTAGGACTTGTTCATCACTAATTGATTGAGCACCAGACGTATTTAAGTGGTTTGCATTACAATCAGAAATTTAGATTTTCAGAAACCAATAATTTAGAGACGAAAAAAATATCACATATAAAAATCCTGCCAAATGCTTCTGACGGTGCTTGAGAATGTGTCATATTAGCAAACGAAATCGGATAATATTTTCAGTTTTGTGTTTCTTGCTAAATCGATGATGAACTCTTAGGGAAAGTTTAAATATAGGAATCAGCTAAATATTTTATCCATTATTGCTGGATGAGAAGGAAAATAATACAATCCGAAACCACGTAATTTTGAATTAGAAATTGACATTGATAATGTAGTTGCATAGACATTTCAAATGACATTAATGCGAATTTCTTTAAGAAGAAGTAAATAATAAAAAATTGCAAAGGCATACATCTTTTTCCGCTTCTCTATATTTCCTAAAATATATTTTTCCGTATGAATCTTTGTTCAGGTTATCAAACTGCCTGTTAATATTTCCCATAAATAAAAAAAAAAATTGTTTCTGATCCTGTAATATTATCTGTAAAAGAGGACAGAACAATTTTTGAAGGAATTTTATTTAATATGTTGCACTTTACATTGAGATGCCTAAGGAAATTTAAGAATATAGTACCAGATTTTCATTTGGCATTGTATTTGGTAATCAAATATATTATTAAAGGGTAAATGTACAGAATAATGTTTTGTCCTGAATTATGACATACATATATGTATTATCTGCGAACGAATTGGTGAGATGTTTAAAGCCTAGGCTCTGACCCGAGGACATATTCCGAGGACGGATTCCGCATCCGAATATTTTAGATAGAGTAGAGTTCACGTAATGCTAATAATTAACTATCGAATGTTTCTCCACAGATATACTATACTCTCATTATAATATATCAATCTATAAATATTGTTATATTTATTATCATTTCCCATTCATTCCAGATGCACTCAATATAGTTTATGTGATGATAGTAAATGCGTTGGCAGAATAAAGCAGCCGCGTTGCAATTATTTGCAAATTTATGGAACATTTTTCAGTCGCCATTGAATACACAAACAGTTGAGTGATGACAAAATTTGCCAAAGGTGCTCATTTCATTATATAACTTAATCTATTTCACAGTTTATTTTCGAGACATTAGTATTAAATTTATAGGAGATTAGGAAAGATTTCCCCTAAAGGGATAGTGATAACAGTAGGTTAATCGTGAAGATTGTTTTAAACGTAAATTATGCTATTCAAACGCCATAATACTTAATTCTTGCAGAAAGGTACACGACGAATGTTTATCTTCTTATCATTTACTTGTTTCAGCCAAAGCTTGGGATCATGCTGGGGTGTCGTCTAGCAGTTTCCTTTTTGCACAGTTTTCATGAATTAGCGAGTTGGACGGAGCCGCTCAGCGTCGTGGTTCCTATCACAATGTGAAACCATGTGATATTTAAGATAAACATTTCCTCATCCATTCTTTGAAGACATCCATATCTGCACCTGGCAAATCTCTGAGGTTATTTGGCAGAATGTCGAATACTTGTGGACCCTTGAAACACAAGCCATTACAGTGCTGGATCCATATTTGAGATGGAGTAAGCAGGATCTTTGTTATTATACAGTGCCGTCTAGTTACATTGTTGGTACACCTTTCACTTCCTAAGATGGGAGCAACAACTTCCCGGATATTCTATAACGACTATTTAAGCAGGAGAATTAACACATTCTTCCTTTCCTCTTCCTTCTCGCATACGCTGAGAAACACTGCAAGCTGGCAGCTCATAGCGGACTCTTGTTCCGCTCTAACTTCAACTGTTATCTCCACAAGTAATGAACCTCACGTGAACGGAGCTATAACGGACCACGTGCTGCCAAAAGGATGGTCACTAGGAACTAGCCACATGAACGAGTAACAAAATAAACGACTATTGAATTGCGCTCCGCTTGTAAGCTTCTTCTTCGAGTTCCAGATCCTTAAGACTACAGAAATAATTCTAATGGGAGAAGTAGATCCTCGACAGGCATCGCAAGACTTCAATTCCATTATAACCGTAATGATTTTCCTGTGTCGCTATAGA
This sequence comes from Octopus sinensis, assembly GCF_006345805.1. NCBI lineage: Eukaryota > Metazoa > Mollusca > Cephalopoda > Octopoda > Octopodidae > Octopus > Octopus sinensis. The sequence continues at coordinate 8,059,599 of NC_043001.1, read as the reverse complement.
GTACGTTGTAAGGCAATACAGATTCAAACTGAAATCCGTTTTATGACCATTGTGAAACGAGGCGCGAAATTTCTACCCTTTCACTGTTTAAAACATTTGATTTAATTTGTGCGTATCTTTCAAAATGTGACATATTCTTCATTCGGAACCATGGTAACAGTGAGAGAATTAATTCATCTTTATCTGGTCTTCAAAAACAGTTCCTGAAAATCTTCGGTTACTAAATTTGTGGTCATGCCATTTGAATAAATCAAATGTCATATATTCACAATTAAGTACTTTCGCTTTACAGTGTATCGCTTGATGATATCTCAAAGGCTTTGTTGCAGATCTTCACACAATTAGATGAATACATCAACATCCATCGTAACTCAAAAACATCTATTATCTCAACAATTAAAACATTCCACTCACGGCTCAGCATGTGATTAAAATATGACGCATTCGCCAAACACAATAGAACAATGCACATCAGCGATCACAATACAAACTAAAAATATTGACATCATATATTAATTACAAATGTAAATAATCCTCAATAATGATATATGATACAGCGATAGTATTTAATTGATCGTAGCGTTTTCTTCACATCTCACATTGTAATTGAATTTTATAAATGGGTTACATCAAATGCCAATATCACAGTGTATTTAAAAGGAAAATATAAAGGTTTCAAGAATTCATGTTCTTTTGTGTTTCAGACAATCTACTAAAAATTAATACCTTATAAACCAGTAATCGTAAACGATATTCGATGAGAAAATTCAGATAAAAACACTGTCGCATTATGAATCAATTATGTCAGGATGGAAAGCTGATTACTGTATATACGTATATGAGCATACATATATATACATATATATATACATATATATATGTATATGTATACATATATATATATATATAGGTAGACAGATAGATACATTTACACATACATACACACACATATCTACACATATCTATATATCTTGTACATATCTCTGACTGAACTACAGTTAAGCCGGGGCAGTACCTTGATGGGTGTAAATCAACACCTCTCCCCACAGTAGATATATTAAAACCTGTTATTTATCAATATTTTGCTCCAAATCCAAATCGCTATGTTGCTGGTATATAAACAATTTAACGCCATTCGTCTCGTTGTGGTCGGTACAAAAACACAAAGTTATAAACCAGATCACACGCATACATACACACAAACGCGATCACCCACACACACACAGATTGGCTTCATTCAGTTCGTTTCTATCAAACCCACTCACAAACCTCCGGTCGGCTCAGTGCTAGAATAGAAAACACCTACCCAGGATTCCATGCAGTATAACTGAACGAGCAACAATGTGATTGAATAGCAAACATGTTTATATATTGTAACCTTAATTTTCGAAGCCGTTGCCCTAATGTCATTTACAATGCTTTTCTTATCTGTTTTAACTAAGCGTTGATTTATCAAATCGTTACCCGGATATTGTTTTTGTACGATGCAATTCTCTAGAGTCCCACATGTTACTGAGACTGTTATTATAAGAAACACGAGTGGCTATGTGGTAAGTAGCTTGCTAACCAACCACATGGTTCCGGGTTCAGTCCCACTGCGTAGCATCTTGGGCAAGTGTCTTCTGATATAGCCCCGGGCCGACCAACTCCTTGTGAGTAGATTTGGTAGACGGAAACTGAAAGAAGCCTGTCGTATATATGTATATATGTATATATATATATATATATATATATGTGTGTGTGTTTGTGTGTCTGTATTTGTCCCACTAGCATTGATTGACAACCGATGGTGGTGTGTTTACGTCCCCGTCACTTAGCGGTTCGGCAAAAAGAGACCGATAGAATAAGTACTAGGCTTACAAAGAATAAGTCCCGGGGTCGATTTGCTCGAATAAAGGCGGTGCTCCAGCATGGCCGCAGCCAAATGACTGAAACAAGTAAAAGAGTAAAGAGTAAAAGAGTATATGAATGTTATTATTATTTCTGTGAAGGCGCCAATTACATTTAGCATCGTTTATACCAGATATAGACGCATAATTTTAGCGGAGAGAACTTGTTATTTTTTGCTAGATTAATTAAAAGTACATTTATTATTAAAATATTATTTAAATGTTTCACAATAATGCAGTTTCTCCCCACAGTGATAAAATGAACTGGAATAAACATTCTGTGCTAAACGAGTACAGAATATATTACAAACGAAAATTAAGAAAAAAAAATTACAGACGCAAATACTCTGGTCGCAAGAAATCTATAAATGATGATATACTTAGAGAAAGAAGATGAACGATCGTATGTTTACATTTTTATTCACGTTCAAATGAAGGCCTAGCTGAAGGGAACCTTACAAAACGATATGACACATATAATTACCTGTTGTGCTATAAATACGAATAGATAAATCAATTGAATGCTAAAGAAACCCTTATAATGTAACGTGTACTTAACGCGATGCATGTCATAACGCGTGCAAATGTATTATGAGGATCAATGTATACTCATTATGAAAGAGATCAGTATATTGGCAAAACGTAATAGAGCACACCACATCTTACATTGCATTAATCTTAAAAATCCAGAATCTCAAGAAACGTTTTTAGAAATAAAGTAAAACGAAAAAAATCCTGATTATTAATAACAAGGTCCAGGCCTGTTAATACACGAAGAAACCACAAGTGAGAAATCTTATATTTTAATGGCATGATGAATATGCATTTACACTTGGAATATATTGCTGAGCAGCACCAAAGAGAAAGTGAAAGTAGGTGGTAAAATATATGTGAAAATATATACCTGATATGCATTATTACACAAGGGAACGAAAATGAGAGACGATTAATATATAAATGATGCTAATACGATTACAGGATTATAAAAGAAACACAAGTCATCTTAACAAGAAATGCTGTTAGTTCATTACCGATGCTATAAATTTCAAGTTTGTAAAACGCCTTATGGTGATATTGAACACACATATTACAAAACCCTGCTGCTCTAAGTTTGTAACCTCAGAATCTCACACAATTTCATCCGGAAAAATGTGATTTTGAAAATTTAAATACCATTGGTATACTTATTGTTTCAGACAGGATGAAATATAAAATAAAAGCAAAAACGAAACACAAGGATAAAAGCGATTGAACTATCAGACAATAGTGCTGTTAGAATACAGAAGCATACATATGCATGAATATCCGCATGTATGAGTAATCTTCAATATTCCTCCTAACAGACATAGTGAATGGTTTCGCAAAAATATTAAAACATGCAATGTACAGATTACGATAATGAAAAATATATGGAAGCTGTCCATACGCCTGTCACACTATTAGTCTCGAGGAAGACATTATGTCTTATCTTTATCAATATTTTCACGTCAGATATCTATCACCGTAGAGCACTGTCTCTGCAATAATTACAATATCACTCTTATCTGTTACTCATTTTCATTTTATATTACGTATATATCTAAATTCATAAAATGCTGCATAAAACGTGCGCAATATATATATATATACACGTACACATGAATATATAGAGAAATATATACACAGATGAATACTAAAATATGAAAATGCAAGCTGCTCGCATTCTAAGATCTAGTTTGTTTTTTTAAAATTAGTTCAAGACTTTCTGTAAAAATACCTTTTACTTTTCTATATATAGCTATTACAATGCATGTCGTAGTGTGTAAAGAATCCGTACACATACTCCACAAATGCTCACATAAGTATATATATATATAATATATATATATATAGAGAGAGAGAGAGAGAGAGAGAGAAAAAAAGAGAGAAGGGGAGACATATAGATGATATATATCTACACATATATATCTACATATATATATATATATATACAAATACAAGCATACATATACACAAAGAAAGACACAGACACACACTCACTCACACACACATACATATATATGTATATATGTATATGTATACATACATATATATATATGTACATATATATATATATATATATATGTGTATATATATATATACATACGCATGCATGTATATATACATATATATATATATGTGTATATATATATACATATATATATATGTGTATATATATATATATATATATATATATATATATATATATATATATATATATATATATATATGACAGATGCGGTGAAGAGAATTGAGTATATGTTTGAAAATATAGGTCATTCGATTGCATGAATCTCTCTAGACTGCGCTGATTGAAATATATAGAATATTCCATTAAACCACATATTTTTCACAACAACCAATTCTCCAAACTTTTTGGTTTTGACGTCAGAGACTGGTAACTTATTATATTATCGGTTGAATTTCTTTTTAGTTCAGTTCATAGAAATTTCAATTCTGTATGTCTTCCAGAATAGATGGTGATACGTCGTTTTCTAGTTTGACTATGAATAAGAAATACCGGCAATACAGAATTGCATATATATATTATATATATATATATATATATATATATATATATATATATATATATATACATTAGAAGGTTTGGAGATGATGTACAGGTATTTTATATTAGAAGAAATGAGGTACTCAGAAATTCGGATGGTTTTACATTTAAATATATTTATTTGTGTATTACATGTTTTTATACATCATGTATCATACATTAGCGCTTTCGTCCATTCTGGTGGAGTGTTCGTGGAAAACGTTTGACCATTTTATAGTGTTATTGAGTGTATATATATATATATATGTGTGTGTGTGTGTGTGTGTGTGTGTGTGTGTGTGTGTGTGTGTGTGTGTGTGTGTGTGTGTGTGTGTGTATGTATAAATGCAGAGGGACACAGAGAGGGAGGATGGAGGGAAAGAATGTGTGGTAGGGGAGTGAGAGAGCAATGGTGATGGGAATTTAAAGTGATGACTGAATTTCACATTTCAAATGATTCTTACATTACAAGTGCATGTAATCGCATATAATTATCTCCACTGAAAGAAATATTCCTTATGATTTAAACCATGATATTTATATCCAGATGGCTGGTTCTATTGGACACTTTCATTTGTTTCCTAGTAAATACTACGATATATGTACTTGGTTAATAGTATACATATTTTCATTCTACTAATACTATTTCACTCATATATTGTATTTTCAGTAATAATCGGTAATGTTTGCTGCGAGGGTTTTTGCTAAATCTACATATTTAATTTACATCAGTTATATTATATTTGTGTCATCAGTAGCCTTCAGCTACGCCGAGGCATCGCCTTGAAATGTTCACTGGGACACACCAACGCCAGTACTTCTTTTTTTATGTTTAGTATTTCTTCTATCGCCGCTTTTGTTTTTCTAGTGATCATGAACAAATGATGTGAGTAGTAGCATCGGATAAACAGTATCACACAAATACAAACACACTAACACTCAGAGGTACACACACATAAAAACACACACACACGCACCCTCCCATATATATATGATACAAATGTGGAAAATCGGTGTGTGTTTGTAGCGTTGTTAGCTAACTTCTCCTACATCACTTTATTGATTTTGGTGATACTTGACACGTGAGTAGAAGTCATGTCTGGAAACCTCGTGACATACTTAGATTGTTGAAAAAAAATGGATAATACGGATCCTGGAAGGAATCTTTATCTCTACCTCCTATAACTATTTTTTGAACACCTAAGGGAAATAACCCATACCACTTGCACAATATATATTTTTAAACAATTAAGGGAAGTAACACAAATCATCTGCACTTACAGTTGTTAGTTTTTAGCGAAGTGATCAATACTTGATTCTCACGATCATCGAACCTAATTCTGCATTTCACTACTCACAGTTTTCAACTGCTAGACCTTATTATTGCACTTCTTTGATGCATGTACACTTTCAGTACCCATAACTCCGATGATTTTCCGTTTTTCGATGTCTGTACCTACATACAGTAAGTTCACACTCTGAATGCTTAAAATTCTTACAAAATGAAACCAAGCTTCCGCATCACATTCAGCTGAGACACCTTGTATCACTTATACTTATTTTACAATTCATACAACATTTTCATGGAACTAATTGAGTCATCGAATTTAGAATTATTTTACAGGTTTCATTGTTTATGTTCAATTGCTTTGAATATTGATTTTTTTTGTGTGTCCAATTTCTAATTTTTGAAGACAATATCACTTTTATACCTTATTTGTTACTTGAGAAAAACCCATGTCTGGAAGTCTCGTGACATACTTGGATAGTTGACAAAATCGATAATAGGGCCCCTCCAATGGATCCTTCTATCAACTACATATTTTATTTAAGCAAGCCAAGGCAAATTACCCATACCTCCAGTAGTTTTTAGCAGAGCCATGAATATTTGATTCTCACGATCAGTAGACCTAACTAACAATTTCACTACTCAGTTTTGAACTGCTAAACATCATTATTCCACTTCCTTGATTTGAATCTTAAAGCTTAAAAGTTTCATTCATACATTTTTATACATACATACTTTTTTGAATGCCCATTACTCTGATAATTATGCATTTTTACAATTACACTTTTTCATTGACAGTAGATAATTTTTTTCTTATTCCACGAAGTATTTGTAATGGCTTCATGCAAGCATAGCATGGATTCGATTCTCGATTGCGAAATTTCACTTAACACTTCAACAGCGCTTTTGTCACGGTAAAACAGATTTTTCTGTTAATAACAGCCGTTATACATTTCTCAGATGCCTTCTCTAAGCAGAATAATGTCTTTGCCACTTGACGCTTCTAATCCTCTAACCTCTTCTAGGAAACTAGGGGCTGGGATTGAGATAACAGACTTCCAAGGAAATCATTTATTCTCAACAATGTGTCTATCAATCTGGCTGTTTTGCGATAAGTATAAAAACGAGAACTCCGTAAGCTAAAGGCCGTTCCTAAGAGTGACCATTAGTAAGTGTCAACATTATTATTGCACTTTTTTTAATTTCATTTTAAACATTAAACACTTCATTCATATATATATATATATATATATATATAGACTACATTTATATATTACCTTTAATAAATTAACCTTCATAAAGTTCACCTTTAAAATGCCACGAGGAATTGGAGTACTTTTTCGCAAAATCTCAGAAAACCTGTCTCGCCAGCCTACAATAATCTCTCTCTCCTTCAAACGACAGTTTTTTGTGGCAGTTATGATGAAATTGCTTTCTTATATCAGAGTAATATGGCATTTCAATAGAACATCTTAACTCCCGTGAATTACCGGGTACACCAGCTGGTATATATATATATATATATATATATATATATATATATATATATATATAATATATATATATATATATATATATATTAACACGGTGAGCAGGCAGAAACGTTAGCATGCCGGGCGAAATGCTTAGCGGTATTTCCTCTGTGTTTACGCTCTGAATTCAAATTCCGCCGAGGTCGAATTTGCCTCTCATCCTTTCGCGGTCGATAAACTAAGTATCAGCTGCGTGCTGGGGTCGATCTTATCGACTGAGCCTCCTCCCCCAAAATTTCGCACCTATGCCTCGAGAAGGAAACGTATATATATATATGTAAAGAAAGAGAGAGAGAGAGAGAGAGATATCGAAAAATCATAAGAGAGAGAGAGAGAGAGATACATCGAGAAATGATAAGAGAGAGAGAGAGAAGAGACACTTCTGTCCACCAAAATCATGCACCATACAGTGGCTCGTCTGCAGTGTATATGCTGGCTGAGGCTGAGATACAGTTAAAGTAAACTCGAACACGCATGATTGCAAATCAATCTTCGTAATCACACAGACATGGTGATGCATTTTGCAATTTATTTTTTTTAGCTAATTGGCCTTACACATCTATAATCTATATCCATACTGTCATTTGATAAATTGACTTTGTACGCGTCCTTGTATGATGAATTTATTTCGTGTTGCAATATTAGCTAGTAGCCTCAAGATAATTTTAAAATTCAGTTTAAATAACCTTCATTTGAATACGTTTCAATATCATTACTCTTATATATATATTCACGATGCCGTATTTGCTAGGTGTAGATGTTCTTAAATTTCGAGAATTCGTACGATTCTTATTTGAAAACATATGTTTTTAATTTTTCTTTATCAGTTCAAAATGAATATATATTCTCTAACGACGAGTAATATAATTATGAAAAATATTTACAAATATTTGCTAAACTTTTTAAGCTATAATTTAATTGTTATGGCTTCTCTTTTAGCTTATATTAACGAAATCAGTTGGCAAAATAGAGAAATTATGTTCTCAAACAGATTAACCTAATCCAATTCATCACGATATCATGGATATTTGCATTTGTTAATTGGCTGTCTGGTATTTTGTATAGAAAAAAAAATCAGTTGTACTTAAATACCATTATATCTTCATAATTCAGAATTATTCAATTGAAGTAAAATAAATGTAGGAGAAAGATTAGAGCAATGAAATTATGTATTATGGATCTTGCTTTCATTTTTTTGCATCATATCAGTTTACGAGAAAACATCTAATGCATATTAACATTATTTGTTTCCTTTTTCAGCAAATAATTGCTAATAATGTTATTATTTAAATTATTTTTATTGCAGCATCCTTTAACTAAGGTATGTTTCGCTTTTTACGTTCGGAAGAAATGACGGTTGTCTAATCCTGTAATAAATATATACACTGTAAACGTGATATCTAAGATGTGGGTTGAACAATGTATTCTATCATCGAAGTAAACGAGCAATAGGGCAGAAGGTGTCAAGCGGAGTTGTAATGTGACACAGCAAAGGTGTGGGGCAAAAACAATATGTAGTATGCTATGAACTTGAAAGACTTTTCGACTCGGAAACACGCCATTAGCGCAGCTGTGATGGGCTGAAAACAAATGGAAAAACGGAACACGCATAATCATATCATAGAGGTTTACATTAAAAGTATGTTCTACAAATCAATGAAGCGTGTAGCTTACGTAGCCGTTGTTTTACTTCTAATCTTAAGCAATATATTACATTTTGTTTTATTTTTGGCTTCGATTCAATTGGATTCAAGTTGAGAAATACGAAGGATGTGTATGTGTTAAACTAGACAATTATTAACATTTATATGCATTATGCATATTTGCATAAAACGCCATTTGCATATGTAGGAACATTATTGACCGTTAAATTTTCATTGCCACCAAATCAGGTTGAAATATGAATGAATAGAAAATAACGCATTTGTCTACGTAACTCATTTTGTTTGGTAATTTTTGCACTAATCTAAAAGAAAGAAGAATAGTAATACCACATATTGATTTGCAGCTAACAAATTAACAGATACATTTATGTCAAAGGGATTCTCGGTTCGGAAAATTGTCCAGCATCTTGAAATGCTTTCGTCTTTTTCATCTTCTACAATGGGTTTAGATTTCAGGATTCCTAGTGCGGACTCAGATTCTCAACATAACATAATCGTCCTCACCGTTTTCGGTACGGTAATGTGTGCATGTCTGACACATTATCCAGGAGAATTGCCTTTGTATCCACAGAAGGTCCTCTGTTGCAATATTGTTGAAAAGCATGGTAAATGAAAACTAGTGGGTGTCGTTTTAGGCAAATTTTACAAATTATTTCATAATTATATACATAATTATAACAAGGGGTCACCTTAATGTCTCACTACGCACCATTAGAAATAGACGCTAAGGTCATTTTTACTACCTTATAATCTTTGAGAATAACCTACTTAATTTAAGCAAGCATAAGAAATATAATGACCCAAGAAGGAGCGTCAACTATGGATGCGTTTCAAAGTTAAAGCAAAAAATAAATTTACTTGCTCTTACTCTTGAGCATAGTACTCCGTATAAGTTAGCGAGTATTTCAAAATACGCACATGATCAGCGACATCCTATGGCCGATATCTATCCATACTCGTAGAAATAATCTTGCCTACAATAAAGTGTGTTAACCTTGAATATTTTAAGGTAGTAAAAAGGAACTTAGCGCCAATTTCTAACGGTGCCTGGTGAGGCGTAAAGCTGACCCCTTTGTTATAATTATGTATATAATTATAAAATAATTTGTAAAATTCACCTAAAAGGTTTTTATTTCCGCACTGGCTACCTGGTAAAATCATTGATTTTTACCCTTTATTATAAAAATAATATTTGAATAAATACACTTCATGATCGAAACTGCAATTACTGCGGTCTAAATATTAACACACACGTGTGTATAAAAGAAAATATTAATTATACACAGTAGTATATTTTTACGAGTGTGGATAGAAAGCAGGCATATGCTGTTGCTGATCGTGTACATATTTTGAAATACACCCGAACTTGTACGGAGTACTACGATGAAGAGTAACAGTAAGTAAAATTATTTTTTACTTTAAGTCCGAGACTCGTCCATACTTGACCGGCCTTGTTGTTTCATTGTTTTTCCTTGCCTACAATAAAGTGTGTTAGTGTCGGAGATTTTAAGGTAGTTAAAAGGACCGTAACCTCTATTTCCAACAGTGCGTGGTCAGGCATAAAGCTGACCCCTTATAATTTTAAAATAACTTGTATTTATATATATATTGATATATATATATAGATAGATAGATAGATAGATAGATAGATAGATAGATAGATAGATAGATAGATAGATAGATAGATAGATAGATAGATAGACGGACAGGCAGAGATATTTGTCTGAATCTTTACGTGTTTGTGTGGTATGTCAGTGAATTTCAGTGACTGAATTTCAGATGTTAAATTGTTCAGAGGTTCAATTCAGAGTGCCGGAATGCTACATGTTAAATCATTAAATTGAACTTTCAATAAACAGAACATTGTATTTTGAGACATATGTGGAAAACACTGGTGTCGTTACTGTACTTCAGATTTGGTTTCACGTCTGCTCGACGGGCAATTCCTTCCCGCGAATAATTATCGACAATATTAAAATGAGAAAAAAATGTACAGCAAAATTTCTACTGTATCAAATACAACGGTAATGTCAAGGGACATTTGACGATGTGCCGGACGTAATATAATATTTATATTATGTCGAAAGTGTCACAACATTTCCTTCTGTTTCCCTTGATATTTTCTGGTTTCCTTTTTCAGTAGACAACTTGTGATTGATTATACATATATATGAATTTTGTCGTGAACACTAGATTATAATATCATCCTTATTTATTGTTTTCTGTGCTTTGCAAAAAAGCATCTTGTGTCGTCACATTCACTTATACGATCATTATGGGATTGAGAAAAATATTTATGTATGTCGGATACGAGGCAGTGCATGTTTTTTTTTATGAAATGTACGTGTTATACCTTCGTAGTTTGCATGACAATGTATATCTCAATATTTCTCTTGGTGACATTCTGTTCCGTTGAAATATAAAGAAATGTATTTTGAATGATATGTTCGTGTTCAAATCAAATATCGACAGAGAAGAGGGGCGAATTCCAGTTTCAACTGGGAAATACTTAAAGTTTAAACTTTTGATTTTCTGTTCTATTTGTATCGGTCATTAGATCTAGGCCAAACTTCGAAACTGCCCCAAGAAGAATTTTAGTTAAATGAATCGGGCGCTGTATATTTTGTAAACCTAATACTTATTCTCTTGGTAACTTTAACAGAACCGCTGAGTTGCACACCAACACAGACTGTCCAGTTGTCAAGCGGTGGAGTATCAAACAGGCAAAATTTTATTTTCACATACGCACACACACACACGCACACACACGTATGCGTTTGTATATGTTTATATATATGTATATATATATGTTTATATATATATATATACATATATGTGTGTGTGTGTTTGTGTGCGTATGTGTGTATGTATATATATATATATATATATATATATAATATATATATATATACACAAATATAATAGAGTGTCCACTATGTGGTCGACTCCTGCGCTAAAAATAGATCCGCTATGGTCTCAACCACCAAGAATTGTTTCCAAGGAGAATTAGTACAACTATGAACGTAAACGAGCTGGACAAATGAAAAATAACAAAAATGTACATTAATTCTAGACAATTGTTTCGCTATTAATGAATTATGCAATTTTACTTACATAATATAGCTCTTCAGTAGAATTCGTATTGAATACAATTTACTGAAGCCCACGCCAGATTTTAACGTGACGTCAAACACACGTGTGGTTCAGTCAATTATATTCGCAGTTATGATTCGAAAGCCCTCGTAATTTACCGCCAAAATTTCCGGAAACAAATACTGTATAAAAAATTCACTGCAGTATAATTAAAATGAAAAATAAGGATATATATATATATTATATATATATATATTATATAAAAGGGCTTAGTAAAATAAATTACTTTGCCGCATACTGAACTCATTAGAAATAGCAGCTAAAAAACTTTTTTAAAGCTATTTCTAATACTTAAAGAAAATCTCTCTCATATATATATATATATATGAGAGAGATTTTCTTTAAGTATTAGAAATAGCTTTAAAAAAGTTTTTTAGCTGCTATTTCTAATGAGTTCAGTATGCGGCAAAGTAATTTATTTTACTAAGCCCTTTTATATAATGTAATAATTTGAATTCGCCTTGAATGGTCCCTTTGCATACTGAACACTTGGTGAAATTGATTAATAATTAATTAATTTTGCCCTCAATTGTTGAAATATATATATATATATATATATATATATATACATATATACACACGGCGGGCTCCTTTCAGTTTCAATCAAACAATTGCACCCACAAGGCTTTGGTTGACCGGAGGTTATAGCAGAAGACACTTGCTCAAGATGCCACGCCATAGCACTGAACCCGCTACCACACAGCCACACAGCCACATATGTCCCTATGTTTAAGTTAATGTTTGAATGAAGACAAAACCTGCTTTAAACATATTTGTTGCGGTTATTGTTCTCTCAATTAATGCCTGCTTCTGAAGTGGAAATGCTTAATTCTTTCAATCAGATGATTAACGCAACATTTATCCTTCAAGATTTGGGACATGTGATATTCGTTGTTGGAAGTATATGTGAGACATTTAGGAAAATACGAAGAAACAAACAGAACTTTTAATGAGCGATTTTTAATTGCAAGATAAGTTAGGTGAAACCATTCATGCGAATACTGTATATTGCTTGAGTTATCCCGTTTGTTGTATAGTTTTTGTTATGAAGATAAGAAGAAAGTTTTAAACTAACATCTAAGCTGCTTCCGTTCGTTGTCATTCTATCTCTTTGGTAATATTTCAACTAACAAAATTAAGAGAAATTAATATCCGTAATCTCTAACTATAGCGTGCTTCAAATCTTGATATTTAATATAACCCATAAATAATATTCCCACGTCCTTTTCTCAGTAACTGATAATTCAAAGAGTAATAAATAATATATCTATAAACATTTATGTAAAAGTATGAAAATTATGTTTCGATTTGCCCCTGCAACCAAATAATGTTAATCTGATGAAGGCTAGTTTCTGAAATATTCGCTTGTGTATCGCAAAATAAAACTCAAACTTTCTACCATAATAGTTGCAGTTCAATATCGAATGATAATACATAATGAAACTAAAAGCATGAATAAAAGTGACTTTCGACATTTTATTTATTGGAAGATAGTTTGCCGTCCTCACCACACGTGAATAATAAATAGAAAATAGAAAATAAAATAGAACTCTGACTTATGTGAATCTGATACTCCTGCATAAAATATAATACACAATATTTTAGTATCAGTATTGAAAAATTTATTTAGTTCTGCAAGTGTTGTAAACAACAGCTTGCGAAAGCATCGAGGATACCTATATCTATGTTAATACACTTTCGAATATTATTGCTCCATCACAAACAATATATAGGTAAATTATTCTATGGTATATGACAGTATATACGAGTATCACGTATCTTCCAACTTAAATACAAAATGTTAAGTATAAAATTTGAGTTTGCTCGTCATAAATTGGGACATCGCATTCTGAAGTACACTACAGCATTAAATAAGAAAATACAATAACGCAATAAATCAATAAATAACAAAATAGAGGTTATAAGAGGTAATGGTGTCAGTAGGACCCAAAGGTGTCAGGTAATGCTGAGTAAGTGCTATGGATAGACAATTGTTAAGCTCCATGTTCGGTGATAATGCGAATAAAGAGGTCAACGTAGATCATATATCAGCATGTGTATAAATAATTTTTTGTTTATATATGCACACGTGAAGTTATATCAAATTTATATACATACATTCATGCATACATACATACATACATATATATATATATATATTATATATATATATATATATATATATATATATATATATATATATATGAGTATATATATATGTGTGTGTGTGTGTATAATTCTTTTATTTGTTTCAATTCTTTGACTGCGGCCATGCTGGAGCACCGCCTTTAGTTGAAGAAATCGAGGGAAGGGCTTATGCTTTGTAAGTCTAGTACTTATTTTATCGGACTCTTTTGCCGAGCAGCTAGATAACGGGGGCATAAACACACTACCATTGTTTGTCAAGCGATGATGGGGGGTACAAGCACAGAACAAAAACACACACACGCTCAGAGATATATATACTATATACATACGATGGGCTTATACCAATTCCACTCAAAAGGTTTTGGTCGGCCCGAGGCTACAATAGAAGTCACTTGCCCATGATACCATGCAGTGGCACTGAACCTGGAACCATGTGGTTGGTAAGCAAGCTACATACCACACAGCTACTCCTATGTGGAACCTCGGGCATGTGTCTTCTACTATAGCCTCGGACTGATCAAAGCCTTGTGAGTAGATGTGGTAGACGGAAACTGCAAGAAGCACAAACCCGTCGTATATATATATATGCATATATAAGGTGAGAGCCTGTCGGTGTTTACTTGAAAGTTGTATGTGTTGGTAGAATAGGTTATACTTCAGTGTTTACGTATTTGTATATAGTGAGTACAGGTAGACCTACTGTCATCCTCAAATGTTGGCTTACTCAAATCCTGAACATGTGAGTCCTGGTGGCAAAATCTTGCATAGTAGTCGTTGTGTTTTCTTTATCAGCGAAGTAGACTGCACAAGATGCCATGTTTAGTTCTAGTGTCTTTCCACACAGAGAATGTCTTGATAGATAGCTAAGCATTGGAACCGAGAGGGAAGTAAAATTCAGCTCATCCTGTTAAGGATAGATATCTGCGTTAATATACGTACAACTATAATAGCTATTGGTTTCAATAAATGATTTAGTCGAATAGAAGTAACGGAGAGAAAGACGTTGAGAAACAGTTGTGAGATTTCGGTATGCATTCGTATTTAAGTAATTTATCACGAACGCTTTCCATTTTATCTGGTCAGTATTTCATACATATTCTCTGAGGAAATAAGATAATTGTTTTCCGAAAACAAGAATAGTTTATAAATTCAGTTTATTGGTCATTACAAATGCCAATCAAAATCTAATATAAATATTACATTTGACTGCGTTCTTGAAGGAACTCATTAATCTATCAAGCCGTTTCTTGCGTACGATTTCTAGGAAAATACTGAATAATCTTGATAAATTACTTGGGATATGGTGTGGAGTGGCACATATACAGCAAACCATCGAAGATGTATTCCCTTTATGCAAAATATCATTCCATTCGTTATAAATTATATTTCTTCTTTTGGAACGAAGCCAGATATGGCAGATGGAATGACTAATGAAACGTTTGGCTTCTGAACGTATTACTGGTAAAATCTCGACCTCAAATGGTTGAAATATTGTAGAGTTAGAAATAGAGTTAGAAATAGGAAATTGAACACTTTAACACATTCAAGAAAGGAATTGCCATCGACAACAATTCATTATTAAGAATTATTTCATTTTGAATGATATAGGCTATAGGAAAACAAGAGCATGTTTTCTTCAATATTGGCTTCGAATTTATGACACTAATATTTCCTTTTAACTTACGACGTTACAATATCACAGAAAGGCATGAGCATCATCAAATTGTGCGCGACATATAAAATTCGCACATATTGTGAAAGCAACATAAACACACAGACACAGACACATCTCTCTCTCTCTATATATATATATACAGTATATATATATATATATATATATATATATATATATAATATATATATATATATATATATATATATATAACGCTCGGTCATTATAAGAATACCGAGTGTGCTGTTTTCATTAGAGGAAAATACATCAATATATTTTCTATTTTGACATTATATATTAATTAAATCCATAGCGGCTTCATATTACTTTCTTCACAAGGCATTAATCAAGTATGTAGGAAATTAACGTTAGATATATGTTTCATTAACGTGAGATATTAAATGGAATGAAATCGAATGAAACGCATTACTCTATATCGCTTGCCATCCGCATATTTCGAGAGATGTAGACAGGTGGGTATCATGCAGCATTTAATGCATAACAAGCTGTGTAGGAATGCAATGTGTTTTATTTATGAAAACAAAACTCTACGTCCTAATGTGCCAAATCTCTGACGGAATTAAAACCAGACCGATCGTTTTGGTAAA
>NC_043001.1:8025579-8038079 GCF_006345805.1 Octopus sinensis | reverse complement strand
TTGGCCAACTCTGTCATGTCTTAATTTATACTCCACTGGTGCTAAGACTTTACATCCAGAGATTAGGTGGTGCACTGTTTCAATCATGTCGTTGCAGAATCGGCATTTTGGGTCTGCTCCATTTTTCATCACATTGGCCTGGTAGTTCCGGGTTGATAGGCTTTGGTCTTGAGCAGCCAGGATGAAACCTTCGCTCTCTGCTTTTAGCCCTGAGCTCCGTAGCCACTGATGGGTTTGCTTCTGGTCAACATCAGCTTGTTTGCTGCGGGTTACATATTTGCCGTGCAGAGGTTTCTCCTCCCACCTATCAGCCAATTGCTCGTGCGCTTTTTTCATTGCCATCATTTTCACCTTCTTTGCAACAATAGTTGCCGTATTTCCCTCGGGTTGTTCAGTTTGTGTATCCTGCACGAGATCAATAGCAAATTTTTTGCTTTCCTTGATGATAGAATGAAGCTGCTTTCGTCTCTCGTGATTTTCTACGAGCTTTAGCATCCAGTCATTCGATATTTTGAGATGTTTGGCCAGTCCAATTGTGGTTGTTTTGTAAGCTAGTTCAAATTGGATCAGGCCTCGACCTCCTTGGGCTCTGGGAAGGTAAAGGCGATCTACGTCTGCCTTTGGGTGGTGCATCCTATTACAACTCAGCAGCTTGCGTATTTTTCTATCTATATTCTTTACTTCACTCATATTCCAGTTCAACACATTGTAACTATAAGTAACAACTGGAACTGCTAGGGAATTTATAGCTACACCTTGTTACGTGCATTTAGTTCAGATTTCAGGACTGCACGAACTCTCCTATAACATTCCTTCCTGATTTTCTCTTTCATGCTTGCATGCTGAATACCAGAGCCTTCATTTATCCCTAAATATTTGTATGTTTGTTCTTGCTCAAGCTCTCTTATGACTGTGTCAACATCTAACACGACTGAATTTGTGGTCTTCACTTTCCCTTTCTGGAAAGTGGCCTTGGCACACTTCTCAAGTCCAAACTCCATCCCGATGTCATCGCTGAATGCTTTCACGGTGCGCAATAGGCCTTCAAGTTCATTATTGTCTTTACCATAAAGTTTTAAGTCATCCATATAAAATAGAAGGCTTATTTTTTTATTGGCAATTTTATACCCATACCCTGTTCTGTTTAATTCACTTGTAAGGGGTATTAGGGCTATGCAGAATATTAAAGTTGAAAGTGAGTCACCTTGAAAAATTCCACAGTTGATGTTTATATTTTCTGAGGCAAGTACTCCATTAGAGTGGTATAATTGGGATTCGTATTCCACAACGACGTATTGTGCTTCAGGAAGTTTGAAATCACAGGGGAAATTTTGAAGATGTCCAGCGATCTCAAGATCCATGGATGCGGTATACTGTCGAAGGCCTTTTTATAGTCAATCCATGCGGTGCTGAGATTTCTGCGCTTATCATTATTATTATTATTATTATTATTATTATTATTATTATTATTATTATTATTATTATTATTATTCAGTAGTTTTATATTTATAGCGTGCTTTCACTTCACTACCGAGCGCAGCTCTGTGTGCCTTGGGTATATGCTGTGATTTGTGGTGATGCTCTGATGGTTATTATTATTATTATTATTATTATTATTATTATTATTATATTATTATTATTATCATTATTATTATTGTTTTTATTATTATTATATTATTATATATTATTATTATTATTATTATTATTATTATTATTCATCCATTCATCCATTCGTTCATTCACTGCATGGAATTGAACCGACAACCTTTGCGGTAGAAGCCAGCGCTCTTAAACATTACGGTATATGCCCGTGGGCATATAGCGTAATATATTGTTATTATTTGGATTGCAAGATTTATGTCGGTCTCTCTTTCTCCTTCAAGTGCTGTCATCCACAGAACTTTGACAAAAATTATGGAAGCATCTTCTACCACTGGCAAGTCCATTTATCTCATTAATGAGCCCATGACAGATTATATATTCCGGTGAGAATATGCAACTGCAGAACACCCAAACTGGAGTTTAACTACCGGATACTATTTAATGCCATACCGACTTATATATGTATATAAATATATATATAATTATTGAAGTAGATAAATGAATTATCTTATTACGGATTATTCAAATGATAACCGATACCTGGGTAGCAAAAATCACAACAGAAAAGCACGGTTGAGGTTACGACCATGGGGCCTAAAATCCGTGCCTTAGTGCGGAAATTTGAAGTTTTATATATTTAGTGTAGGAGGAAATGGAGCTGAACGAAGATTTAACAAAATTCCTTTTTATTATATTCTACATATGTTTCAAAGGCTGCAAAGTATGTAGAAAATAATAAAAAGGAATTTTGTTAAATCTTCGTTCAGCTCCATTTCTTCCTACACTAAATATATATATATATATAGTGATAATGACGATATTCCTTGGATGGAATTTATTAATATATCAATAGATCACTACACGGGTTTCTATGAATCGCATCTTTCAAAACTCCAAACTAGTTCTGGAGTCAGCATCATTATATTGTCGCCGGCATTATAGAATAAGAGCCTCATTTGCATATTCAAAACGTTTCCCGTAACCAAATTGAAAAGACGTGTTAACATATGTATGTATTTATATACACACAAACACACACGCACACGCACATAAATGGAATGATGGATGGATTTATGTATGTATTGTGTATTGATTTGTGCATTGTCTATAGATTTGAACAATTTGCACTTGATTACATAGGGGTCAGTCGCATTTGAATGCTGGGAATTTATAGCAAAGAGAAAAGAGAGACAAATTTATGCAAAGAATATGCATTCAATATACATTTGGCACAACCTATAAGCCTCCCGAATTTGTAGTCGTTCTTAGACATTTATAGCACCATTCTGACTTTTTGAATCGGCAGTAGGGCATAATTTGAGACCAATAAATTAATCTAAACTCAACATTTTAATCATATGTTGTCAAAATAATTTATAGTATAATATGCGTTTTCATTTTTTAAAAATTTATTTTTCCTCCAGTCTCGCTTAACGTATGAAAGACAGGGTGGAGATCATGCTACGTATTGGTTTATTCCCTAAACAACTCTGAGGTGCATAAATGTTCGCAATAACGTGTTTCCACAACGAACAAATTTCAGAAGCCCTAATTTTTGTTTATCTTTCTCGAAGCAAATACATTTTTCAATTCGTTGGGATGAGATGGAATAGGCATTCGTCATGTCTCTCTGGCCAAGTGTCTTTTACTGCTAGTTTTCAGTGTATGCGTTAACAAATGTAGACAGGGTGTTACCAACGCCTAACTCTCTCCTGGTTGCTGATTACTATACGGGACGCAATCTTTTGTTGGTTCAACTAATCCAAATTTAAAAGTTGGGAACGTATAGCAAAAAAGAAAATGTGAAGCATATTTTAAGCAATAGAGATTTTACAGTGATTGAGAAATGAGAGAGAGAGAGGGAGGATTTCTTACATATAGTTTTAATATTCCCATTGCAAATATATGTGTGTACGTATGTATGTATGTATGCATGTATTTATTTGTGTATGTATATCTATATGTGTGTATATATTTATATCTATATCCATATCTATCAATCAATCAATCAATCTATCTATCTATCTATCTATCTATCTATCTATCTATCTATCTATCTATCTATCTATATCTATCTATCTATCTGTCTATCTATCTATCTATCTCTCTCTCTCTCTCTCTCTATATATATATATATATATAATATATATATATATATATACATATATATATATATATATATATATATATATATATAGTTAATACAAGCACGAAAACACAAAAAGAAAACAACAACGCGAAGACGTGGAACAAGTTTAGTGTTATTGGAGGCTCAGGAAAGAAGGAGGGTTTAACGTTTCGAGCGGAGCTCTTCGTCAGAAACATAAGAAAAGGAAAGATCCAAAGAAGGGAAGACAGAGGAAAATGATCGCCGACAGTACACACGCAGTTTTGCTTTCTCGTATTTCAAATACTTCAGCTAACTGCATCCACTGCACGTTGACGTTTGCAAGTTTAATCGCTTCATCAGTTCATCAATGCCTTTATCAAAACTACGGAGAGGCTGACTACACAGTTATTGATTTCCAACATTAAACTGTTTTTGTTAGATTTTGTATACCTTCATACTCAGATCATATGTATACACACCAGAACTCTATCTTCATATTATTATGCGTTGCATCTTCTGCTGTCATTTGAGATATTATTATCAGATGCTAATAATTTAATGACTGTTATTCAATTCTCTTCCTTGTCAGTTTAAAATTTTATCGTAGTGTGTGAGGCTGTTAAGTGCAAATTAATTTCTATCAGATGAGTGTATGACCTTTTTTCCAAAACATATAATCTCATATATTTATTGGTGGGATTATACTTCAGTTTATAATAATTTTTACTCTCTAATTTCCTAATGTTAAATCGATAACGGGGCGGATTTAATAAGAATTTCAATCTGGTTTGTTTTCAAGCAACAATACAAAATTTTTACATCTAAATAACAAACATTTTTCTCACACGCACAAATTCTTACTACAACTAATACACTACAAATACGTACAACGAGATAATATTTCTGAAAAAAATACTACTGGATTTAGTGAATTTAATCTTTTATTTGTCTGTTCCTCAGCAACTTTTACATTCATATACGTTTCCTTCCGTTAATCATGATATAATTGCATATAAGCTCATAGGGAATTTCGAATCATACTGCTCTTAACACAACGCAAAACTTAGAGAAATATTTATAATTTAATTACTGTTGAGCTGAACAAGATTACGCGTATATACATTCGCAATTATTATATAAATGTTAATGGTGATTGATATTTCGCTTTGATGATATTTAAACATTACATTACTTACCGATAAATAAGAATATCGTTTATGAAACCATGATCAAACATATGTGTTGCATTCATTGAGAGGAACCTGTATTAGTTATCACTTTAATATCTGTATTGACCATTATAGCAAAACATTTCAAGTTTTCCCAACGGCAATCTCACAGAGAACAGTTTCATATTTGATAATGTGCCAATTTAATTAATGAAATGAAAAATATATTATACCCATCCACTAGCTGAATATGTGCTTTGCAACCGTTTTCGAACTCATCTTTTAAGGGCGAGTGTTACGAGTAATGTATCGTTCCAAACAAATGTTTATGCTTTTAATAAAATTCAACCTACATCACCAACGCAACTTTCGAACACATTATGAACGACTATTACTTTCCAGACAAACGGAACTATCTTGCCAAACTTTAATAGAATTGCGTTTCTTACCGTAATAGCACACATAAATAATCAGTGAGTATCATATAAATATAACTTTATTAACGACTTAGATGTGGAATTAGGTTTAATACAAAATAAATTTCAGAAATATTAATTAACTCGTAATATTCGGGAATGAAAACTCTATATGTTTGTCATAAATTTAGTATTATATGTTGATATCAGTATGTGCTTGGGTCTAAGGCAAATGGATTCGAATAATTTCAGATGCTATAAATTAAGTTCGTGTAACTGAACAGAATGTTCCATAATAATAAGCAGCAATTAAGCACTGCTATATTGTTTATGATTGTTAATAGTATTATTGGTATAAATCATTGGAATTCGTCTCTTTCTTAATGCAAACAATTATATAACACATCAGTCAACATTTAGAAATAATATATTTACATTTCCCAAGTATTGTGGTTTGACACTGATTCTAATGAATAATAGAAAGCTCGGTGTTTGCAGAATGTAAAGTAATTAGAATTATGTGCACGCACACATACACACACATTCACACGTATATGTGTCTGTATATATATATATTATATATATATTATATATATATATATATATATATATATATATATATCTGTGTGTGTGCATGTATCTCTCTCTCTCTCCTCTCTCTCTCTCTCTCTATATATATATATATATATATATATATATATATATATGCACATAAAAACACGCATGCACACGTGTATGTGTATCTGTGTATGTATTTATATATATATATTTATATTCAAAATATGTAGCCGGATATCATTTACTAATGCAGTACGAACGTTTCAAGCGGGTCCTTTTGATTGAACAAAACAATTATTACATCAATTTAAATTCAGTGCTGTCTTCAGCTGCACAAAATATAGTTTTTTTTTAACAAGAAGAACATATTAATATAATCTTTCTTAAATATTTTAACAGAGTAAGGATGTAGAAGAAAGTCATGTTGTTGCTATTCTACAAAGTGGCTAAGAATAGGCTACAAATCCTTAGAATAGCAAGGAGCATAATGCGGTCGTAGGGTTGTAAGGCTTGTAATTCATTTTTAATATATTTATCTCTTTATCATCTATTAAATCTGAAACTAGAAGACTGTGTCTATTTTGAATAAAGAACAGGAGTAAGTTGACAGCTCATGGCTAGGTATGGTCAGAAGTAGTATCATAGGGAAAGGACATAAAACATTAGGAAGAGTCAATTTGATAGAAGTAACTGCCCCCCACCACCCAAAAAAGAAAAAGAGGCAAGGTAGGGCAGACTTTAAATTATGATATTAATTATCAGTTAAAGGGACCAGACACTAAGAAATTTAAGATGCTAATGCAGAGAAAATTTATTAGTGACACAATGGGAGTAGGGATTTTCTAAACAATATTGTTATGTTCTATAAAATAAAATTTAAGAATTCTAAAATATCATAAACAATAGTTAAGATGTCTGTATATATCAATTATAAACATTAACAAAGAAGATGATGTAGAATCAGTTTAACAGCAATTCTTGTACTTAATTAATTATTAGGTGGTTTCCGTAAAGACTGCTCAAGGCACTTACATATGAAATATCTGGAAAGATGTACATACTGTCTATAAATTTTAAGTTATGAACCAGATGCGGGATATTGAGGTACTGCTAATACATAGACGTATTTAAACACAAATCTAAAGTTAAATCATATTTAAACATAAAATCTAAAGTATTAAAGATATAAATACTGAAAAAATATGTACTGATATAAGTATATGTAGAATGTAACATAATGCAGATATATACATATACAAGAAGTTTTATATATATATATTATATATATATATATATTATATATATATATATTATATATATATATACATACATTAACACACACACATGTGCATATATGCATATATACATATGCACAAACATTTATACGCTTACATGAATATAGTATAAGTATCTTGCATAGACCTAAGTAAATGAAAAATACAAATTTACGAACGAAAAGCAATAATCTATAAGGAATAAGAGGTTACTAATTAAGGATATGAAAATAAGAAAACAAAATAAGAAGAATTTATAGAGAATAATTGTATTAACGTGTCATACTTGTTAAAATAATTTAATATTTTGTGTAGCTGCAGATAGCACCGCATTTAAATTGCTGTTCACTTAAATGCAGCCGCTTGAAACAGTCGTAGTGCATTGCTACTTGAAATACTCTAACTTATTTTGCTTTTATTCACCTTATTTGGAGCTGTGTGGATAGTACCGGACTTACTTTGTGCGTCATCTTAAGTACCTAATTCAACTGAATCTTAATTATTTCTACATATGTATATGTATATATATATATATTATATATATATATATACATATATGTGTGTGTGTGTACGCATATGGTATGTATATATGTATGGTAGTTGTTTATTCCATAGGCAGAATTCGAATACCTCCGTACCTAATCCTTACAACCATCATGGCATCTGATGTGGCTTTTGAAAGGAGACAATATATTGAAAAGACACCCACAGAGATTCCATATCCAATTTGGACCACCAAGAAGTTCGGATAAGTACTGATCCGGGTAGATTTCAAAATAACTTTTTAGGCTTCCATTAGATTTGCTAACATTCTGGCATACATTGCATTGAAAGGTGTGCACAGACACATAGGTAGAATAGTTGGTGGAGATTCGTTTCCCATGGGTTCGCAAATGAGATTTGAGCCCAGCAAAGGAAAGGCATGCTCTATAACAAGCTGTGAACACAAAATCCATTGTGATTCACCTTCTCGATTGAAAAATTCTTCCTTAAATATCTCCTGTGTCTTGCGTCCGTTATCCTGGCATTTTCAAACGTTTTCACTTCGCTCCACACTATTATGTGTTTGTGTGTGTGTTTATATATATATAAACACATACATAAGTATACGTGCATACTCACACATGCACACACATACACACAAACACACATACACACACTTATATTCGGCATCAAACGGGAATTTATTTGCTCGATGGATTCAATAAGACGAGCCAGTTGTTTCTTTTTTCTTTTTATGCTTCAACGACATAATGTAATTCACTCAGAAACTAACATCGTTA
Organism: Octopus sinensis; assembly: GCF_006345805.1. NCBI lineage: Eukaryota > Metazoa > Mollusca > Cephalopoda > Octopoda > Octopodidae > Octopus > Octopus sinensis. The sequence continues at coordinate 8,029,667 of NC_043001.1, read as the reverse complement.
CGAAACGTCTGAGTTGCATTTCTTGCTTGTAAATCAGCGAAGACTTTATTCTATCCTATTTTCAAGTAAATGCTTTAAAATATATCGAATAAAGCAGTCTCGTTGTCTAGTCAAAACGATGAGCAATGACAGATTTTTCTTTTGAGTGGATTGAAAAAAAGAACAACTACGAAATGGTTTGTTACTTAACTTTAGCTGACATACTACAAGATGTAATGGAAACCCCGACCAACACACCAGTTCACCTTCAAATGATAGTTATGCTGGATTGCATATATGTGCATGTGTGTGCTTCTGGACTTCTGGAAAACAATGAAGGCATTATATACATATAGGCGCAGGAGTGGCTGTGTGATAAATAGCTTTCTTACCAGCCACATGGTTCCGGGTTCAGTCCCACTGCGCGGCACCTTGGGCAAGTGTTTTCTACTATAGCCTCGGTCAAACGAGAGATTTTGTGAGTGGATTTGGTACACGGGAATTGAAAGAAGCAGAGTAGAAAAGCTGCCAACAACTGACACGAGGGGTCGCTCTTTATGTTGTATGTCTTGTTTTCCATTTGTGCCTTTCATTGCTCAAAAAACTCGTTCATATTGCATGTACTCGTACTTCGTATATTTCTGTTGTACACGTTTTGTGACGTCCTGTGCCCACATATGCACAAACACACACACACACACACACACACACAGATACACACACACAACACACACACACACACACACACAACACACACACACACACACACACACATATATATATGTGCATGTGTGTGTGTATATATGTTGTGTGTCTGTGCTTGTCCCCTCACCATCGCTTGACAACCGATGGTGCATTTTGATGTCCCTCACCGATACGGAATAAAAATAGCCGAAAGGAGAAAAAAATGACATTAATAACTGTGAAGGGGTAAAGGTTAATGAAATTAATCATTTTATTGTCTAAGACGACAATAAGTGTAAATGTTTAGAATACATGATGGAACTGTAAATTAAAAAGAAAAATAATCGCCGTTTGATGACGACCCATAGCTTTCTTAAACTATCGTCAGAAGGGAAAAATTTCTTCGGTTGGCAAACAAATAAATACAAACCAATGAATGATTTCAAAATAAATGTTAATTTGTAGAGATTTTAGCGGTTAAAATGTTTACGAGAAAATGGCGAGATTATGATATGATAGGGATACGTAAATAATTTAAAATTTACAGAACTGAATGCTGGCTTCCTTGTATAGAATTTTAAAGGTATTATCTGTAGATGAATGATCTTGGTTCTAACGGAAATAATCGTATCTTACTTCGCGTTTGGGAGTTGAGAGTTGAATTTCATATCACTTGAAAATGATGAATTCATAAATTACTGAAATATTTTATAAGACCGCTAGGTATTGAGTATTAATCCAACTGAAAGAAAGAAATGATATAACGAATACCATACGATATTCACTTTTGACTGTACAGTGGTTGATGTGTGAATCCCGCGGCACTATTAAGTTTTCTACTTCAGCCTGTTGGTAGGTTTTTCATTGCAGATTTAATATGCGGCAAATAGAAGAATAAATAATATTAGCTGATATATGTGTTGTCAAAATAAGTGGTGAAACTAGGCTAGGTCACAAAGGCAATGTAAAATGTACGCCTGAATATATAAGGCCAATGTTGAATGAATTACCGGAGAAGGAAACAAAAAATTAGGTTCTATATTTGAGAGATGAGGAATTATGTACATTATGTACATTATTTGCATTATTTACATGTGGCGTAGTGGTTAAGAGTTCGATTACAGGCAGTGACCTGAATAGTAATAATAATAATAATAATAATAATAATCATAATAATAATAATAATAATAACAACAACAACAACAACATCGAAAATAACTTAGGAATTAGAACCGAAGTTCGAAATCACCACAAGACAGCTGATGAAGCCTGGAGAGTATATCAGTCGAAACGCTGTGTCAACAAACACGATGAAGAGAAATATCTGTCAAATGTAAATAATGTAAATAACTACTTCGGTGTTTTGTAAAATTAGAAGAAATAGCTTAATCATATGCAGAGCGTTTACAAATAGATCGTTCTATTGACTAAACTAACTATATTTCATCAATAGCAGCAGAGTGGCTATATTTATTCTGGTTTCAAATCCCTTCTTTTTGTGACAAATACAGAACTGCGGAAACGGAGATTATATATGAAGATAATGTGATCGCTAGTATATAGGCAGATTTAATTTAAGTTAATCCTAATACACGTTAAAAACAATGATTCATTATTGAAGACTCCTTTACTCCTTTACTTGTTTCAGTCATTTGACTGCGGCCATGCTGGAGTACCGCCTGTTTAGTTGAGCAACTGGACCCCGGGGCTTATTCTTTGTAAGCCCAGTATTTATTCTATCGGTCTATTTTGCCGAACCGCTAAGTGACGGGGAGGTTAAACACACCAGCATCGGTTGTCAAGCAATGCTAGGGGGACAAACACAGACATACAAGCACATACACACATACATATGTATATATATATATACATATATACGACAGGCTTCTTTCAGTTTCCGTCTACCAAATCCACTCACAAGGCATTGGTCGGCCCGGGGAAATAGCAGAAGACACTTGCCCAAGGTGCCACGCAGTGGAACTGAACCCGGAACCATGTGGTTGGTTAGAAACCTACTTACCACACACCCACTCCTGCGCCTATTCATATTTATGATGGTAATTTTCAGAAAATTTACAAAGCAACTTCATGAGGAGAAATTTTCTAAGCAATGAAGAGAGATTTCTGCTATTATATTACAACCGGATTTCAGATTGCCTCTTCAAATTTGCTGTTAAACATATCGTAAATTTGGTAAGTGATTCTCTGTTGCAATTCCAGCAGTTGAGCAACAATTTATGTTGAATTTAAAATAGGAAGAAAACACAAATGACTTTGTAAATATTACGTACTGCATGCTATTCAAAGAAGGGGTAATGAATTCTCTGTATTTGGAACCATTTCTCATTGTTTGAAGTGTCTGTAGTTGTTTATGATGATGTAAATGGAATTCATTGGGATAACACTCCTAATGTTTAGTTGAAACTACAATTCGTAATAAAATGCGATGCTATTTTATACATTGGAGCACCTATTGGAGGAGTATAAATGCGAATTTTGCAAAAGATAACGCAAAACTATGATTTCACCGCATATATTACGGATATGGAATAATTTGATGATGATGCACTAATTGTATAGATGATGCTTTAATAATGAAAGACAGCTAATTCAATGATGCCTATGAATCAATCATCTCGTGGTTAAAAATTTACTGACTGTCTGATATATCCACTAACAAGTTCTATGTGATGAAGGACATACAGACGAGAAGAGATAGAGAATACATTTAAGCCACGAGTATAGTGAAGATATTTGAAGTACAACAGATTCAGGAATAGCATAGGGCCGCACAATGGTTCATTCAAAATGGATAGTGCACTGACCTAATTTGTTGCAGGGGAAAACAAGCAAACTGGGAATTATTCTGAAGTATATAATTCCCTCTAGGTGATTTATACGTGAGCTAATGCTAAGCTTTTTTCTTGTTAAAATATGCACGCATAACATCATATCTAAATTTAAGAAAAAAACAACTAAAAATGATATTACACGTATCGCCCGAGGTGTATGAAGCCACTGCATTTCTGTAGAAATACCTGATGACTATAGAAGAAGAGAAACTTTGCTGATAACAAAATATATCCTAACAATAAGGGACACAATACTTTCTACATTCAAAATTAGGTAATTACTCACTACACGCACATATATTTTGCTAGTATGAAATCTCAAAATCAGCCATTTGTTAGACATGAAGTATAAAAGAGATGAATAAAGCCTGTAATAAAAGCAGTGAATTATATTGTAGCTAAGGTTCACACACAAACACATACTCACACACTTAGATACATACATATATCTATCTATCTATCTCCTCATCTCTATCACAATGGACGGACGCTAGTCATATCGGCTCCAGTAAGTTGGCCACTTTTACATGTTTAAAACTCCTTGTTGTCAAATATTTTGTTTTAATCGTTGTG
>NC_043001.1:7984837-8025479 GCF_006345805.1 Octopus sinensis | reverse complement strand
ATTGACATTTCTGTGATAACGATCCCTATTGATCATTTTTTTTCCTCTCACCTTTTTTTTTTTTTTTTTTTTTTTTTTACCCCCCTTATTTTTGTCCTCTTTCTCTCCTTTTACGATCCCTTTTGATCGAACCTCCCCTTTCCTTTTTTTTTTTTTTTTTTTAATACCTTCAAAATAAAGCTCTACCTTGTAATTTGTTCTATCTGTGTGCAGCCCTGTGTGGCTAATAAAGAAACATATCTATCTATCTATCTATCTATCTATCTATCTATCTGTCTGTCTGTCTGTCTATCTATCTATCTGTCAGTCTATCTATCTATCTGTCAGTATATCTATATATCTGCCTGTCTATCTATCTGTCTGTCTGTATGTCTATCTATCTATCTATCTATCTATCTATCTATCTATCTATCTATCTATCTATCTGTCTAACTCTGTGTCTGTTTGTCTGTCTGTCTCTCTCTCTCTCTATCTATCCATCTATCTATCTATCTATCTATCTATCTATCTATCTATCTATCTATCTATCTATAAACCCGGAAAATCTAAAACAGAGAGTTACCTACTTGCAAACAAGTGTGGTAACATGTAACGTCATTGACCGAGGTTACCGTGGTCTTTTCCTTACTCTTTTCTTCCCACGGATAAGCCTGAACTACTTTCCTCTTGACCATTTACACAATTACACTATAATATATGATCCCTATTGATCTTTTTCCCCCTTATTCCCTATTGTTTCTTCTTTCCCTTTTACGATCCCTTTAGATCGAAAACCTAACCCACCCTTTTTTTCTCTCCCCCTAAAGAAAAGCTCTACTTTGTAATCTGTCCCGTCTGTGTGCAGCCATGTGTGGCTAATAAAGAAAGATATATCTATCTATCTGTCTGCCTATCTCTCTATGTATGTATGTATATATGTATGTATGTATGTATGTATGTATGTATGTATGTTTATGTATGTATGTATGTATGTATCTCTCTCTCTCTCTCTTCTCTCTCTCTATATATATATATATATATATATATATATATATATATAGATAGATAGATAGATAGATAGATAGATAGCAGAGATAGCAGTCAAGACCTAACTCTAAAACCACATCAAGTTATCATACAGCACCAGTAGAAAAGACAAATATACAAATAATCTAGCAAAAGAATTAGAGTTTTAGAGTCAAGTTTTGACTGCTATCTCTAGCATGGTGTTATCTTTTAGATACTCTTAATTATAATTTTAATAATAATCATTGCCTATAAGGTTTCTATTTCCATGCTGGCCACTTGATATGATCGGTATTTTAAAATAATGATCGTACCCTTATTTATATAACTTTACGCATATGTATACTTGTAAATATATATATAGGGAGAGTTTACGAAAAAAACAAAAGACGATGACAGATGGTGTACAAAACAAACAGATGTATTAGTACATATATATATATATATTCAAGATTAATCAGCCGAAATTACTACGATGATCCGGTTCTTGACTGAAGACTGAGGGGTTCGAATGTCCTGTCCATGTTTATTGTATCGTCTTCTATGAGTTATACGTTCTTGTCCATGTTGTATTTTTCTACATACCTTAATATATATATATATATATATATATATATATACATATATATACATATATATATATACATATATATATATATATATATATATATATATATATACGTATATACACATATATATGTATATATATATATGTATGTATGTATGTATGTATGTATAAACACACGTACACACACACATATATTAGGATACGGTGTGTTCTTTGTGACTTATTATGCGTGTTTATGTGTGTGGCTGTGTCTATATATATGTGTTTGTGTGTATTGGTAAAGCCTTTTTGGCTGTGTGATATTTCTTTCAGAGAACGTAAGATTCTAGGATATCTGTCCCTGTTCATCTCTGCAGTGTTTCGTTTTGCCGGCTAAGCGACTTTCAAGGGAGTTTCCCATAACAGATAACCGCCGCTAAGAGGCGTGTATCAACATACGTACATAATGAATGTAACATCAATACCATTTGAATTTTATTCAAACGTCATTTACTCCTTGAAAGATACATGGATGACATTTCTACATATTTGAAAGCTGAATATATTTATAAACATTATTCATTTCTCCAAAGCGTTCCATAGATCCTGTTAATTTATGAAGGGATATTTACAATTAAGATAACATGGCAAAATGTCTCCAACTGCTAGTAGATATAAGTATACCGACTACTATACTCGGTTATATGGTAGCTGAAATTATTGTCACACTGTTTGTATGACAAATGTCACACCATCTCTGAAAAATAGTAAAGGGCAAACCTATTCAAATGTAAAGCTGCAAAGGTGCCGAGTTTAATTGCACCAATTTTGTTGAATGTTCTTTCGTTATACGTTTTTTGTTTGTTACCATATATATATATATATATACAGTGAAAACGAAGTCAAGGTAGAAAATGCTAAAATAATTTTATATAAAACATTGTAGTAACGGTTTCAGTCATTGTGAATTTTCAACTTAGTATGGAAAAAAATTAAATTTTGGGAAAATTAAAAGACAAATTTTTAAAAGTGTATTTACATGCTATTCAAATACAAGGGGAAGCTTCCTTGTTTCTGCCTCTCTCTCTTTCTCCCTCTCTCTCCCTAATGTTGTCGGTTCGACGTCGTGAAATTATTTTAGCATTTTCTACCTTGACTTTTTCATATATATCAACTGGTGTTTTCTTTTTCAACCTTCTACACACACACATATACATTATATACATACATACATATTATATATATATATATATATATATAATATATATATATATAACAATGAAGGGTGAAATTAATTAATTTGGAACAATTATCAATTACACCAAGTAGTCTTCGGCATTTTACATGCCGCAGACTACTTGGTGTAATTGATAATTGTTCCAAATTAATTAATTTCACCCTTCATTGTACTCATAACATATTCATCCCAGTAAATGACCACAGCACTTTGTCTTAGCTACACGCGGGTGGGAAGGGACTGGTGACACAAGCTTTCATTCATACTTTGAATTGGTGATACTAGCTGTGGCTTCTAGCTCGCTCTGATACTGAGTTGAGTTGGTGCCTTCTAGTATCTCAAAATTCAATATTCAATCATTCATGATTGTTAGTATCCTGCGCTGATGAAAGAAGAAGTCTGGGTAAAGTAGAGTTATCTCATTCTTATGCTTTCCTAAGACTTGATCTCGAAACGTACGTCCGTAGGTGACTTAAAACTGTATGACAGATTGCCGTTAATTCATTCTCTTTTACCTGTTTGTGTTTCCCTTTCAAATGCTGTGCCTTTACTGTGATCTCCCTTTTAGTAGAAGAAATAGCTATAATCTCTTTGACTGCTATTTCTAATTCGGTGGTGTGGTAAGGCAATTCGTTGCTAAACTTAATTGCTTAGTATATATATATATATATGTATATATAGATATTGCTATATTATATTTTACTTTCTACGTCCTTTTATAAATGTATTCTCTTTGAATCGCTAGAATATTAATTCTAAGTTTTAATGATAAGAATTTTTCTCGCACCATACCATATTATTATTATTACGTGCTATACATATGAATTTTGTTCCATCTTGCGGGTTATATGTTTATTCTATAATTAAATGTTCGAATTATGAAATAACATGCGGTTGACTTTGTATTTGCTTGCTCAATGATTCTAGTTTGATATTTTTGTCTCTTCCAATAGAGCACTTCTATTGCAGTCCTATTAAACCTTTTCTTTGTTCCTGACAAGAAACAATTATTGTATCGATATATATATATATATGTAATATATATATATATATATACATATATATACACACATATATATATATATATATATATATATATATATATATATATAATACATATATATATTATATATATATTATATATACTTATATATATATACATATATATATTATATATATATATCTTATATATATATATAAATATACATATATATATATATATATATACATACATACATATATATACATACAAGCTAAATAAAATGATATACCAAGGCCAAAGGCCAATGCAGTGTGAAACACCCAAACACACCCACACACAATATATATGCTCGTGTGTTTTTATATATACATATATATATATATATATATATATATATATAATAATATATATATGTCTTCATGTTGCATGTATAAATTCTCTGTTCGTGCCGTAGAGTGTTATACGCTCAGCAATAACTTTAAATCAATTTCTAAGTATTTAGTTTTTCCTGCTGCGAATCGCCAGCAGCTGGATCTAAGGCAACGCAGTTTCATCATAAAATAGTAAACAAGCAATGGTAATTATTGGTGGTAAGTGTGTTACTGACGTCAGTACAATATAATTAAATCGGCTGTCATTAACTTCGGTGCTCTTATATTATTCCCGTGCTTCAGACACCGAAGAGGCGCTACTTTCTTTCACAAAAGACGTGCAATTGAAATACAAGCGAAATCCTCCCTTTGTTCATTTAATAAAAATAATTGTTGCATACACACATATGTATATATGTATGTATGTTAGTATGAATGCGTATGTGTATGTGTCAGGTATATGTGTGTATGTATATATATATATATATATATATATATATATGCATATTCATATATACAAATACACCTATACAAACGCGCATACATATATGTATATATACATGTATATACATACTATATATACGCATATGCATATATGTACGTGTATTTCAATTTCGATATTTGTTCCTTTCATATTTGATAATAGGAAACCGGAGAGGATTCTGAAATTCGATATTTTATCTGTGATAATGGGATCTGGAAATATTATACTGTCAGAAAATGTTTCAATCCTAAATAAATTGCCTGCCAACTATTTCACACAACAATGAAATTGTGTTCCAGCTTTTACGTTGTTTTCACCTGATGCTCTCCAGTAGGAAGTAATATTAATATTTAATAGAATTTTAATATTTAAAGACGCGTACGCACTCGGCAACCTCTCAATAATTAGAGAATTGATTTCTTCCATGGTGAGCAATGGTAGATAATTTCAAATTCAGATGTTATTTATCCTTTTGTAAAATCTGCGCAAATATTTTATTCCATGTCAAAATCTGGTTATGTTGACAAAAGATGCCTTTCATTTTTAAATTAATATGCCAATCTGTTAAACAGGATGGATTTTGCATTTTGTATTGTCTCGTACAATGTAGGGGTGATGGCCTATGGAAGAACTGAATTCGAGTTGAAGAGATTTGATGTGAATGTATGATTTTGCATCTGCATACCACCGCTTTGATTTCAATTATTCCACCTTCTATCTTCAATTTGTTTCAATCATTAGACTGTGGCCATGCTGGAACACGTCCTTCAAATGATTTTAGTCAGACGAAACGCCAGCTATACATACATTTCAAAGCCTGATATTATTCAACAGGTCTGTTTGCCGAACCATTCAGTAACAAGGACGCAAATACACTAACACTGTTTATCAAGAGTCGGTAGGCGAAAAACATAGACACACAAACACACACACACACACCCGCACATTCACATACACACACACCATATATATATATACTTGCTATTTTGGACAAATGGGTATATGACGATTAGTGTTTTAAAGTGTTGAGTAGAGCACTGGCAAAGTTTGGGCTACCTGGTGTCATCCGCATATATTTCCGTTGGATCTACTTCAGGAATTCCGCAAGAAAACATTTTTGATATTATGATATATCGACTGGCCTTTTTCGTTTTTCCATGTACCAAATTCACTTTTAATAGGTGAACATAACGGCAGACGAAATGCCTATTTCTTTACTACCCACAAGGGGATAAACATAGAGTGGACAAACAAGGACAGACATAGGTATTAAATCGATTATATCGACCCCAGTGGGTAACTGGTACTTTATTTATCGACCCCGAAAGGATGAAAGGCAAAGTCGACCTCGGCGGAATTTGAACTCAGAACGTAACGGCAGACGAAATACTGCTAAGCATTTCGCCCGGCGTGCTAACGTTTCTGCCAACTCGCCGCATTATTTGTGCTTATATTTTCTATTCTAATTACTTTCCCTTTGCGTCCATGATAACTAAAATGCAATCATCTCCCAATCTCCTTCTTTATAATCCCTTACTCTCCTCCTCTTTCCACATGCGCTCTGTTCCTCACAATACATGTTTGCTTATCTCCATTCTTCTCTCTCTTTGCTCAATTTATCTATTCATTCCCTCATTTCATCTTCTTGTTCTCTTTTTCTCTTGTTCTCTTGTTCTCTTCGGCCTCTTTTTTTGCTTCCCCAGCCTAATTTTTATTTCCTCAATTTCTTTCATTTTTTTCACTCATTCTCTTTTTCTCTCTTTTCTCGGTCCCTTTCTACCATTTTCTAGCTATGTCTTTCCCTCTATTTCCCTCACAAAATAAACAGCTCATTCTCCACCCGTTCTTCATGTTTGCCTGATGAGTTTCCGAGTAATAAAAACGATGTCTTGTGTAATCTAATTGTATTTTGCTTACTTCAAAATAAGGAAAAAATATACCCTTAATGAAACAATTGCAACTACTTGAAAACAGATTCTTCTGTTTGTTATGCTTTTCTGCCACTCTTAAGCTTCCATTTATCATCGGATACTTCGCAATATAACTGACATCCCAGATTACCTAACAACAGTGACGATATTTCATCAAATGTCTTCCGTGCAAGGATAATTGATTATTTCACTGTCTTCTCTGCGTGATGCCGTCTAGCCAATTAGAGATGTGCTTTAGGTTGATGTTCCCTAACTCCCAATAAAAATATAAACAAAATAACAAACAATCATATAAGCACGCACACACACACACACACATTGTGACTGTGTTAGTGTGCGTTTAGGCTTGTAAACGGGAGCTACTGTAGTATTGATGTCCCTTGGTATAGCTTTTAGGTAAACACTTATTTAAAAAAAAAACATATGTAACAAATTCAAAATCGATTATTTAAGTGTGTGTGCTTGATTAAACACTGGAAAACGGTGAAACAGCAAAACCGCATTATGAATAAAACAACCTTCGTCTGCCCTATCGGTCCATTTCTGTTTCTTCCTCTCTCTCTCTCTCTCACACACACACACACACACACACTCTGTCCCTCTCCTTATATATATATATATATATATATATATATATATATATATATATATCACTGTGACCAACCAGGCTATCAGATGTTGCTACACATCGCTGGTCACAATGCGCTTCGCATTGTTTTAGCGATCAAATGACGCCACCCCGCTGGCTAAGCGAGCAGGCCAATATATATATATATATTCATTTTTATCTTCGCGTATGCATTATGTATATACACACATACACACACTCACATACACAAACACACATAAACATCCACGCACACACACACACACATACATATACATATATATATGCAGACGCACATTCATGTGCATACAGTACACCTACATATATTCTCTTTGCATATTTGTTGGGAATTAATGATTGCTATTTCCAAAACACTATTTTCAGATACCCGGAGAGAAAAAGGGAAAGACAGAAAGTTGGAATTTATCAAATAACAGAAGTGTAGTGACATCACGAATTATACATTATTTCGTTTATGTGACACCAGAATATAACAGTCATTTTGTGTTTCAGTTACTTTTACAATTTTAGAATCTCCCTTTCAGCTGAATCTCTTTATTCTATCTCTCGCCCCTTATAACCACGAGTCTTAACTTTTCTTTGCGTATCATGAAAATTGATCGAGAACAATTGTTCGAAAACAATTATTCGAAAAAAAAAAGCATTATTCGAAATAAATATAATTTGTGTATTTGACTTTTAATTTTATCAGTTTTGTTTAAATGACATTAAAAAAAAATTGAATAATTAACATTTCTTATAATTGTTTATGTGGATAATTTTCCTTCATACAAGTTTCCAGTCGAAGCAAATAATAGGTAGGAAATATTCTGTTACCTTTTCTAAATAATAATATTGTGCTTCTTTGGCAAAACACAGATTTGTACTTCGGATATTATTTATTGAGTGGAAATAAATCGCCTCCATCTTGGTTTTCCTTTCTATACCTAATAGGACATGTTTAGCAATATTTTGGAAATTCATAAGGATATCATATATTTTTTTCTTTCACGTGTGTCAGCCATCTCCACCGTGGCCATGCTGGTGTACCGCTTTCTCGTCAAAGAAATCGACCTCTGAATGGATTTATGGTTGAGAAGCAAGCTCATCACCATGCAGCCACACCTGTGTCTACATCAGTCTTTTGTATCATGACTTTTATTTGTTTCAGTTATTAGACTGCGGTCATGATGGGTTTTCTATCAGTTTCTGCTGTACCAAATCCACTTAGACTGATTTGGCAATCCATGGGCTATAGCAAACGCCACTTTCCTAAGTTACCACGCAATAGGACAGATCCCGGTACTGTGTGGTAACGGATACCGATAGTATATACAGATATTCTATCCCTTAGTTGTTACTATAACCACTAACTGTGTTCACACACACACACACACACACACACATATACACACACACACATATATATATATATATATATATACATATACATATGTTTATATATATATATATATATATGTTATATATATATATATATATATATATATATATATAATTAATAATATCAGGTTAATAAAGATTTTAGAAATTTTTACTATCTCTGGCCTAGTGTGTAGAAAAATTAGTCAATAGACTATATATTATTTATATAAATACAGTGTACATTTAAACACATAAGAGGTATCGTTCATAAGATTCCTTTTACGCTAGAAGGGGCAGCTAAAGTCTACATTACTCTTACGGATAAAAACTCGAATGAAATGAAAAATAAAAACATTTACCATCTATTTCCTGGACCACGGTTTCTGACTTTTTTAGCAAATAAAATAATTTGCTAGGCGAATCATTTCATTTGCTAAGAAAGTCAGGAATCCTATGAAGGATACCTCTTATGAGTTTAAATGTATACTGTGTATATATGTGTGTAGGGGGGGTGCGTGTGTGTGTATGTCTATATATTTATTTAAATGTCACAATACACGAGGTAAAACGCTATTAATTTTTTCATAAACTTCATGCGCAAACACCAAATCGTAAATATTCCTAAACAATTGTCTTCGGGGTCGCCTTTTCTCCTCCCGTAGAAACGAATGTCACGCATAATGCTGGTAAAATTCAAAACATTCAGTACTTTATTGTTTCGATAATACAATTAAAAGGTAAGTGTCTTCACCTATGTGTGGTTTAAGATTCGCAAAGGAATTTTACCGAATACATATATCTGTAAGTGCTTCCGTAAAATATACACACGACAGGAATGGTTCTTTCTATATATTTCTGTGAAGCTATCTGCCGAAAATTATACCAATCTTTCTACATATACACATGTATTTCTACATATACACTGTATATATATATATATACATATATATATATATATATGTATATATGCACACGCACACACAAACACACACAGACACAGACACACATATATATATATATGTATATATTACATAAGTGGAAAGTAATTAAGAATTAATATTGATAAATAAGTATTTTCCTCAAGAGATGTTGGCATTGAATAACTTCCGACCACGAATTAATGAACCGTCACCTCTAAATACTTAATTTTCTCCACTTGTACAGCTCCGCAATAAAACAAATAAAATCTTACTCTGACATGTGAATTTCAAAGAAATTACGAATCTGTCAGACATTAATTATTGATAAATTGTATTTTTCTTTGTTTATAATGAAATATTTTAATAAATGATTTTGAATTAGCGTTCAGACATCAACTACACATGGGAAATATTTTCGAGCCATCTCAAACACTTATTTATTTATATATTTAATCATTTATTTCAGACCTCTTTGTCGAAAGCTTATTACTTACACGTAATTTACCTTTAAGAGTAACAGCAGAAGTCATGCAACAAATGCCAGGAAAACTCTATTTAAAAAAACAAGCTGCCGATATGTGCTTTTTATCTTAGAAATTTCTCTTATCGATTTCGTACATATTCTCAAATAAAAGACAACACAAGATTACAAAAATCGACTTCGGTCGAATGCTCTGAAACAAAATCCAGAATGGATGTAACACTGATAATTTTCATTAAAATATTGATGTTTTCGATCTAGTTTGGATTCCTTACCATCAAATTTTAATTCTTTGCAATCAAATTTGAATTTTTCGATTGGTGCTCAAGCCTTGAAAAAAAAGAGAGTTAAACTACATCAGCCGTAAGGAAATACATGTCTATCTTGTCTAACTCGTCCAGTAGAGCCCACCAATTGATATCTTAAAATATTGATGAATTTACTCATGAACACTGCGATAGCTTCTACCAAAAGATGCTCCAGAACAAGGGGAGATAATAGAAAAAGAATCATTCGTTTATGGTGGCAAAGAATCAAAATTAGATCGAAAACATCTATAATGTAATTTATATAATATTTACAATATTTACATTTGACGGATATTTGTCCTCGTCTTAATTGGATGAAGTTGTTTTGAAAGCAAAATCTAGTAAAGTACAAATATCTCGACTGGAGAGCTTGAAGTGGTGTTGGAGATTCTAAAAGTACGGCTCTTGAACACCTAGGAACGCTAAGATACATATCTCGCAATAATTTATAGGTCGCTCGCAAACACTCAGAAAATAATTACTTGGACCCGTAATTCTTTTGTGATATATTTTTGTAAAGGGATGGAAACATACCTTTTTTGAAACAGCTCGTGAATGGAAATGATAAATGGAATGTGTATGAATACGTTGAGGGTAACAGATCGTGGAGTTAGTGTAAGGAGCCCCGAAAACAGCAACCAAAGACGAATTTTTATGCTAAATAAGATATGCTTTGTGTTTGGTGGAATCATGAAGTAATTATCTATTATGATCTCCTCACACAAAACCAGACAATTAATTCTGATATATACTGTGTTCAGCTGGCTAATTGAGGTCGGAGATTCGCAAGAGGGAAGGAGTTGTGTTTCAACGAGACAACATTTATCTTTCGCTAGGATCTCTTAACCCATCAACCATATTTTCCATATATTGCGCTATACGTCAACCACTTGTTTTGTCTGTACAGAACACATTTCAAGAAAGAAAAAACAATTTTAAAATTTAGATGGAGTTAAAAAGCAACTAGATAACATTTATTTTTCGTCGAAGCCAGTAGATTTTACGCTAATAAAATATATAAAAGATTGCTAAGGCTGTCGAAGCTGGTCGTAATATTTGTGTTGTGTTTGAAGAAGGAGCAAGGCTTCAAAGTACCGTCCACCGCTTCAAAAATGTCAATTTCGACATCATAGATGGACTACACACCGGACGGACAATTGAGTTCGATGAAGAGCGATTGAATGAACTTCTACACGAAAATGCACGTCAAACAACTAGAGATTTGGCGGAGCAGATGGCTTGTGATAACAAAACAGTGGCGAACCACCTTCACTTCAAGGACATGTTTCAGAAACTTAACGCTAGGGTGCCACACCCTTTGAGCGAAAACAATTAAAATCAACGCCCCACAATTGCTACCAGGTTGTTCTCTCGACATCGCTCAAAACATTGTTACAAACAGTTTTTCTTTACCGCGTTTTTAATGGCGAACAAAAAATGGTGTATTTACGTCAATATCAAGCAGCGAAAAGAATGGCACAGACCTGACAAACAAGCGACTCTGTGAACAAAACAAAATCTTTATACTCGAAAGAGCATGATGTGTATATTGTGGGACAAGGAAGGCTTACTATTGTTACAAACTGCTGGAGCGCAGCTAAACAATCAATGCGCAGTTCTACGTTCAACTCCTGCATCGACTCAACGGAGCAATTTAGCAAAAAGAAACAAAAAAACGGTATAAGCGAAATGGCGTTCTTCTGCAAAGCCCGTCCTCATATTGCCAAAATGACCAAACCCGCGATTCAAAGACTCGAATGGGAAGTGCTACCTCGCCCTCCATACTCTCGAGGCTTAGCGCCTTCGGAATTTCATCTCCTTCGACCGTTTTCGAACGCATTGTGTGATGTATGTTTCAATAATGACGTGGAATTGAGGGTTTGGTTGGGCGAATTATTTGAGTCAAGACCAGCAGATTTCTATCTCCGAGGCATCGAAAAACATATTGAACGACGGAAGGAAGTCGTAAACAACGACTGAGTGTATATCATTCATACATTTGTTGTAGTTTTTTGCTTAGAATAAATTTGCAAAAAGAACACTTAAGAATTTTTTCTCGACCCAATAAAATATTCTTTGTCACAAATTTTACATTGCTCCTCTTGTGCTCCGTCATTTATAATAGGATTTGCTTCGATAGGTAGCAATTCGATGCTGGGAGTTTGCCATTTCAATTTCACGTACATATAGAAAATAACTGAAAAGGAAACAAAATTGTTAATTGACTGCTAGTCATGCATGCTTTCATACATCAAGTTATATGCATAACAATGCACTAAGAAAGACGCACAATCCAGAACTTTAATACAAACTTATTCACTTGCATGCATCTATTCTTTTATTCCTCATCGTAGTTAGAACACTAAAAACATCATATACACTGCGATATACTTCCTCAAAATTCACTGAAATTGTTTATATCATATAATTCATTAATTGTGTTTCACTTTCTAAATAAAATGATTTCATGCAAAGATGGAGGACAAGCGCACTAATAGATAATTTGAGTTGTAGTTTAGTCAACTTGCTATCAGTTTCTACGTATCTCACATATCAATCGCTAGGATATGAATCGTTAAGTTCCCAAGATATGAAGTGTTTTGCATGATTACGTGAAATTAAAACGTCGGAGCATCTTATAGGCTACATTCCAAACATCTTTCTCAGAAGTTTCAACACACTTGTGATCGATATCTCTCCGTTATTGTTACTTATTCCAATTTAACCCCGCTACACATACACACACTCACACTAAACAGCTTCCTGATCATGCGGATAGAATGCACTTCATGAATTTCCTGCACAAAATTTATAAAGACCGAATGTATATATATATATATATATATATATATATATATATGTAACCATAATTTGTTTTGCATAATGAACACGATTTTTTTTGTGTTTCAATATTATTAAGAAAACTATTTCATGTGTTACGTGCAAATGTTGATTTTATTTACTAGAATGATATCTACTGTAGCATATCGTAACTCCAGTTTTTATAATTTATTAATTTCAATAGTATATGATTGATATGGTGTTTACAATTACAATATAACCTGACAATAGAGATGGGCGACAATCCATCAAATTCGATGTAATGGCAGTCTACGCTTGTATTATTTTAAGTGAAATATAGAAAATCGATATAAGCGATGTGTGGATAACTGAAAATGATATTACAATTTAAATAAAAAAAACACCACTAAAAGAGATTCCTGAAAGTTGTAATTTTTTTTTTAAAGCAAAAACAATTCTAATTAAAAATTGAAAGTACAGGTCGATGGTTTGTACTATTATCTGGTATATCGATATTTTGTGATATGTCTGGTTCTTCAGGAAACGTATGAAGAAAAAGTTGTTCATTACAAACTTGTCCTCTGCAGACTTATCTTTGATTCTTTTAATTTGCCATTTCCCAATTGTAATAAACGTCATTTTGTAGAACACACGCGCAGGCGGTCAGGCCGCCTCCGATACACACATAGAAACAGTAAAGTCACAAATCAGTCCTTTTCCGAGCCTGACATCCATTAAGAGAAAGTACTAAAGTGAAATCAAGAGAAAAGATGCAGACAGTTTTTTTTTTCTGTTTTGAATAGATGTCAAGAATCCAACAACTGGCGTTTACTCTCTGCAGTCGGGAACAGAAAGAACTGCTACATATTTAACTGTGTGGTAAGTAGCTTGCTAACCAACCACATGGTTCTGGGTTCAGTCCCACTGCGTGGCATCTTGGGCAAGTGTCTTCTGCTATAGCCCCGGGCCGACCAATGCCTTGTGATTGGATTTGGTAGACGGAAACTGAAAGAAGCCTGTCGTATATATGTATATATATATATATGTATGTGTGTGTGTGTCCGTGTTTGTCCCCTTAGCATTGCTTGACAACCGATGCTGGTGTGTTTACGTCCCCGTCACTTAGCGGTTTGGCAAAAGAGACCGATAAAATAAGCACTGAGCTTACAAAGAATAAGTCCCGGGGTCGATTTGCTCGACTAAAGGCGGTGCTCCAGCATGGCCGCAGTCAAATGACTGAAACAAGTAAAAGAGTAAAAGAGAGTAATAATATATTTATTTGCAGTTGGTGAAACGGAATTGGACTAATTAATGTAGATCAGACGGACAAATAATGTTTTACATAGATAATAAATTCTCGATCTGCTGCTGTTTTTTCTGCTTCAAGAAAGGTTAAGTCAACTCTTTTGGTGGATCAGCTTATTGGCTGAAAATAAAGGTAGACGAACATCGCAATGCTGTGACACGGGCTTGTATTGATAAATCTGGTATAACTAATCATTTCATTGGCTGAACATAATTACAGTTTTGCATTTCTGTCTCAAGTGAAATCATCAGAACTTTAAAAGGAAAAAGAATACAAGAGTCGCAACAAGAGATATTTATAGTCACGATACACAACATATAAGTCGATATTGACCCTCAAATATTGAGTGTGTAATAATATTCACAAATAGCATCAATCAGTTTGAAATTTATAACAATTGTTTTCGCTCATTCAAAAGAAAAAATTCGCAAAATTTGTAATAAGTTTTGTTAAAAGGCTTTTGTAAAAGGAACGCTCCATAATTTGTGTTATAGTACATAATCAGAACCTGTTTAATAATCTTATGGTGAAGCTTTCTTACACTAGCGTATCCTGAATAATTCAAATACTAATAAAAGTTAACACTAAGGTTATATAGTGCTATCTTCCGTTAAAAGAACAGTAATTACCTACGTGCGATTCAAATTGAGCATTTTTCGTCTTCACCAAAGAAAGCACTTAATACCACATTTGCCGAAATCTTCAGTCGTAACCGAAATTGGATTCTTATTTATTATTAAAAAATAAAATCATTTTGTCTCCCATGAAGTTGTAATTATATTGATCGCACTGTAGGATTTAAAGAGAAAAAGACGACAATGTTCAGCGCCATTTCTTATCTTATTATTGCATATAGAGTATTACAGATTTTGTATAGAGTGTGTTTCTTGAGATTTAACCTCGATGCATTACATAGAATAATAAAAAGAAACGTTCAACTTGTTACAATGTGTTTCCTAGTAAGCAGTGATATATTACTTCCGTTCTTTGGGATTTATATTAGAACAACTGTAGTTTATTCAAAGATACCTTACGAAATATGCAACGCAATAAGAGAACATGTTCTCATCAGTTATTTAAGATGGAATAAATATGCAAGGGAATGAATCGTTTGAGGTAAAAGTATGCAGTTCCGGATCCAAATCAATTTTTCAATACAATTCTCGAGCATTTAGTTATTTACGATTATGATACGCGAATCCAAATATATTGCTGGCTGGATAGAATTACATGTGACACAAATGCATATAAACATGCATCTCCTAGCTTCTCAGCAAATATGTTTCTTCTTTCCAGATTGAATTTCTGTCGCTCTCACTTCTGCTTAGTTTCTCTCACTAACTACAAATAACACCTTCTGTCCTATGTATACACACATATCATATAATAATTCTCGAAAGGAAAGAGAGAGAGAATAGAAAACCATATTTCAGCACAGCTGAATCTTTGATTGAGCATTCGAGAGGCTTAATGAATTTAGTGATTGCATCAGGTAAAATAAATATAATTACAAGTGATATGTGTTCCGTTATTTTACATTATTTATTTTCATAACGAAGAATGCATATGCTACGTGTGCGCGCCTGGATCTATGCGCGTGTATTTGTCTGCATGTAGACGTTCGTCGTCGTGTAGTTGTTTCTAAAATGTGAATTATGTACAAGTAATGGTATATTTTTTGGCTATTTACAGCTGCCCTATGTGAAAGGCCTCTCCAACAAGATACAAACGATACGCGGCCCATATGACATCAGGACAACATTCAAGAGTAGTACAACACTTCGCACATATCTCCATCGAGTAAAACCACTAATAGAAGAGAATATGACTAAGAACTGCACGTACTCCATCCCGTGCAGCTGTGGTAGGTTATATAAAGGTAAACCATGCCTCCGCCCTCCAAATAAGGAGAGACGAACATCGCAAAGCTGTGACTCGAGGAGATATTGATAAATTGGGTATAGCTGATCATGTATGGATAAATGGAGACGAAGTTAGAATAATAGACAGAGAACACCACTGGAAGATACGAAAACTAAATGAAGCAGCACATATCCTAAGACACAACAACCTCTTAAGCAGACCGAGTGCAGATATGAACAGCATATGGGTACCAGTAATAAGGAAGGATAAGAAAATATTAGATTTATAACCCCTAAAATTCATTTCATTTTTGCTCACGAGCATATATCATTGTGGTTAAGAACGCATGCTATTAACCCCAAGATTCCGAGTTCGATTCCAGGCAGTGACCTGAATAATAATAATAATAATAATCGATCGATCGTCCGAAGTAAAAGACCCGCCTGATATGAAAAAAGTAGTGACATTTTGGAATAGTATATGAAGCGGTCGATAGGAATTCAACAAGGAACCTGAATGGGTAGGGGGAGGCGAAGAAATAGTCGCTAAGATTAAAGAACTGGGATGAAACGGAATTACAATGCAGAAACAAATTCAAGTTCTATCTAAAGCTCATGAAATTCCAAAGCTCTGGTTTTATAGCTTGTCATCAGATTCACGTCGTCACTTAATGGAATGGTTCTCTTACACCATCAAAGAGCTCGACTTGACTCTAAGCTGGCAAACATCAAGGATAAAATAAGTCCTCCCAAAAACAAGCGACACAGAAAGCCGATCACAAAATACTTACATCCATCCTCACTGAAAGAACGTATCAATTTCTCGTTGAAAAAAAACATCCTTTCCCTTGAACAAAGGGGGTGCAAAAGGAACTCATTTGGCTGCAAAGATCGATTTTAATAAACCGTATGCTACTCGAAAATTGCTAATCCAAAATACGAAATCTTAGCACAGGTTAGATTGACTATCCTTGGGCATTTGATAGTGTCCTATTTGGCTGGATCTTTAAGGCAATAAATATATAAACGATCTATATAGTCTTAAATATTTCGACAACACAAAATTATTCTACAACACAAGACGCAAGAAAGACCTGTATGTGTCAGGGAGCATCAAAATAGATCGCGGAAACTCCCCCTCCCCTTCTGTCTCTGCATCATTACCCCACGAACTGAATTATCAAAATTTTGGTTACAAACTGTTTGACAAGATCACCTCGCCCTTGTGTATGTATATTTAAAATTGTATGAAAACGATGAAAAAGATCTGAAAGGGTGACCAGTAAATCTGAACAAATTCTGAAATTACATGAATATAGAATTTGGCCTTGAAAAGAGTGGAAATACGTCCAACAAACATGATAAACTGGATTTAGTTCTACAACACAACTGGACCATTATTCATTTATCAAGGACCTGTAGCAAGAAGGCTTTTATAAGTATCTTGGAATAGTGGAAGGGAAAACGATTCATTATTATTATTATTAATATTATTATTATTATTATTACTTTTTTTTCTTCTTTGAAATTTGCTTCCAGTTCTTGCCGAGTGTCTTCCCGACTCCTAGGGCAAAGAAACTCATAGTATACATTGGTAGGCCAATAAACCAAACTCAATAGTTCGTTCATTTTTTTTTTTTTTAAAGTTAAATTAAAATACATGAGCAGCAACAGTTCTCACATCGACAATGCTCTTCTCAATACGTGTGATGTACCAGTTAAGACAATTTATTATTATTATTATTATTATTATTATTATTATTATTATTATTATTATTATTATTATTGAGTGAGAAAACAGTGCATGTCATCAATGTGACACTGAGGTAAAATGTACGAAGTGTGTTTCCTATTTTCAACCATCATGGCAACCCGTCTGATAAGGTTACACCAGGCACATGCATCACAACCATATGTGCGCGACAGCGTATAACACTGCAGGGGAGGCACAATTTGAATTTTCATCGGATATGGTAAACCCATCTCAATCAAAAGTTCTCGGAATAAGAGTCGTTTAAATATGTTGAACAAAACACCCATGGTTACAGTAGTGAATCATTCAAACCCCAAACAATCCCTTTCAACACGTGGCTAAGATGCCTCCCCACTACCCCTGCTCGTTATCAGAGATGCACATATAGTCAGCCACTAAGGGACATGGTCAACTGGTTATGGTCAAACAACTGACAAGCAAATCTGTGGTATTGAGCAGAATATTCGCTGAAGCAAACATACCAAGACAAAACAATGTACATGATAACACTTCCAATCAGTTAAGATCAGAAGCCATCAGAGCCACTGCCTGGTACTGCATCAGTGCATTATTATTAGTATTGAGTCTATCATTATTATTGCTATTATTATTTAAATTCATTTGGTGCCATGAAGATTTCTGTCCAGAGTGAACTTAAGTTTGTTCTTTTTTTTTAATGTCTTCCAATAAACCAAGCTATCTCTACTTCTTGTGTTTTTTTGAAATTAATAACGGTTGGAAGTAATTTATTCGTTGCGACAGAATTTGGTTATTCCTTACAAGAAAATAACATTGTGTTGTAAGATTCCAGAACTAAATATATATATATATATATATATATATATATATATATATATACATATATATATATTGTTATAATTCGGAATGGTCATATGTAAACATACCTTGGTTTATTGAAAGACATTAAAAAAAAAGAACAAACTTAGCCAATAAAAAATATTGCACAACAAATATATAAACGTATATATATATATACTCACATACATACACACACATAAATATATATATTTCATGTGTTTGTGTGTGTGTGTGTGTGTGTGTGTATGTGTATGTGTGTGTGTGTGTGTCTGTGTGCATGTGAGTGTGTCCGTGGTTGTGTTTATCGTGCACCACCTGTTGACGTCCGGTTCTCGTGTGTTTACGTCTCCGTAACTTAGCGGTTTAGCAAAAAGACAGGCTCTTCAAAAATATGTACGTGGGTCGATACTTTCTACTGAAAATTCTTCATGACGATGCTCCAGCATGACCGCAATCTAATGACTAAAACAAATAAATGATACAAAAGAAGAAGGAAAAATAATCAGCAACAATATAAAAACAACAACAAACTCTCTTCCAATCTTTTTGGAAGCACTCCGTCGGTTACGACGATGAGGGTTCCGGTTGATCCGAATCAACGGAACAGCCTGCTCGTGAAATTAACGTGTAAGTGGCTGAGCACTCCACAGACACGTGCACCCTTAACGTAGTTCTCGGGGATATTCAGCGTGACACAGAGAGTGACAAGGCCGGCCCCTTGAAATACAGGTACAACAGAAACAGGAAGTAAGAGTGAGAAAAAGTTGTAGTGGAAGAGTACAGCAGGGTTCACCACCATCCCCTGACGGAACGTCGTGGAGCTTTTAGGTGTTTTCGCTCAATAAACACTCACATTGCCCGGTCTGGGAATCGAGACCGCGAGTCCGCTGCCCTAACCACTGGGCCATTGCACCACCACTACCAGCAACACTCTAAATTGAAATACCAATACTTCTATGTTAGCTACAAAACCTTCATAGAGAACTGATGTCGATATTGCCGTCTACTGAAGCAAACATATATTCTGTTGTTTCTTACTGCAGCCGCAGTACAAGGAATCTTAGAACAAAAACATAAACAAAGGCATAAAGATTGTAGAATCGCAGCAGACAATTCAGTCCTGGTGAAAAAAGAAAAATGCTTGAACGAAATCAGAGCTGCATAGTTGCTTACTGATGTATGAAACGAACGCAAGGCGAGGGAAATGGATATTCACCGTTGAAAATATGAGATACTGCTATGCGTATTATTAGGAGAAAATAGTTTGTGAACATTAACAAAAATTTCGGCCCGTTTCTATCATTATACACCATTGAAGATGATTTACCATGGAACATGTTTCCGATGATTATATATTTCTTCCACAACACCTGGGGAAATGAGTGACTAAATTTACACTCCCTACTATCTCAATCCAATTAAATGTCCAGCAAATGCAAAAGTCAGTGGAAGAACATGGAATAATAGAAACCAAATATCCAACATTCCGAAAATGGTGTTAGGTTCCGCTGGAATCCCGAATGTTACCTACACCCGTTGTAGTTTCTCTCTCTATCTACATCTCTTTGTTTCTCTCCTCCTCCTCTCTCTCCCCTTCTCTCTCTCTCTGACACACACATACATGCACACACAGACTTATACCTTAGACTGCATAAATGCAACGCATAATACATAATGATGTTAGTAGAGCATTCCTTTAAAAATGATATTTGAGACATATGACTGCACGTATTATATATAATCTTACTCTTTACTCTTTTACTTGTTTCAGTCATTTTTTGACTGCGGCCATGCTGGAGCACCGCCTTTAGTCGAGCAAATCGACCCCGGGACGTATTCTTTGTAAGCCCAGTGCTTATTCTATCGGTCTCTTTTGCCGAACTGCTAAGTGACGGGGACGTAAACACACCAGCATCGGTTGTCAAGCAATGCTAGGGGGACAAACACAGACACACAAACACACACCACACACACACACATATACACATATATATATATATATATATATATATATTATATATATATATATAAATATATATATATATATAAATATATATATATATATACTTATATACGACAGGGTTCTTTCAGTTTCCGTCTACCAAATCCCCTCACAAAGCATTGGTCGGCCCGGGGCTATAGCAGAAGACACTTGCCCAAGACGCCACGCAGTGGGACCGAACCCGGATCCATGTGGTTGGTTAGCAAGTTACTTACCACACAGCCACTCCTGCGCCTATATATTCAATTATATATCATAAAATATATTGAATTCTGTTTTACATCCAGCACATCCCGTTGCAAATGATGATGGAATCTCCTTTCTTCGAATTGAGTGAAAAATGATCTCAATAACTGATCTTTTTTTATTACGTAATATGCATCTTATTAAAAAAAAAGATGGCTATGTTCCCTAATGCAAGAATGATTAACAATTGTATAGTACTGCACTTTCTCTTTGACTCTCGTCCATATACTACCTCTCTGCCTTACAGTAGATGAGTTTTCAATAATTTGAACCGTAGAATATGAATCATTTGATTTCACTAAAGCTGTGCATCTGTAAAAAGTTTAGAAGATTCAGTAAGACTGGAAGAGGCAAAAGTACATAACTTGCAACTGACTTGAAAAATAGTCGAGATTGTGAGTTTATGAAGGAACCGGAGTTAACGCTTCGTTATTTCAAATAGCTCCCAACATTCATCATTTTTGGGGATTTTTTTAATGTATTTGTAATCTTTAATATAGGTGTTAAGTTTCACACACAGACACACACACACATACCATACACGCACAAACACATAGACACAAACACACACAGACACACACTCGCGCATGCACACATTAAAGTTTTTAAAACATTTGAGAACGTTGTCCTTCGTACGAATTCTCCATTCGAATATTCACCAATCATTCATTGAAGCTATTCGATAAAGCGGTTTAGGTGAATAATGTGCAACAGCTTTAGGTACTGCACGTTATTAATCAAAACTATATTGTTTTATGTACATATAACTTCGCTTTGTGTTTTCTCCGATAATCAATATGATAGCGTATTCTAGGACAATTCTGGCACAGGAATATAATGATGCACAGATTGTCTCTCTTCTTACTCACTACACTATTTGCTAATATCATATTAAGTTAAATATGAAACTGTATTTCATGTGCTGAAGATAGGTCATAACATAGATGATATCTAGAATTAATATAACACATGTAAAACAGAGAAGGATGGTAACAGATCAAGGCTACATAACGACAATGCGTATGAGAGAAAAAATATCGAACGATTTATGGAAAACCAATATTATATGTAGATAGAATTGTGAACAGCTGCTGCGTATTTACATTGGATATATTATATCATCTTCACAGTTACATCAGTATTCCATGTCACCAATCATTTGGTGTTTCTGTCAGATTCTCCCTTCCAAAACAAAATATGATAATATTTTGAATACATATGGTGATATTTTCTCATTTTTTCTGAACTTCGTCTCTGAAACGCCTGGCAATATAACGAATTGGCAATGTTTTTCACATGCTAAATTTTATATAGAGAAAATTATGAGCACAAATATAAAGATACATGCATCTATCAAAAGAGTTGTTTTTACAATTGTTGGTCTGCGGAAACATTGAGCAGTGATTTGCATTTCGATGCAGATGAGTTGATGTGTTCTCTAATAAGTTCTTAATATCACAAATGGAATCGATGGAGGCATTATGCATCAAATTCAGGTGAAGTTGGCTGAAGTATTCCCGACTTCCAGATTCGTCGATCTCCAAAACGCACGGCCACTAATTATGAATTCTTTTAGAGGAGTAGATTCGAAGTCCACCAAGGTAAAGCAGTCACTAGATTAGCATTATAGGATTATTAGATAGAGAGACGGATGACTGACATGTCAATAACCACGTAAACTACATCAAGCCATAAAAGTCACCGGAAACTTTTTAAACTGCTTAAACTTATCAGTTACTCCAGGAGCAGGTGACGTCTGAGTACAAATACGCTCACTACTACTACTTGGGCATCACTCACATAGCGAAACACCAAAAAAATAAATAAATAAATAAACTCTAATCTAAGTGGCAGTTGATTACTCATCACCAAGATGTATGACAGACATCAAGAAATATCGCCAAGCAAACGTGATAGAGCATGCCTGATGAGTATAGTCGAATGTACGGAACCAATCACTCGTATTCCGTTCTTATAGAGGAAAATCTGGATTACTGAAGGAGCTATGTTTACGTCATCCTTTGAGCTCTATTCCATCTATAACCGACGAACTACAGCCTCAGAATCTGGAGGAAAGATGGAAGTAGCGCGGAGAATTTCAGAAACTCTTTCTAACTTGAAACACATTTTAGATGTCGAAGGGAAGTGGATGACAATTATCACAAACATTGATGAATTTAACGGACAGATATTATTTCAGAAATAAACGAATGAATAGTCACCTCAAAATATAAAACTAGCATAACTCAACACCCGATGTTGTCAATGATAAATGGCTGAAGATAAAACCAGCAGTTTACAGTCAATATAATATTTTGTGTGATGCTTCTGACTATTTTAAATAAAAATGAAGGATTTCCTGTGTAAAC
Source organism: Octopus sinensis (assembly GCF_006345805.1). Taxonomy (NCBI): domain Eukaryota; kingdom Metazoa; phylum Mollusca; class Cephalopoda; order Octopoda; family Octopodidae; genus Octopus; species Octopus sinensis. The sequence goes on along the minus strand of NC_043001.1, from coordinate 8,002,064 downwards.
TCATGTCCACAAAATATGTTTCCTTTGTCAAGCAAAGCAGAACTCATTATAGTGGCCCGACTTTCAGTTCACAATTTGTTCAGAATTGAAATTCTTCAACACCTAGATGGTGATGAATGTCATGAGGTTTACATCAAAATAGGGCATGAAGCTTCACACACTGTTAAATCAAAAACAGCCGACTGCAACAAGGAATTTGCGTACACATACATGCATACATTATTATGTTGTTTTACATTGGTAATGCATAAAGAAAGTAGGTAAATACATGAGCATGTAAATATGGACAGGAAAAGCTTCCCGAAATCATCTCTTTTCAAAATAGTTCGTATATATGACGATATGTCTGTGAAGACAGACAGACACTTTTATATGATCGCTAACATGTTATTAAAAGCAAGAGTTTTTTCTCGACAAATATAACAATATATCAGTATAAACATAATGCGAAATATATATAGCTCAAGGTACCATTAAAAAGTTAGAAAGAAGCTGATGTGATTTAGATCGTTGCTATTTTAGGTTCGGCATACTTCGAAATACCTGTGTTACAATGAAACTTACTAAACCATCAAAACTGGAAATATACAAATAAATATTTGCACATGACCGTTACTATATATGCAAATATGTATGCGCGCGTACACCCATCACACGCATACACATACAGAAACACACAAGTGTATATATAAATTCCAATAATTGTATGTATATAATAATATGTGTGTGAGTCAGTAGGTGTGTGTGTGTGAGTCAGTAGGTGTGTGTGTGTGTGTGAGTCAGTAGGTGTGTGTGTGAGTAAATATGTGTAGGTGTATATATGTATATATTTGCATGGAACAGATTATGAAGGTGTTGACGAAAATCTCAGAAACAAATCGATATAAAATGACCGACACATAGCGAGTCAATTATTTGTTATTGCGTTTATGTATTTCCTAACATTCGAGATACAATACAATGGCGAAAATGGTCCTGTTCAATTTTCATACTTGATTTTAAGCAGTCCTTTGCTTGAGGCAACACTCAGGGAAAGTATCTAAATATGTATTTCAACTTTTACAAATGCCATGTGGATCTCTTTGGGAAAATGTATTTGCTTGTAAATTTCAATAAATTAATCTAATAGTGGCCTAACCTCATAAATGTACGAATATTTAATCGGAATGATATAAATTCATGCATGAAATAAGTGGCACATTATGAATAATAAGGATTTAGGAAGTATTTTCCAGAGAATATAATTCTTAAAATATTCTAAGTACCTATTTTCAAATTTAATACTCTGAATAAAATAGTACCAAAAGCAACCAAGCTCTTTGAATATTTTATGATTTCGTTGTATTTGTGTCACATTAATACAGCACGAACAACAAAGTTGGAACATATCCGTATAGTAAACAGCGTATTTCATTTGATGGAAATAATCTTTTATTGCCTTTTGAAATTTGAATGCAATGCACATATTTAGAATTACATGGTTTAATATAGGATCAACGAAGGCAGTTTGCTTAAAGCGTTTGATTGAGAATTTTGTATCTCCTAGTTCCATATTATAGCAAACATTTTCTTGTTGATATTCGCTTGGCTATCAGGAGGTTACGTTCATTGTTCCCGCTGGAAGAGTTGCAAAGTCTCATTGATTCACTCGTTGGCAGCTCATCATTAATCACATTACTGTCTGTATATTGAGATAAAAATGTACTCGAAATCATAAAATTACTGCTGCGTTTTTCACTGTGTTTCCCTTATTATGAATATCGTTTAAAATATAAATATAAGCACATATGGACGAAAGTTGGGGAATTTATTTTGAAAAGATATGAAAATATGTATTCGTGAAATGATGTCTAAATGTTTGTATTCGCATAAACGTAAAATGTATTGCCGGTACTGCGCAGAAAGCATGAGTTGCATTGCACATTGGTGTTTTTAAGAGGAAATAAATTTATTTATTCAGCACGTTGAATCAATGTTAGGCATAGACAGAGCAAATACAGTAAACCTTGTAACTGAAACGATTTCAATATTCCCTTTTATGTTATCATTGACCGTTAAATCTGAACATAAAGTGTTTTGCATAACGAATTTTGTCTACAAAGAAACAGAGAATTTTGATATGGATTTTTATATGAGAAATGTGGACAAACTGTGGCTATCTAAAGCAGAGTTATTATGGTATTTAAACGATTTATTCAGATGAATGTACAAACGTGGGCTATGCAATCGATCAAAGCCATTATTTATAACGGAATGCATAGATTTAAGCAATTTTATAATATTAAAGGGAATCCAGTATAACAAATTTATGAAATAAGCATTTGAATGAAGTTATAATTTCCACAGAACAAACGACAGCATTTACCAGAGAATAACTGATATACGGAGCACATTTACACTACTTAAAATATATTAGTTTTATTCATGGCATTAAATTCTTCCGGGACAACATAAGATATATGATTCAAACATATTCTGCACTATATTTATCTAACAAGTATGTCGTTAACTTCACAATGTTCATGTCACAAGTCTACTAGGAACAAGTTATACTTAAACTAACTGAACAAGGAAAATATCATTAAGGATTAATACTGTGTCAAGTAAAACGTGGAAGCTAATATTAAACCATGTAGCATAAACGCTTGTGTACCGAGGTTCTTGCTAAACTCCGTCCGCGAATGTATTCGACGGAAATCATGTGGTAAGGCAGCGCTATACTACATAATGTCCCAAGAAAAACCTGATAGTAACACTATATTAAAAAATGAAAAACATTTAGCACACTTAATGAAAGTAGAAACGTCGGTTCCTACGGAAAAGCCATGTTAAAGTGGCGAGAAATATTACTTCTCGGTATAATTACTAGTTTCCTCTTTTGTAGAGATTCTCTAACTCAATCCCTATAGACATGGTTGGCCAAAAGTTATCCGAAAGTAAATCAAAATTCCATAAATACTTAATATTTAATTTCATTTATTCATTCCAATTATGAACGTTTCATAATTGAATGTTGTGAGTTATAATCTTTTCCTATAATCTAAGTATTAAATAGTTTTGATTTACTGTCAGGTAACTTCTGGCCAACACTGTATATATATATATATATATATATATATATATATATATATATATATATATATATATATATATATCGATAGATAGATGTATAGATATAAAGATACAAAAATATATATATAGTGAAGTATATTTGCCACGTAAATGTGGCTAGACCCCTAAGGGTGGATGCTACTGTGGCAAATATACTTCACGATGTGTTGCAGCTACTGTTTATACCTCAGTCAGGGATTTATTATTGTTTATACATACACACACACACACACACACACACACCACACACACACACACACACACACACACACACATATATATATAATATATATATATATTATATATATATATATAATATATATATATATATATATTATTGAATAGAAGCGCATGTGTGTGTGTTTGTGTATACACATTTGTGTGTGTGATCGTATAAGAGATATAAAATGAAAGAATGTAAATAAATGTCTATTGTCATTGAGTAACGTACAGAAACTAAATGAAACATGAAGTATATGAATAAAAGGCAGATACAAATAAAGTACAGAATGATGAGATGCTATATGACCAGCAACATTATCATTTCTGCGAGGAAGTGCAATATTTTCTTCTATAAATTATGTTACTTGGAAATATATTCCTACATAAGGCTGTGAATATACATTTCCAACTATATGCAGTCAAAGACAGAAGCACGCAAACGGTCACACGCACCTTACACCATACATACATACATGTCTCTTATTTATTTCACTATTTCTCCTTACTTCTCTCTGTAACTGTCTGTCAGTCCATCTTCCTATCTATCAATCTATCTATCTATCTATATATATATATCTGTCTATCTATCTATCTTACTTCAACAATGTGCATCTCTCAAGCCTACTAGAAACAAGATATACATAAATTAACTGAAGAGGGGAAAATATCATTAAGGAATAATATTGTGTCAAGTAAAACGTGGCAGCTAACATTAAACTATAGATCTATCTAACTCTCTATCTCTCTCTCTCTCTCTATCTCTCTATCTCTCTCTCTCTCTATCTATCTATCTATCTATCTATCATCATCTGTCTATCTATATATATCTGTCTATCTATCATCTGTCTATCTATATCTATATATCTGTCTATAGACGTAAAGGATACACACATACATATATAAATATGTGCGGATGTGTGTATGTATATGTGCTTTTATGTGTTTGTGTGTCCGTCCGAGCGCATGCACAACACTACTAAATATTGCGTTAATAGCGCCAGAAAGACTGGCATATTATTGAGTGTTATTCAAACAGCGTTGCTTCTTCGTTTTACATTATTTGAAATATTACTGTGTTTAACATAAGTAACAAACGGATAAAAATGTAAAACCAGGTAAAATAAATATATTCTGAACAATGAATAAAAGATTCATACCATTTTCAGATGCGCCATTTAAACTAATATACTATATATTGATGCGAATATACACTGGAGTTGATAATTTAAGATACATCTAAAAATAAACAGGAAGCTTTGGATAATTGTTACAAGATCATAATTCTGGTGCTGCCTACTTCGTTTTTGATGATGGTATTTTTTATTGTTATTATTCTGTCGAGTATTCTGTCAGTTAAGCATAACGCATTTTAGACATTATTTGCCAAATCTTCAGCAGTTTCCCGAAAAGACATGTAATGCAGTATATTCTGCGGTAACCTAATTTCAATGTGTGAAACTGACAGATGCTTAGTTTTAAAAAATACCTATTGTTTTTCTGTTTCTCATGATTATCTCTCTACGCATCTTCTCACTTTTTTAAGATATATAATATTCTTGTTTAAGAATTAAAAAAATGGTTGTACTCTACAAAAGTATGCAGTAACCCATCAGACTAAGGTAAAATTGTTTTTATTATAACTGAACATACGAACAAACATTAACTGTCTCTCTCTGTCTATATATATATATATAAATATATAGAGGAAAAGAGAAAATGCACATTGGATACAAGAAATAATGAAAAGAATAATGAATGTATATATTCCGAATTTGTGTAAATGTGTGTAGCGTAATATATCAGATGAATACATTTAAAACACGGTCTATTTATCACGCTTGTTGTCATTGTAATTTATTGCCGATCTGTTAATCATTAAAAAGATGTGTTGTAATGTTCATAGAGTTCAATTAGCGCTTTCATACATTCGTAGTAATCATGAGATTTCAAAATGTATTTCACAGACAGTTGAGTTCTTGAAAACCGTACTAAGACGACTGACTTCTTCCATTTCGTACGTCATACATGACTCCAAGAAGCTGAATTTTTCGAATACGGTTTTGACACAACCTCATGCTGCTTAATCGTCACGGGGTAACCGGGAGCACCGATATAACAGGCAAAGGTCCCGTCTTTATTTTAACTAATTAGTCTGTGGTTTATAATTAATGGTTTTATAAGTGAACAAACTTAGTTGGTTTTGATCGTTTTTATTCCAGTTGGCGGGAGCCTTGAGTAATTCGTTTATATTCATCTATTGAAGGTATTTGTAAGCCATATCATTAGCTGGTTGCTAATTTATTATTATTATTTCCGTTCAGAACAGGTTTGAACATTTTAGTAAAACGTATGTCTGTTATCTTTCTTCCAACCTCACCTGTGTCATGTAGTTTGTAGAACGGAAAAATTAGAAATATTTTCTGACTAAGTGGTTGGTGTGTTTTAGTTATGATTGCAAGAGCGTGGGTTCGATTCCCAGACAGGCTTGGCGTTGTGGTCTTAAACAAAGGACTTCATTTCACGTTGCTCTGCGATAATTTCATCTTCCGACATATGACACACGATGCACCTGTACAGGTGATGTCGATTTGATGGAGGGAGTAATATTATGTGCACAACACATAATCTTATACATATGTATAGGCTCGAAACTTTAAAGACTTTTTCACTCCCCGAGCGTTATACTAATACATCTGTTTGTTTTCTACACCGCAGGTCTTCCTCTTCTGTTTCTTTTTGTGAATTCTCCCCATATATATATATATATATATATGTATATATATGTGTATATATATTATATATATATACATATATATATATATATTATATATATATATATATTATATATATATATATATATTATATATATATATATATATATATATATATACATATATATATATATATATATATATATATATATATATATATATATATATCTATATATATATATATATATATATATATATATATATATATATATATATATATAGTTAATCCAAACAAGAAAGCACAAAAAAAACGCAACAACACGAGGACGTGGAAGAAATTTAGTATTATTGGACGCTCAGGAAAGAAGGGAGGATTAACGTTTCGAGCGGAGTTCTTCTTCGGAAACATAGGAAAAGGAAAGATCCAGAGAAGGGAAGAGAGAGGAAAAAAATCCCCAACGGCACACACGAGGTCACATATATATATATATATATATAGAGAGAGAGAGAGTGAGAGAGAGATGCATGTATGTATGAATTTATGTATGTATAATGTTCTCTTCCGTAGTGGTAGAATCATCAAAAACATCTGGTGAGAGATAGATATTATTTTATAAGAACAATATATGTGCTACTATTATTTTCATATCCTGAGAAAATGCCAAACATTGTTTTATAAAACGCCCAGTGTACCAGCACACATCAGTCACTGCCCACATGGCATAACAAACTAAGAATGGAATGCGATAAAAAGCGAAACAAGGCGAGGAGGACAATATATCAAAAGTGGAAGGTTGAAGCATCTGAAAACGAAAAGTAATCAGAAAGATGTACAAGGGAAATAAAATTCATTATCCGTAGACCATAAATCATAATGCTGAAAATGTTCTGGCTAAAAGCCTAGAGTTACTCAATCCGGTGGGTGAGTTACTTCTCAGTTCTTGAACAGAAATTTGACATATGCGTATAATCGCTGAAAATTTCGGATATAGTGTTCAACATTAAGTTATAGTTGCTAGATCTGAAAATGTCTGGCATTTTCTCAGCAAATGCAACTAATAGTAACACATAAAAGCATATATGTCTTCACTAAATGATATATATATATATATATATATATATATATATATATATATATATATATATATATATATATATATATATATATATATATATATATATATATTCATATATATATATATATATATATATATATATATATATATATATTCTCTGTAATCTTACCTTCAGGGATTTTATTCTTTATTTTTGTTTTTACTAATCTTCTTTCTTCTTTCTCTTTAATTCTTTCCTTCTCTCCTTTTTATCTCTCTCTTTTTTTCTTTGTCATTCATTTCTTCTTGTTTTCAATTTGACCAAACTAATACACTCCATATTTCTAGGTCAGTTTAAACACAAACCTCGAATCTGCTACATTCTATATAAATTCCCTACTGGGAATGACCAACTTTAAGAGAATCTTACGTTGCTTATAAATTTTACATTTGGATGGACTCATATTAAACTCTGTGGGACATTTAGATTTTACTCAACGGATATTGGAATAATACACATATATACCATTATGCCTATAAAACGGATGTATGAACTCAATAACCATACATATCTTACATATGTTTTCTTTCCTCCACCTCACTCTCTATATCACATGGAAACTAACTATGACTTCATTTTTCCTCTCACACCATCTCCGAGGAAGGGATATTATTAATTAATATTCTAAAAACAGCTGTAAGACCTTCTATCTATAAATACTCTAATATCTATACAGCCTTGGTTTTTTATCTCATTACGCAAAAAATTCATATATATATACATATATACATACATATATATATATATATATATATATATATATATATATATTATATATATCGATATTTAGATATATAGATAGATACATAGATAGATATATAGATAGATGCATAGATAGATATATAGATATACATATATATGTATATTATGCACACACACACACATATATATATATATATGCATGTATGTATGTATGTGTGTATGTAGATACGCACATATAGGTAAATTAACTAGAGTTTGTTCGTGGCAAAGTTATCAAAATACCAAAGTAGAAGACGGGTGCAGTATAATTCCAGAAAGGAATTTATGCTGTCATCTCGTCCTTAGATATAGTTCGTTGTAAAGCTAACACCGTCAGTAACTGCATGTAAATAAGATTAGAAAAAGATCAAAAGGAACTGAATGAGTTCAAATGGAAATGATAATATTTTAATTGAAGCATGGCCTGCGATGTGACAGTTGAAACCGAACTAAGAATCAATGCTTTACAATCCCTCTTACGAACCGATAATCTGTCACAAAAGGTATCGTTTTTATACATACACTTGCATATTGCTTATGTATGCATGCTTTTAGTACGTAGGTTGCTTCGTTGAGCCAGGATTAACATTAATACATAGAACCCCAACCGAACCAAATATTTGATTACACTGTGTAATATGAAACCCAAGTCTGTTGCTTCTCCATTCCACAAATTTTAATCATTTCCATTATTTTACTTTAGAATGATATGATATCTGCCTCCTCAATACTTCTTAATAGCAAACTGTAATTGTCACGTATGAAATAAATTTTACATTTTATCGAATTTTCTTTACTTCTTTTAGGGAATATATCATATTTTAAGTTGCGTTTCTTCCTTTGTCTTCTTCGTTTATTCGATATTATTTGTTAATATTAACGCAATGAAAACATATTCGGATTGACAATATGTTTTACTTTTGCCATGTTAATATTATTTTTTTAAATATTTCCCGAAACAATATCAGTTTAAATAATGTCAAAAGAAACATCTTACGCATGCAACATATGGGAACTAACTACAAATGCACCATCGACCCAATGGCGAAACATTATGCAAAGTGGTATAATGTCGTTTAGCCATCTTGCAAATGTAAACAAGAGTTATCTCAAATAACAGACTATTGTCGTAAATGAAAATGACGTTTGAAAATCGGATCCGAAATATGATGCGATATATATATATATATATGGTTATATGCCTGTGTTTATGCATGCGCCTCTGTGTTTCTGTTTGGTTTTCCATTTGTGTAAGTGCGTTGTGTAAACGGAGCTGTGGTTCAGTTCTGTTTGTATCACAGGTACATTTGATTAGAACTGACACGGAGATAACAAACAGCAACAACTGGAACGTGATCATATTCTTCTACATATATGTTTGTATTGCTGTGTTCAAAACCTCTTATAGCTACAGGCAATAATATCGAGAGAAAAAAACAAGCGATTTCTATTTTTGACATTTTTTCTGGAAGTTAATCATGCTCATATGCTTTTCTCTGCTATCAACAAGAAACTCATCAATGATGTATAATATTTGAATATAAGCCTTCAAGTTTCCTTGTCTCCTAAATAAAGAAATATCTCTACTAGAACGAGTAAACGCAATCCTTCTGTTAATAAAGACTAAAAATGGCAAGCAATAAGAAAAGAAATGTGATAACTACATATAACTGAACACTCTTCTCAACGACATTGGCGTAAAATGATTCTGATATTATTATGATGGATATATTTCGTGCATCGTGTATTATTCCTTAATGATATGAAATATTTTTTTATATCCATTTTTATATTCGTATAAGCAATCTTTTTGCTTCACATAATTTCCGTCACGTTATTCTTTTACGTTTACTCGTTTCAGTCATTAGACTGCAGTCATGCCGCGGTAGATCCTTGAAAGATTTGTAGTCGAATGAATCGACGGCATTATTAACATCTTAAGCCTGCTATTTACGGGGGCGTAAACACAGCAGCGACGGTTGTCAATCGGTGGTGGTGAACAAGAAGAAACACAAGACACACACACACACACACACACACATTATATATATGTATATTAATTACAATCATAATGTTTCAGTGAATATCTTTGTAAGAACCTGGTTATTAACATCTCGAATTTTACAATTAAAATATCAAATTCCAAAGAATTGTCAAATATATTTTACTAAAAGGATATTTGAACCATGATTTGAATTTCAGAGAAGAAATATATCGTGTGTTCGAAATGTTTGAATCGAGGATCAATTAAATATTGAGGCTAAGCCTTTTCAGTTTTTTGTTGTTTCTTTTAGTATAGACGTTTCAAATTACCACGAGTCGAAATATATTTATAATGACAATTTATATCTACTGTATGTCGTCAAACTCACTGAAACCAAAAACCATTATGAAGGAGGAAGAGTCAATATAATACAATGAGAATTTAATAGCAATGTAATTGTCACTGAAATCGCCTCCAAATCCTTTTCAGTCTACCGTATTGCTGTCGGTAAGTGATACGCCGTATCTAATCAAAGCCGATGACGTTGTCAATAATCATTCACAGACTATGTAGAATTGGAATCACATTTGTAACAGATCTTGCAGTTGTTTAAAAGAAACTACATGTATATACGATGGGCTTGTTACAGTCGATAACTATCAAATCCACTCACACGACTTTAGTCTATCGGCGGCTTTGCTAGGCAATTTGACGGAGACCGGAACCATAGGGTTGGAAAGCAAGATCCTTACATTATTATAAGTTAGTGTGTAATATATGGCAAAACATAGAATTGCTTCGTTGACGGATAATAATATTAAAATTCACGACATTTACAAGAACAATTATGTCATAAACAATTGACTTGCCATATTGCTACGTTCTAATGCGGCGAGCTGACACAATAGTTAGCACGCCAGACGGAATGGTTGGCGGCATTTTGTCGACTACAATAAGTTTCAGTTATGTATGCGGGTCGATGCAATCGATTTAAACCACTCCCTCAAATTGCTGGCCTTCTGCTAAAATTTTACATCTATATGGATACGTTCTCTAGTAACGTTAGATTATGATGACTGTGATAGAAGTAGGTCCTGTGTGCATAATAACGAAAAAGCAGAACTTTGAATAGGTGATATGCTGCGATATAAAAGTAGACGAAGAGTTAAAAAATGAACAGAAATTATTATGAGCAGATGATAGCAAAGAAATAGATAGGCAATATTTGCAGTAAAAGGCCAAAAGACTAAAATAAATCTCACACATGAGAGGATTAGTCTGATACGACGATCACGAGGTAGAAAATTGACTATACATGTTATTAGTATCGAGAGATACAGAGACATAGGTGAAAACATTGTGCATTTTAGGGCTATATGTATATCTGTTTACATATGTTTATGTGTGTGTGCATGTATGTCTACACATGTATGTATATATATATATATATATATATATATAATCCCCAAAACGAAGAATACTACACAAGAAAAAACAGCAACGTGAGGATGTGGTACATGCAAAGTACACACATACACTTGTGCACGTACATGCATATAGGGCTGTATATAAAGTTGCATACGAAATTGTAACTAGCTTCATAGTCAACGTATTGGGGAATGCGACTGTTTTATAAACTGAACATTGAATAACAATAATGTGGCATTAATATTAATAATCACAACAATGCGATATGTCAAAACGCAATAGTAGTAGTAGTAGTAGTAGTAGTGGTGGTGGTAGACATAGTAGTAGTAATTTCTTTATTCAAAGACACATAAAATGGCATTGTTATATGGAACAGGAAAATGGAGAATAATGTCGCTCATGACTTTTACACAATCGTTAATAGCTCAATAGTATTAGCTTGCATTATATATATATATATATATATATATATATATATCTATATATATATATATATATATATACAATATATAAAACTAGGTCAGCGCATTGACTTGATAATAATTTATGTCTTTCATTCTGACTATCAACAAATCCACCTCACTTGAAGATTTTACTAAAAATGCATTCTAGACATCAGATTCTTACTGGGCCCATTTATATAGCAAAGTGTATGCGTATTGTTGTCGATTGAATAAGATATAATAATCTCTTTTCTTTATAATTTTATAGTTAACGGTAGAAGTGTTTACAATGATAGGTAATACGCTACAAGAATTTTGCGTCGACTCCCTGCAGTTCAGGCTGATGTCTCACCGATGTTATGTTTGAATTTCTTTCTTCCTGTGTCGATGAAAAAATCTACAACTGAAATGCTTTAATTTCAATATTTGAGAGTTGGAGGAGATATCGTATATCTTTGCTGAATTTGAGAATCTTGTATAAGTTTCATTATTTCGTTCCTGTTAATATTACTAATGTGCATATATATATATATATATATATATGTATGTATGTATAAAATAGTTCCACTTAGGCTAAAGTCACATGTTTATTGATTAGAAACCCCGTATATAATATTCCTGCTTTGACTTTGGAAGAGTGATGCTTAGAAACTTGTCTGTACTAAAGTTACCAGAAGTTAGTTTTTATTGCCCCCGCATTAGAATGACACATACCAAATGGAAATGCATTGTGAATTTATGGTTATATTTATAACTGTGTGCATATGTATATGGGTGTATGTATGTATTTATATGTATGTGTGTATATCTATATATCTCTCTCTTTCTCTCTCTTCCTCTCTCTCTCTGTTTCTCTCTCTCTCTCTCTGTATATATATATATATATATATATATAACGAAGAAAAATACAAAAGAAAAACATCAACGCTAGGACGTGGTACATGCAAAGAATACACACACACACACCCTTATGCCCGTACATGTATATAGGTCCGTATATAATCCTTAATACGAAATCGAAGCTAGATTTTTATTCAACGTATTGAAGAATAAGACTGTTTCATAAAGTGATCATTAAATAACAATAAAGAGAGATTAATATTAATAATCACAACAATATTTAAGAAGGTAAATCTAACGGAATATATCCTGTCCGCTGAAATTAAATTTGCAAATGTTTAAGAAAAAACTCACCGACTGCAATACGGTTGACTGAACATGACTTGGGGGCGTTTTAAATCAAAATTACATTGATATTATACTGAACCCTCTTTCATAATGGTGTTTGGTTTCGGTGAGTTTGGCGACATACGGTAAAAATAAACTCTCATTGTTGATATTTTGAGTCGTGATAGGTTGAAACGTCTCAACTACAAAAACTGAACAAGTTTAGCCTCAATAGTTAATTAATCCTCGATTCTAAGATTTCGAACACCCGATATATTTCTTCTCTCAAATTCAGATCATGCTACAAAAATCCTTTTAGTAAAATATATTTTCCAATGAAAGTAGAAATCAGTCTTTGGAATTTGATATTTTAATTGCAAATTTTGAAAAGTTATTAACTTTTCAAACCATGTTCTTACAAAGATATACACTGAAACATTATGATTGCAATTAATAATCAAAAACATATTTTACAAAAAAAAAATGCTAACAGTAAAAAATGAAACACTTGCAATAATAGTTATAACATGTTCATATACTATTATTTTTTAAACTATTATTGCATTTCTTATCTACATTTTATTCCCTTCTAAAAGTTGACAGCAATTTTTGGAAATGGTGTTAATTTGATGTAGTGGAAAATCAGAAAATAATTTGTTCATCACTGCATCATTTGCACTTCTTAATATATGTATGTATGTTCTCTGTATCTTAATCTGCATATGGGAACTAATGAAATTTAACTTAAGGTAGCGTGATTGAAAATTTTCCCACGGATTACGATAAGTGTAACATTGTAAAATATTTTATTCCAGCAAGTAAATCTGACATGTTATTTAAGATAGATAACTGGAATTTTGGAAACACATTACTGTTTGGAAATGTAAATTGAGATGCTGAGGGAAAATGGAAATACATGACGATGTTTTCAAACTATGTTTTTTGCATACTAATTTTAAATGATCTTAACGATGAAGCTGCTTAGGATACCATAAATATTCTAATTATGTGAATACTCATATTTCTCTGCAAATTACACTAGAATGGTAAAAGATAGAATCATGTAATATTGATTACATATTAGAAGGATTTAATTAATGTGTGCACACAAAAAATTATATTTACAAGCCGTATCAAACAAATATTTATCTCGAAGACTTATCCAAAATATATATATATATAGAGAGAGAGGCTGTATCAAACGAAAGCATATTATGTTGTCAGTAATCATTCGCTGACTATGTAGAATTGGCATCATCCTCATCTAACAGATTATGCAACTATTTAAATGAACATGCGTTACACATGTTATTGGTGATGCGGTATAATATAATGCACAAATGTGTGGAACAATATATTCACACAAAGCTGTGATTTATAAGATATTTGAATATTTGAAAATGATACAATGCAGTATGGCTTAAAGAAGATTACATCACATTTGATATAAACAATATAATTTGGAACTGGATCCATCTAAGCGACAAATACTCGAGTTGTCATTGACGTGTAATGTACTCCCCAAACTGCCATCACGAAGGAGTAGCTATCAATACTAATACGACTGGACTCTCTTCTAGAATAGAAATGCATTCTAATGTACATATACTTCGGAATATTTAAGTGGGATAACTTCAACGAGCGAGCACGGCTTTCAGGAATTGCTAATTGATATCACTGGAGATGCTCAATGATAAATCGTTACTTGTTTCGTAAAAGATGTGTAACAGAATCAAAACAAAAACAAAAAAGAAAATTCAATCTAATATTTATAAAATATAGAATAACATTCGCTGTGTAGTTTATACTATCGCTGGTTAATAATTGCCAAAGTTGCCTACAGTTTAGAAATTTTCGATTAATTTAAAGTCTAATAAACTGATTGTCATATAACTGTGCGAGAGATTGCAGAGAGGTTGGATGTATTATACACAGCAATTGCAAATCAGTTACTGTATATTGGACTCGTTAAGAAGGTCGATATTTAGTGCAAAAACACTCTTCTATTTGTTGCGATATTGCATGTTTGAACGTTAACAAGTATACTTCAGCTGCAAAGAAACGAGTAAGCTTCTGCTGCTTAACGGCAGTTATCTGAAAAATGTGTGAGGTAATATGTTAGTGCAATTCTTAAAACTTATTCAGAGCATTACAAATTGTAGATAAGTCCTTAACAATACTATTTCATGTGCATTTTGAAATTCAATGTATATTTTGCCATCTCATTAGATTTTATTGTTATTAATCAGTTTACATATGGTTTTTTATCGTCAACTTTCTATAAGAAGAATGTTTTTAAGTCGGTTTAGACATCTTGTGTCAAAAAAAGGAATAAAAGAGAATTCAATAACGAAATATAATAATCTTCGAGTTTCTAAATATATTAGTAAATCTTACACACAGCATTAATATTGGAGCCTACCAAGTTTTATGTCTGCCTCGTTATAGTCAAGAACACCATTAATTTAATAGCAACGCTATTTACAATCAAATATTATTAGCCCTCATACGAGGATCAATGGCGACTGCATTCTATATACAAACTTCAACTGCCTTTGCTAATAGAGTGATAAAAAAAGCAATTGTGATTTGTTTTACACTGTTTTCTAAACTAACAATTAATATGATGAAAAATCAAATAAAAAATATGAATAGATCTGAAAAGAATATCAGAGTCAACAAGTGAATTACTACTGAAATGTTAGTATCGCAAAAATTGCAGCAGATTAAAATGATTATAATATGAACAAGAAAACAATTGCCGAGAACAAATAAAACTAAAATATTTTCTAGCAAAAAAGAAATTAATCATTATTTTCGTTGTAACAAATACGAGAGAAGAAAGAACGCAGGAGTTTGCGAAGATTGCGAAAACCATGATTCATATGTATATTATGTAATTACAAAAGATTGAATTTATCATTGCCATATGGCGATTTAGTCTTACACAAATACTATGATTCTCAGTAAAGTAACACAAGTATAATGATGCAAATAAGGCTACGTACAATTGATTTAATACGTTTAAAATGAATAACATAAGGCATATACTTTCTTTACATGGTAGGCACAATGTTATGATAAATTAAATCGTGACATCCTCACAGGTTTGTTTCGTTGACGTTGTTCTTTACTTCATACATCAAATTAATGTTCACCCAAACCGTAAGAATACCATAATTTACTAATGCATCTCAAGCCACACAAAATATATTGCATTTATTTCTGGCCACATATACACGGCAAGTTGAATGTCCGCTGTTTAAAATGTATGTTGTAATTGTATACCATAGTTAGATATACACTTAGTCGTGTGTACAAAAAAAATTGATTTCTTCCATATTATATCCTCTGCTATTTCTAAACATCACACATCATAAAATTAAGTGGTATCTAATATTTCACTGAACTTATAACGAGAGCATCTACTTCAGTAAATTTTCCTATACAGTCACAACAACATAGTTCCGGGTTCAATCACGCTGCGTCGCAACGTGGGCGAGTGTCTTCTACTATAATCTCAGGTATTTCAAGGCCGTGTGACTTCAGCAGAAAAGAATATTAAAAGATTTTTAAAATTGTAAATAATAAAACGTGCAAATCCGACCTATTTGGAATTGCATACACACGGAAAAATGGCAAAAGGACATCGAAAAGTAATGGAAACTTGATCAAAGTTCATTCTTTGTAAGAAAAAAAATGACATTTCACACTAATAAAACCGAAATTACTTTCCTGCAAGGCCAATATATGTGATTAATGCGAGAGACGGAAAGTGGAATATAAGAGAATAGTATATACAGGAACTAAATGTATTCATAAAATAAAAGAATATGTACCAGCACACACACAATCACATACAAGTTTCTTGCCATATAGATAGATAGATAGATAGATAGATAGATAGATAGATAGATAGATAGATAGATAGATAGATAGATAGATAGATAGTACAAATTGATTCAAGATGGTGAAAAATCCAGCGTCTTCAAAACAAAGCCAGAAATCGTTTCTCAGTTTATACACTTTAATTATGTCTTTCAACCGACAGACCACTGAAGCAGTGGGAAGATGAACGTTTGAAACTCTATGCTAACCCAGGGCCTTGTCTTTCAAATGCTTCAATTTGCCAATGTCAAAGAGATAATCCAGAGCTCTGGAAAGAACAGTGTTAGTTTGAATGCAAACTTAATGCTTGCATGGCAAAATAATGAACGTTTGATGTTGGTGGTTGCGTTTTGCACAAAAGAACATGTCTAAATCTCAGATTGAACATTTCTTAGAAATGGACAATAAGAATTCAT
>NC_043001.1:7974837-7977337 GCF_006345805.1 Octopus sinensis | reverse complement strand
TCTCATGAAAAATAAAAGAAGTATAAAGAAACAAAAATATTATTTACGGGATAACCCAGTATATACAGATATGACAAAGAAAATGTTACTTTCATCCAATTAAAAATATATCTGATGAATTATCCTAATTATAACGAAAATTTTGTATGTATATAATATGAAGATTTTTTTTACCGATTTGCTTATATTGTGTGAATAAATAAAGTATTACAAAAAAAAATAATAAAATAAAATAAGCGATGAATATCATGATTGCTGAAGTGAAATGAAGTGAAATACGTAAAACCTGTTATGCTTGTGAATATATTTTAATGCAGTGCTAACTCATGATTTATGCTCGTTAAAAATCCATGCATATAGCTTGAGGTAATGTGTACTTTAGTCAGGATTTGTTAATTTCATATTTCTTGCACATACTCGCATGTTCACATATTGCTTTACAAAGTCGCATGATTTTCTTTGAAATTTTTTCAGTGCATGCATCTGTAGAAACAGGATTAAGTTTTTAATATCTGTTCATTTATCAAGTAAGTTTATCACGACTGAAGTGCGTATTTTCTCTGGATGTGTTTTATAAATTACAACGGACCTTATGTTTCTTATCAAATACGTGTTTGTGCATTCAATGACATATTCAATAGTGCCCCCCCCCCAAAAAAAAAACAATTTTTCCAGCAGGGTCTGGCACCTTGCGTTGACAAATACACTTTACTGTATTTCTTTCTCAGAGATACAAAACTGGTCGTTTTTCTCTTTATATATATATATATATTATATATATAATATATATATATATATATATATATACACAGTATAATCAGGGTTCAGCAAAGATTTGCTTCACCACATACCGAAGTTTAGAAATAGCAGTGAAAAAAATCTTAGCTGTTCCTTCTACTTTAAGCTTACCATGAAATTGTCTTTTTCATGCCGAATTCTACTTGGTGAAATTACTGATTACTTCTTCATTAATTTATTTTACCATTTGTTATTACTATATATATTTCTTACTCTTTCTCTGTCGCTAAGTCTCTCTCTCTCTCTCTCTCTCTCTCTCTCTCTCTCTCTCTATATATATATATATATATATATATATATATATATATATATATATATATTGTTACGGTTGGCTAAGTGCATTTCGGGTTTAATTAGTGTAGTGTTTCTGGTGACCCACATAGGAATAATGGTTCCAGTGACAGTCTTTTGTCTAATGGAGGACTAATGGGTTTTGGAATGACCTGTGACCTCGTGCGGCTGAGAAGAGGGTCAGTGAGAAGTGAAAGAATAGGGACAGATTAAGGGCTGAGAGCAAATAGAGATAGAGTATAAGCAGTAAGGGACGGATGGAGAGGCTAAGAGTCTGGCAGGCGATAGCGATAGAGTAAGAGCAGAGGGCAAATAGAAAGGATAAGCAGTAAGGGACAGATAGAGAGGCTAAGGGATTGAGGCGATATAGATAGAGCAAGGAATCAGAGAGCAGTTAGAAAGGGTAGGAGCGATATAGACAGAGGGAGATGAGGGAGTGGAAGTCAGGACAAGGAAGTGAGGTTCTGGGCAGTCGTTGAGCGGTCGTCGAAGAACACAGACGGACTCTGGAGGTCAGAGCGAGTGGATGGAACCTTGGATTTAAGGAGCAAGCGTTGGAATTCCTGGGAGCGAGCTGAGATGCGAGGAGGCCTAGGAGCAAGCGATTGGAATATGCACAGAGGGGAATTAGCAGAGTATTCAGAGGATTTAGCAGTATTAAGAGATGAGTGCAGAATGGGACACTGGCGATTAAGTTAGGAATTGAGGTATGTGTTGATGTGGCTTAATCTGTGGTGTTTAAAAAAGAAGGACTCTGTCGATGTAGTCGATAAAGAACATTGTGAATTGAGTAAAGGACTTGTTGAATTGTAACGTGAATTGTTGTGATACGAACATTGTATAATGTATCGAAGTGTTCTGATTGGACTGTGACGTATCGTGAACATTATTTGATCTGGACTTGTTGTGTCGTTACTGAACACTGTTATATTGTTACTTGATGTTATATTATGCATTGATCTGTTGTATTATGTATTGAGTAGTCACGTGCATGCTTTGATGTATTTGATGTGTAGCAATTAATTGTCGTATAAACTGTTGTTTGAATATAAGCCAGTGTTGCCAGTTGTTGCCTCTCTTTGGGTTGTGTCTCGGGTTGTGCCTCTGTATCTCTGTGCTGTTGAGGTTGTGGCAGTATCTATCTGTATCTCCTCTCTCCGCCTCTTTGGGTTCCGTGGCGGAACTAGTTGTGTGAGCCGTTCGGGACGGGCAACGACGGGCGATTCCAGTCCGTTCCGTAGCAATATGTATATACATATATATGTATGTATGTATATAGCTATTATTGCATTCTTCGGCAAATATATCCCATTTTCTCAAGCATGTTTCTGTAATACATTAGCTAACGCTGAAAATTAAAATGCAGAAAGAGATATTAGCATCACATGTATTTGTCTTCCAGAACGGACAT
>NC_043001.1:7959837-7964837 GCF_006345805.1 Octopus sinensis | reverse complement strand
GTTTTGCCTGTAATTTAAGTACTGTTTGTACCTAAATTATAAAGAACTTGGAAAATTAGCATCCTGAATACTTACAGTTTTAACATACAGATGAATATAATATGGAATAGGTGAGTGATGTTTTCAATCTTGTTTTTAGCATTAGTTAAATTGCTACGAAGTTATCTTTTTTCTATAGGAGAAATCAGTAGAAAGACTGCGACCATATTATTGATATTCGAGCTTCAGACACATGAATAAATTGGTTATTCACATCGATTGAACTTGTAATAGATTCAAAACAGAAAATAGTGTAATAGAAGAAAGACATGAATTTCACAATAACAAAAATCAAACACAACTTCAATGTAATCAATAAATGAACTACAAATTGAAAAAAAAATTCTTATTATGACAAAATTCATAATTAAACAAAAACTACAAACGAATGTAGGATGCACTCAAATTTTGAATAATATCGAACACGAAAGAAAAGATTAAAAAGAAGCATTTCATTTGAAGAAAATCTTGGAAGTTTGAAGTAGCATTCAGCAGGGAATGAAGTGCCATATCAACCCGAGGGAAAATTAATCTAGGTATAGAAATATATAATTTTTAAAAATCACTCCAGAATCCTAAAGAAGACAACATAGAATTATCATGAGTTCTTACAAAGTGAGTTTAGAGATATGATGAATATATATATATATATATGTGTGTGTGTGTGTGTGTGTGTGTGTATAATCGAAATCAAAACGAATTCGATGACTGGCATCCGTGCTGGTGGCAAGTAAAAAGCACCCACTACACTCTCGGAGTGGTTGGCGTTAGGAAGGGCATCCAGCTGTAGACATTCTGCCAGATCAAGATTGGGGCCTGGTGCAGTCATCTGGCTCGCCAGTCATCAGTCAAAATCGTCCAACCCATGCTAGCATGGGTTGCTAGCATATATATATATATATATAACAAATTTATGACTTCTAATCACTCTTTCATTCTGCAACGATTCCTGTTCAACATTATACGTTTATCAATATCATATATTAGTGAATCCTTGGTTTATGTAAGCTATTGTGGCTGCTGTTGCAATACTTTGGATGTTTAGCTCCGCTTCGTGTTTCATATAGCAGACTAACCATTATAGGCTTTCCAGCTATGACAACCCCAACATTCATTGAAGATATTGCCCACTCCGTATATATATTTCAACGCCGCTAGAGTTATCATCTAGAACGTGATATGAGAAAGAAACATGTCTGTTATTTCCTGCAGCTCTAATGATCAGGTTATTTAATATTATGATTAGGAAAGCACGTATTTGGAAGAGTTGTTAGAATGCCTTGCATTATTCTTATTTCTTCGAATTTCATAGAACTCAACTTTATATTTCATGCAGTCAATTACGATAAATTGCCGGTCAAATAATCGAATCCATTAATCGTATCTCACTTTATCGCTCTACATATTCTGCTTCTGTTTCAAAATTGGATGCGTTCTACCGTTAAAGTCCAATTAAAACACCGACTCTCTTACAAACAGAGGAACAGTTAAATGAATAGCTAACAGTCTGTTCTCATTGGGAAAAGATGTTACTGAAATTGTCTATGAAACGATCAGCAAGGAAAGCATCAATGTAATAGGTGAAAAAAAGTGGCATGGCTTGGCTCTCCACTGGATGAGAGTAAAGAAATCAAAATCAGAAATCAATATGATCCACCAAATAAAAACATCAAAAAATTGAATAATATGTGTATTATATAAAAAATATATATCTGAATTTGTTTACAGATTTGAGAGAAAAAATGATACTTTTAAGAATTTAATCAATACATGCAATCGCAAAACAATGAAATCAGCAAATTTGAGATTTCAATTCAGAACTAAAACTATTTCATTGAAATCCCCTTAGTTAAACCAGAAAACTTAACATTCTAAATATATATTAGAATAGAAGATAGATTTAAAAACTTCACAAGACATTCTTGCTATTTTTACATGGCCCTCTATGTCATGGATATGAGATAGATATACAGAATTATGTATGCATGTTTGACAAAATTTCTTTTTCTAAGTAGTATAGATAAAGATTGAAAAGACATACACAGATATAAAAATAATAATTCTTAACTAAACGATAAACGGTAGAAATCACAGATTTGGATGCTGGTTTGTCGGTCATTCTAAATGAAAGAAAAGCAGACAAAATATCGTTAGGGGTTGGCTGCGATGTTTATTTGAAATAATAGGTCAGATCTGAGAAAATATGATTAGAGGAGAGGAGTCAGAAGGGTGCTTTACAGTCACGGGTAAAAGTTGTAAGGTCTAATGGACAGAGCATGGTTAGTAACAGTTCCCATTATTAAGAGTTCCCGTTGATCTATCTATCTAACAGCCTGCTCGTGAAAATAATATGCAAGCAGTTGAGCACTCCACAAACATGAGTACATGTAACGTAGGTCTCGGGGAGATTCAGTGTGACGCAGGAGTCTGGCCCTTTCAGTTAGTCGAACTCACAAACTTCAGCTGAATTCTGTTCACTAAGGCATGCGCTTTCACGTTCACCTATGCAACACTTCTCGTTAGATTTGTGTGAAAGCAGCGGCGCAGTTAATTAATTTTTTTGTTCAATTGAAATTTATTTCACGTTGCGTGCTGATATCGAAGGAAGCCTTGTGGGCAACCTCGCCTTTGTATATCACTACTCATATATGGTACTATGCATGCAGTGGCAACTTTTTAGAGTTTCAGCAAATTAATAGGGCTCTGTGTTGATATTATTCTTTTTATATTGTGTGACAATGGTGGTCATTGCGCCGTATCTTGTTTTTATAGAGTGTTTCGAAGTTGGCGACAATGAAATAGACTTCGTTAAACTTTGTGCCAAACATCCATTTATAGTTGCTGTTGTTAAGATAAATGATAAAAATACCACCAGTACGCTAAATAAATACGCCTCCCAGCCGACAATATCGTGTATATTTCTTATTGATCAGTTTTTAAGAAACAGTTCACTATGTGTCCAACAATAATTCGAAGACAGCATTGAAGATTTTGTAGGTTAAATCTTATTGCAATATTTTCTACTTCACAACTGTATGCAAAACAAACTAAACTATCAGAAATAATACTATTAAGTATATATGTAAGTTGCACAAATATTGATTTCTATATAAATAACGTATATATTCTGTTTTGACAGATAAAGAAGTAAATATTTGATTATCTGAAATGAAATTTTATAAATGGTTTTATTGAGGCAATTTTATCTTAATCGGTTAGTTTACTGAATGTCTATTTATATGACCATGGTACGACATGAAGAAAACTCAAACTGTTTCTATTACGTTTAAAAATACCTGTGGAGCAGGGAATTTAATCTTGATTCGTGTCATTGTGAATCACATTTGTTTTAACCTTTGTCGACTGAGATTAAAAAAGATATTTTATGTCCACCATTCTGAGAGCCTGAAATAGCATTTCAGATAAAATTTAGATTGTAAATTATTGGACAAGAATGTTGCTAGAGGTTTAACATCCACAGACATCACTCACATAATTTTTGGAGCGTAAAATAGATATTATACATATTAGTGCATGGACGTACGAGTTGGTATGTGTGTAATATATTGTGAATGTGTGCATTCGTAGAAATTTGTAGATATATTTTTGTCTATATATAAAAAATATGCGTAGATTCTCATTGTACATCTATCTATCTATCTATCTATCTATCTATTGCTTCTACTCTCTCTTCTCCCTCTTTCTTCGTGTATATATATATATTATATATATATATATATATATATATATATATATATATATAGTGAGGGCGCGTGGCTTAGTGGTTAGGGCATTCGGCTCATGATCGTAAGGTTGTGAGTCCGATTCCCGCCGACGCGTTGTATCCTTGAGCAAGACACTTTATTTCACGTTGCTCCAGTCCACACAGCTGGCAAAAATGAGTTGTACTTGTATTTCAAAGGGGCAGCCTTGTCACTCTCTGTGTCACGCTGATTATCCCTGAGAACTACGTTAAGGGTAAACGTGTCTGTGGAATGCTCAGCCATTTGCACGTTAATTTCACGAGCAAGCTGTTCCGTTGATCGTATCAGGTGGGACCCTCGTCGTCGTAACCGGCGGAGTCTTTTTATATATATATATATATATATATATATATATATATGTTGGCCTGCTCGCTTAGCCAGCGGGGTGGCATCATTCGAAGGCTAAAACAATGCCAAGACGCATTGTGACCAGCGATGTGTAGCAACATCTGATAGCCTGGTCGGTCATGGTGATCACGGTGATATATATATATACATGTATCTATCTAAATATATGTATGTAGTGAAGGCGCATGGCTCAGGGGTTAGAGCGTCGAGCTTACGATCGTGAAGTTGTGATCTCGAATCATGGACCGGGCTGCGTGTTGTGTTCTTGAGCAAGAGACTTTATTTCCCGTTGCTCCAGTTAACTCAACTGTAGAAATGAGTTGCGACGTCACAGGTGCCAAGCTGTATCGGCCCCTTTGCCTTTCCCTTGGATAACTCTGATGGCGTGGAGAGGGGAGGCCGGTATGGTTGTCTTCCATAAACAACGTTGCCCGGACTTGTGCTTAGGAAGGTAACTTTCTAGGTGCAATCCCATGGTCAGTGTCGTGACCGAAGGGGGTCCCATATCCCATATATATATATATATATATATATATATATATATAATATATATATATACACACTTATATATATATATATGTATATATATACAAATATATATATATATGTATATATATATATATATATATATATAGATATATATATATATATATAAATATAACATTTAGGAATGGCCTAAACAGGCCATTCGTCCACCAGAAAGAGCAGCCATAACTCCAACCGCCAAGTAGTGTAATTCGGAAATAAGGTGAAAATTTAAAAACATTTACCCTAATTCATCTTTTATACGATGCATCGTTTCAGTGTCTTTAATGATAGACCAGCTTAATTAAATTAAATTAAGCTAGT
>NC_043001.1:7932337-7949837 GCF_006345805.1 Octopus sinensis | reverse complement strand
ATTTTTTTCTCTCCTTGTTTCTCTCCTTATTTTTTTTGTGTCCCTTTCTGTAGAAGAGCGTAGGCTCGAAACGTAAAATACCTTTTCTATTCCTGAGCGTTATACAAATATATATGTTTGTTTTGTACACCACATGTCTTCGTCTTTTGTTTTTTCGTAAAATATCCCTATATATATATATATATATAATATATATATATATATATATATATATATATATATATATATATATATATATATATGTATATATATATGTATGTATGTATGTGTATATTTATATATATATATATACATACTCTTTACTCTTTTACGTGTTTAAGTCATTTGACTGCGGCCATGCTGGAGCACCGCCATTAGTCGAGGAAATCGATCCTGGGACTCATTCTTTGTAAGCCTAGTACTTATTCTATCGGTCTCTTTTGCCGAACCAGCATCGGTTGTCAAGCAATGCTAGGGGGACAAACACAGACACACAAACACACATATACATATATATATACATATATACAACAAGCTTCTCTCAGTTTCCGTCTACCAAATCCACTCAGAAGGCATTGGTCGGCCCGGGGCTATAGCAGAAGACACTTGCCCAAGATGCCACGCAGTGGACTGAACCAGGAACCATGTGGTTTGTAAGCAAGCTACTTACCACACAGCCACTCCTGATCCTATATATGTATATGGATAGATACATATATGAAGACACATAGATACACGTAGACAGAGTATGCACACACCCAGTCTAGAGGCGGAACAAACGCTGAGTACACTTGAACACATGAAACCATGAGATAGAATGAAGTTTGAGTCCAAGAAATCCAGGTCTACCGGGATCTGGGGAAGCAAGTAGACAAACAAAATCGTGCTGCAACAGCAAGGAGAAAATAATCCGTCAATACAGGGAAATGCACTCAAATGCCTTGCAAAGAGTTTTTACAATTTCCTTTCTGGCCTATCGAATGACATTTATGCTGAGAAGCAGGCTGAGAGGTGGCTGCCCAGGAGTGGAAGATCAGGGCTTCTTGGGAAATAAAAGGCACGGTTCTACCGAAAATGACTGCTCCCAATATTCACATGCAACAATGGTTTGGTCAATCTTACGAGTACAAATGCGTCATGGAGTGGGTTTCGACAGGGTAACGTGGAGAAGAGGACATTGATGACTTTTTCCCAGTAGAGATTATATGTATGAGATTCTCTGCTCTTTCACTATTGAGGATGCTTACAGCTGTTGCAATGAGAGGAAAAAGTGAAATGTGATGGAAGAGCACCGTGTAGGAAGTGGAGCAAGACGGAGGAGTTGAGCCGGAAGCCACAAAGAAATCACAACTTCTGATTTGGTCATTTCTGCGGATGCACCAACAAGAGGTTGGCATGTTTCAGGGTCAAAAACTCCTGATGCTCATTGGATACCGTCTATTGACATCCTACTGGTCAATACACCATTCTAAGTGTTATCAACAACGCGCGCGCAAACGCATAATCTCGCACACGCACACACATACACGCACTTACATATACACAAATATACCTATATATATATATATATATATATATATATATATATATATATATATACATATACATACATATACATATATATATATATATATATATATATATATATATATATATATATATATACATACATATATATATATATATATATATACATACATATATATACACATACATACATAAATATAAATATACATATGTATACATACATATATGTGTATTTATATGTGTATGTATATGTGTATATATATATATATATATATATATATATATATATATATATATATAGAGAGAGAGAGAGAGGAGAGAGAGAGAGAGAGAGAGAGAGATTTATATATATATATGTGTGCGTGCGTTTTCTTATTTTGATACCTTTACGTATTAACCCATCTCTTATAAGTTATTAATGTTCTGAAGGAGAAATATAGACTTTCTAGTTACTTAAATCTAGGAGACTTTATTATAACATACCCATGATAAAGTACAAATGTTTGTTTATATTTGCATGTGTGGACATAGTTAAAAGTGTGTATGTATCTGCGCACAACTTATATTTCCGATTTTTTTCTCTGATTCTTATATATTAACAGGGTGCGTGAGATAATTGAGGGTTTATGTTTATAGAAAATAGATATATAATAACAGATTATAACTTTTTTTATCAAAAAGCTGTCATGGTACAAATAAACATTCTTTTCTATAATGTTATTCAATAAAGCCACCTTCAGCATCAACAACTGCTTCTATATGAGTTTGAAACCATCTAAAAGCTCTAATCAAGTGGTCCTGGTTCATTTGGGATATTACTCTGGCTATAGAAGATTTCAAAGAATCTTTGCGGTTATGTGCGTTTTTATTGACCTGTCTCTCAAAAACACTCCAGATTTGATAATACAGTTGATTGAGATTTGGGGAATTAGGAGGCCAAATTTTAGGGATTATTTGATCGGGAAACATTTTCAATCGGAGTCATGTGTGATAGTGTAGAGCCTTATTGAAACACATATGGCCTCCCTTTGTATGCAAACTCTATCCAGGGCTTAACAGTTATATCCAGCACCTCAATGTGGGCGGCTAGAATTTACCGTAAAGGCTTGTGGAAAGAAGTGAGGAGGCATCAAATGCCATTCATTGGTGATAACATCTAAAACCATGACAGATACAGGGAGCTTTGTATGCATAACACTTGGAACTTCAGAAGGGTTTGCACATAAACATCTGTCATTTCCTCTGTGATCTTAGTTGAAGTTTTTCTCGTTTGAGAAAAACCAAATCAAACCTTCTGCTGTTTAAGAGTCATTTATATCTGATGTAATGATTTTCTTTTACTTTTCCTAACAAATTGATCTTCCCTCATCATACAGAGCAGTTCCCTGTGGGATGCCCCATAAGATATGACTTTCCTCAGAAAGGGAACCATTGGCTACGACGACCTGATTTCTGTCTTTAAGGAAGATATGCAGCCACTCACCCAGTTTCGCAACAATACCAAAGTCCTTTAGCATATGAAGTATCATGCCGTGATCTACATTATCCATGCTGGATGAATCCAGGTGTTCTGGTGATTTCGACCGAGATATTCCGAGCACTAATATGTTGTTTGATTGACCACATAAATTAGCTTATAACTGATGCACTGCTTCTTTGAGCACAAAATAGGAATAATTATTTTAGCATGGCGATCACTGAAAGTTATTCTTGCTGAGGCTCATGCAAAACATCTTTGGATTTATCACATGAATTAATTTCAGTTCAGTTATTTAATTATTTCCCAAAATTGTTATAAATGATGCTGAAAATATTATAGCTGCGTGTCTGTGCTATTTTATATTCAGGAATTGTCGTTTTTTCTTTCTGTGTTTCTTCTGATGCAAACCACATTATATTAAATACAGCTTCCTTCATCTTACAAGTTTTCCCGATTAAAATTCAGTCATGTTTGGGCTACACACTGGAAGGGTTTTGGTTGTATTAAGTTCACAAAGTATCTAATTTTAACGCAGGTATATAATCTGATAATTTTAGTCTGAATTGTTATATTTCGAAATACTGCTAATGGGCATACATCATATGTTTTCGGTGAATCATATATTTTGCACTGTGTTGTTACACATCTCGATAATTTTAAATGTAAAGGTATTATATTCACTTTGGGCGAGGTTAATTTTCTCTGCAAATATTTAATCTTGTGGTCAAGAGATGTATCACTATATGAGATACCGGATAATGTTTTTATCTGGAAACATATAATTCCCTTAAAAATATATTTAAATCATTCCCTAATCTATGGTGCCTGTTTCCAATCATTTTCACTGTTATAGTAGCAGATTGATGATAATAATCGCAGAAAAATGCAGATAATGATATTGGCGCTGATGACAGACATGTCTTGTTCTTGTATATTTAAACAGAAATCTGTGTCAAAAATGAGTAAAAATATGTTTACCCAAATATAATTTAATATATTATGAAATAAGTCGTCTGTACCAGCAGGGCGGTCCTATGCAAATACCTGTCAGGCAAACATTGCAACTTATCATGTACATATGTACATACACACATGCGCGCGCACACACACAAGCACACATACACTTTATGAGAGGGATTTACTCGGTCTCTTTCTATCTATACATATATCTCTCAATCTCTCTCCCTTTCGCTCTGTATATATATATATATATATATATATAATATATATATATATATATATATAATATATATATATATATATACTTATAATATCTAGTTATTCTCTTCTATGACAACGTGCCAAATTATAGACAACATCGTAAGTAGCCGTACGCACGATTTCAATCACGCTCACAAACGGAGTTAAGCAGGCACATACGCTACGTACACGCTAGCATACGCACATATAATTATATATAGATATCTGTGTACGGGTACACCTGTATATGTATATCTATCTATCTATATATCTATCTATCTATCAATCTGTCTGTCTATATATATATATACATATATATACATACACATATAGATGTGTATATAGACATGAATACATATATATTATATATATATATATATATATATATATATATATAACGCATATATCTTGAATTCACACCCATACGCACTCATATCTATATGTATGGTAAGAATTTAAAAATAAATATGTATATATTTGTCGTAGAGATTCAATTTGAAAAACGAAAATAGTGTATTTATGATATCAAACTTTTTTACAGCCAGAAGCTAAATACATTTCTTTCCTTCCTTAATACGAGTTTACTGGGCCAATAAACAGCATTTACCACTATCCCACATCCAGACATCTTTTTTTCAGATTTAGCTCAAATAACTTGTTTTGCGGCTGGCTTACTATATTTATGAAATTAAGATTTATATATGATGGAAATTATGGTAATTATATTTTCTATTATATATAATACGAAGAAAATTACTGTGTATTTGAATAAAACATGGTTATATTCACGATTTCCATTTATGATATGCATTAATATGAAAAAAATACCGTGCATATATAGAAACCTAACTGAATTTTCTAAGAACTCTCCCAACTCGTGTCATGATATTGAAAGATACGTGATGTAGACACATTTTAACAATTTTCTTATAAACATACAATGCAGTACTTCATTTAATACATGCATAAGCATTCATAAACTGCTATTCAAAATCCAGCGGGTCCAGTATTTATTGGCTCAAAAAATATATATTTGTGTGCGTTTGTTTGTGTGGAGGAGCGTCTGAGTACGTATGAAACGTAAATTTCTGTGTTGCTTATTGCATTGCATTTTTCGTTAAATATAATGTTTTGCCGCGTTATTGTGTAATATCTTAATACTTTTGTAGGCCGCATCTGTCCAACGCTACAAAACAAACACAAGCTCATAGGAAACGTTTCAATCAGAATCGTTTTCAGTTGAGATATTATTCGTCTTAGTTGAAGCTAATCTTCGGTTTTAATTCAAAATTTGCATGCTTGCTAATTAAAGATGTTATTAATATGTGTCCAGAAATCTTCCCACAACTCTATTGGGCCGAAAAGGTTTCTCCTCCTTACTTTTTAATACAATTTTAGTTCTGAGAAATTCAGACACAAGTCTTGGAACCAATAGCCTCCACTTAAATCAATTGATATTACATCTCCTGCAAGCGATACTAAGGTGTAAAACGCTTCCTTCATATCTTACATTACAGCAGTCACAGTGAAGTTGACCGTAGAAAAAGCCGATACCTCCATATTTGCTATTTCAACCTGGTGCTTTTGGAAAAATTCTGTGTACTCAGTTTGTCATGCTGGAAAATACATAAATACTCTGCAGACACTAATTTAAATAATTGAGCGCATTTATATGTCGAGAATATGCTGTTCGTCTCTTGCATGGATTCGTGTTTGCAGTGAGAGAAATTATCAGGAGGGATAAACTTAATCTCATCCAAAGTGAATATAATATCTTTACTTTTAAAATTGCCGAGATGTGTAACAACACAGTGCAAAATATATGATTCACCGAAAACATATGATGTATGCCCATTAGCAGTATTTCGAAATATAACAATTCAAACTAAATTTATCAGATTATATACCTGCGTTAAAATTCGGTACTTTGTGAAATTAATACAACCAAAACCCTTCCAGTGTGTAGCCCAAATATGACTGAATTTTAATCGGGAAAACTTGTAAGATGAATAAACCTGTATTTAATATAATCTTCTTGGGACACTGATTATTTTGGCCTTAGAAATCTGTTTGGAAAATATTATATACGGCTGTTTATTTTTGTTTGTTTCGCGTAGCCTTCCCAATGCTACTGAAACCTGGGTGTAATGCATTTCCTTTAATCGTGTAGTCCTCCCCACCCCAAATGTTCTTAGCTATTTAACTGAAAAGAAAAACTGTTTTAGCAGTTGTCACTGTTTTCGAAAAGTATGCCTTCAGTTGTCGGGCGTCTTAACATTGTTGTTGTTGCTGCTGTTTTAATTATTATTATTATTATTATTATTATTATTATTATTATTATTATTATTATTATTATTATTATTATTATTATTATTATTATCCGACGTCTCTTACTAACACAGATGGTTTTCATTAGTACAGGATTGTAATTTCGCAAATGATGTTTGAGAGTGAATTGTCCTTGCTAATTATATTAATTCACGCAATCTAACTTTGAGTTAGTACAAATGGAATGAAACACGTTTAGCTCCATGCCCACAGAGAGGAATCTTTATATAAAATACAATTTGATTATATCTTTTGGTGGGGTTTCTCTGCTATTGATTTGATATTTTAAGAAATTGTGCCTGCGAATTTATTCTTAAAATTTAGTCATTGCTATGTTGCTTCTTTTAAAGTTTGAATCCTTCCAGCTATTTCGCTTTCAGGTTGTTAATTATATGCACTGATTTTGTTTTTACCTGAATGTTTGCGGTATCTTCAATAATTGCCATAAAATGAAGAGTTTCTAAAAAGTTCTAATAATACTTCACGTGAAGAATACATTATTTGTTTTAGTTTTCCTTTACATAATCTAAAAAATATTAAGTCAATTTTAATCATTGCAATACTTCTGTTTGGTAAAACAGTTTAGAAGATGTCCATGAAATCTTCACCAAAAATTTATTACATTTTAAACTACAAATAACAGTAAGACACTGAATATGCGCTTAAATTTGCGGTGAATTTTTCCAGAATAGGCTCTATAGAATCCTGGAAGATATAAAATTAATAAGCGTCTACAAAATACTTTGCGAATTTTAGAGATGAACGTACACAGCTTAAAGAATTGAAGAGAATAACACTTTGAACAGATTGCTCAATAGTATTACAAAATTAGCTAAAAGAATATCTGAATGCGATATTTCGTCACAAATGAAATAAAAAACAATAAAGTTGCTTCTCTTACATTTAATACTCTACATCATAGGTACTCAAAGTGAGTGCTACCTCCCTCCGGTCGGTGTTGGGGCGGTCCAGGTAGAAAAAAGGAGGAATCGGAAGGAAAGCAGTCGATTGGGGGACACTTTGAATTTATTATAATATTATTATAGCATTGTATACAAATTATGTAATATATGAAATATCAAATGATTCATAGTATAAAGTAGTAAAATATAAAATATTTATTTATGCATAAACATAGGGGTGGGTCGCTGATGTTTTCATGTAGCCATGACGGGGTCCGTGGCGCAGAGAGTTTGAGAACATCTGCTCTACAGATGTAAATAGGACAATATACATGTCTGTGTACAGACTATTATCTTATAAAAGAAAACTTGAGGAAGCAAATTGGTACATAGAATACAAAGTAATTAACAACCGTAGTTGCTTCTCAATCACATGATTCCAGGTTCAGTCCCACTTAGTGGCACCTTGTCTACTATAACATCGCGCTGACCAAAGCCTTGTGAGTGGATTTGGTAGACGGAAGCTTAAAGGCAAACACAATATTTAAAATACAATATTTAAAAAATATTTTAAAATATATTTAAACCATATAGAGTCTGTGCATTTTATTTCTTTTATACAAGGGGTGGGTACACACACAAAAATGTTTCGTAGTCATAACACTTTAGCACATACGTATAGTTGATATACACATACAGCTGATACAACCACATGGAACCCCCACATATAGGCACACATATCCACTCATCCATAAAGCAGGCACCTCTCACGTACGTCCCTCACAAATATTTTCCAGACTCCGATGCACCACCAACATCCTGTCCAGGCACTTTGCACAAGCAATGCAGGCTGTTGATGCATGTCATCTCACTGATTTTTCAGTACCCTTTTAAAAAACAATATGTGACCTGCTTTGAACAGTAGCAGCCACGTTCCAAGAAGCCATCTGGTACTTCGTTTCTTTCCACATTCGGTTGCCTGAAACTGACGTGCGAGTATCTAGTGCCGTACCTACAGAACATTAAATTTCATTGGTAGAATCAAATGCAGAGAAAAAATGTGTGAGAGAGAGAGAGAGAAAAGGACAAGGAGAGGAAGAAAGAGGGAGAGAAAAGGAGAAAGAGACAGGCAGAGAGAATGAGCGTAAAACTGAAGCTGTGTTAGAACAAACTCAATATTTCTACTGAGTGGCGTTGAAAACTCGTACGCTAATTAATAATTCTTATAATTTCCATAGTTCATTTGCTTTTATAATAAACCTCCAAATAACGTACACAATACGTTTAACGATTACTAAGATACGATTTTAAATTTCATTTCTCGTTAATCTATTTCCTGCGAGTATTAATCTGAAGAAAACGCAAATGCATTCATCTGTAATTGTTATATCTAAAGAAGTACATTCATGATTAAAGAAAAAAAATATAGGTGTGTTGCTTGTGCGCATGTGGGACTGCATACATGTGTGAGTGCGCACTTGTGTTTGTTTGCAGTTGTGTGCGTGGACGCCTGTGTGTGCTTGCAAGCGTGCATTCGTCTGTGTGCAGGAGTGTGTTGGTAGAGAATGACCAAACTGCTGAGTAATTTTAATTCTCATGCATCTCCCAGCTTTTATGAAGCTGCGCTGCATCTTACACAAATGTCATTTACCTTCACCACTTGTCAACCCATTAGTTAAGAGGGGAATTTCGTCGGTTGAAATTGTATAGAAATCCATCCAGTTGGTCAGATTTAACTGGGAAATCATTGCCGTATTCGTTGTCATTCAGATTCTTAGAAAAACCCTAAATTTGTCTGATGTCAGTGGAATTCTCTGACAGTTATTTATTTCAAGTTCAGATAATTCATTTAATGAGAAAAAATTAACCCGCGTTGTTGAATGTTTTGAGATCACTACACCTCTTGCACATAAATATGCTTAGATACAAGGCACATCTCTTTATTACAAGCTCTACTTTTTGAAAAATCGATTATAATTCCTTTATTGCAGATTTCTTGTCATTTGAAACACTTAATATTATGCTGTGTGTAAGCGTTCTAACCAACCCTAAATTTGAAACTTAATCGACTTCACATTTATGTTCGTTCTCTATTGGTTTTGCTTGTCACTCTTCCTCTAGAGTACATTATTATCTTGAAGGTAGGTTCATATGATTTCCGGTTGACGTTTCTCCCTAGCAATTTGTTTTTCGTTAGATATGTAGTTTGGATTTGAGATTCAATAGTAATAAAACTTTTGGAAGACTTAGACACAAGCGGACTTCACGATGACTTCATGTGCGAATTCTTGATGTATTTTCTGAAAACTATATCAGTTTGTAAGTAACTTCTGAATATTGACACGTTATTGAGGATTCAATTGAAAGCTTCTTGTAATGAGAAATGGATTACATTTCCTTAAGCCTTAATTTATTGAAAGACTCCTTATTAAATTCGTAAAGTATTTTCCTCGTAACTGTTGTTTGCATGATACGGCTTTCAGTAAATATATTATATAGTATATCAAAGTCTTTGTCACTAAACTATTATGTGTAGTGCCATTGTATTATTCAGAGCTTTCTAATAAAAAAAAACATGTACAGCAGATAAGTGTGTCATGTTTAATTCGCACGATGTCTCCATTAAAAAAAGCGGGAAATAATAATTTCTGTCTGGGAAATTATCTTGTTTTGCTTAGACGGAGATTGTTCGAAATAAATTTGTTTCCGGAAAAAAAGAAAAGTTTTTTACCTATGTTGAAGAATCATGATTTTCATATTATCCATTAGTAAACAAATAAATAATTCTCATTATTTACTTATTTTATATGTTTTCTAATAAACAACCATCGAAAGACGAACACAGCAGCCTCAACGATCGCCATGACAAATTTTTAAATTTCAATTTACATTAATCTTTTATGTGAATATATTAATGTAAAGAAGACGCATGTGCATCCATCTGCTGTTTTACGTGGAATCATTACATTGCTCAGAAATTATGATTCACAACAAACATACATTTTAATATGTATTATATGACTGGTATTATAAATTTTAACTTATTTTCTGTGCCTTAAAATTCTCAGCTATTTTACCAATCCACTAAATTGGCGACATTTTTACAAACAGAAATACGCCAAGGAAAACTTTTCTTTATTTATCTCAAATATTCTATTGTTTTCCCATCATGATTTCCTCTGTAATAGTCAATCCATCCTACCACTAAATTATTGTATCTAAAGAATGCTTGAAACAAAATAGCATACTGTGACTAGAATGTTGGGCGTTCAAACGTAGTTGGATGCTGGGAGCCCCACATTTTAGACACGGAATATGTCTGGCAGCCTATTGCTTCATAGAAACAGGTGAGAGCGAATGAGGTTTGAAAATAAAAAATGTTTATCTCTTACAAGTCTTTTCTTTCGCTACACTGGACGAAAGTTCAGTGCTTTATCTACTAGAGTTATTCGTTAACACTTCTTTTCTCAAACAATAAATTCTAGAATAACCAATCCGACAAACAAAGTGGAAACTAGTATCCAAGTAGCTTTATTGTTGTAAACTTCTGAACAACAAAGAATGACTCAGCCCATTCTATATACATTTGTCAGACTATCGCAGCTTTGTGGAAGCCGCGCCATTGGTCGTGTAGAAGAGTTAGGCCTATATACCAACTGGGTGAATGGCTTCACATCATCTTCAATATGCTGAAAATGCATCGCACAGCACAATGTCTGTTTGCAGAAATACAATAATGAATATAAGTATTTATTTCGGATATATCATAACATTATTCGAAATAAAAAAATAACACGGCAGAGCGACGGAGCCTGATGATTTCCACGAAATTTGATGTTAATAGGGCTAAACCTTACTGGTTTTAAGCGACTAACAACGCTTTCGTGTTTTGAATGTATGTATGCACGTTACTGAAAGAGAAAGAGAAGTGACTCGTTCCCTATAATGAAAACGTGAAAACAAAGAACTCAGCTTTCTTGATTCTTGTAAAGATTATAGCCGTCATATGGTTTTCTTTTCCTAAACCGGCTATTCCTTCCCTTCTCAAACTCATATCTACGAGCTGTAACATCAGGGGAAAGCGTCAACCGTCGTTGCGCCTTTTGAAATAAGATTGAATACATTTGAGTTAGACGATTAGTAGTTTATATTGTTTGTTTCTTCTCGAGCCATGCCTGGCTAATAAGGGCCGGTTTCCTGGTTTCATTAGTGTATAGGTTCCCCGCCTTGGCGGAACGCCAGTCCCTTTCGGGTGACATGCTACATGCAGGAGGAAAGAGTGAGATAAAGTTTTGACGAAGGAGACAGTGCGAATTCGCCATTAACTTTGGCAGGACGCGCATGAAGCTTAGGTCTTTCGCTCATAAACATGCACATCGCCAGGTCTGAAATTAGAACCCACGATCCATCGACCGCGAGTCCGCTTCACTAACCACTAGGCCATGCGTCTCCAGTTTTTTTATATAGCACAGGAATATAGATTTGAATATGTGTAAATCATCATTTGATTTGAGCAGTAAATAAATATATTTAAAATGTTTATACACAATTTCCTATCATTTTATGAATTTATTGGTATTGCTATTCCTATGATTATAGCAACAGAATATGTCAGAAGAATTAATAATAGATTATGTAGCCGAGCCCGAAAGTGATTTGCTTGCAAGTTTGATTGCAGATAGAACACAAGTAGCTATTTAAAGAAGCAATTGATGACTTAACACTTTGTGTAATCGATTTGGACAGAATATGTTTAATATCACATATATTTTTATTATTTGATTTAATTGAAGAATGGTTTGATTTTAGATGAATACACCGGGAAGCTGTACAAAAATATATCCTAAGGTCAGTATATGGCTTCCCCTGTTACGTTTGTTTTAGCGCATCGATCGAATCCCACAATAATCTTGGTACTCGTTTTTTCTGTTTTTTGTTACGTATG
Source organism: Octopus sinensis (assembly GCF_006345805.1). Classification (NCBI taxonomy): domain Eukaryota; kingdom Metazoa; phylum Mollusca; class Cephalopoda; order Octopoda; family Octopodidae; genus Octopus; species Octopus sinensis. Next base: position 7,937,476 of record NC_043001.1, on the reverse strand, counting down.
GCCAATCAGAAAACAATTATTTCAACTTGAGCGTTTAAAGAGCAAAAATACAAAATGTGTAATGATAAAATCGAGCTAAATATCTATTCTCGTTATGGACTGCAACACTAGTGATGTTGCTATTCAGCATTTAAAAATAACTGGAATGATAGAATTGTTCTATATGCAACATTTTATTGCGACGCATACAAATAAAACGGAAAGGAAATATATTCTGAATAGAATTTTCAAGAATGGGACATAATATTATTTCAAAGCATATTTCCTCAAATATATTCAGTAACCAAAATATTCAGAAATATTCTAAGAATATTTAGAATTTACTACTAATATATGTAACGCGCACGCAGTATGGCGACAGAGATGTTCCTATTCAGCAGAGATCAAAGATATATTCTATGTGGTATAACTATTGTTTATCAGAGAAATATTGTTTATTTGTGAAATGTTGGATATATTTAAAAGTTGTTGAACGAAATGAACTTTCTTTACTCTATGTGATATTTCAATGAGAACATCATATTCAAACTAAACATCGATAGTTATTTAATATTAACAAAGAAAAATACGAATTGAAATAAAATACCTGCGAAATGTATGTGAATATGTAACTATGTGAGATATTTTCAAGTTTAATGGAAATTATTCTGTTCGTAAAGTTATTAATTTGGATGTGTCTTGGAATTTATTTTCACGCATATCTATATTTATATATTTATCTATTCGTCTGTCCATCTGTATATATCTGTTGCTGTGTGTGTGTGCGTGTGTGAGTTACTCTTTCTCTATATTTAAATAATATGTGTATATATATATATATATATATATATATATATATGCATGTATATCTATCTATCTGTACATATATCAATATGTGTGTTTATGAGTGTATGGATACACACACACACACACACACATATATATATATATATATATATATATATTATATATATATATATATACATGTTTATATATAGATAGATAGTTAGATAGATTTAGTTTCAATTGATATACATATAGACAGTTTATAAATATTCGGTATTGTAAATATTATCTTTTAAAATATGCTATTCAATCACAATGCTTATCAAAATGCGCAGGATTTAATTAATGGATTGATTATCATAAGATAAGATCTAATAATATTCCGCATTGCGTTATTTAGAAAATATTTAAAACAAATTCATGACACGTGCTTTAAAATATATTGAAAACAATGATGTTTGTTTTATATATATATATATATATATATATATATATATATATACTCTCACTGTCAGTAAGGAAGAGAACGTTAATTATTTAAAAAAATAAGTAAGAAAAAGAGTGCCTTTAGAAGTGTAATGTTTTTAAAAGACTTATTGCAATATATGCCTTATCTATAACACGTGTGAGCAGAATAGAAGCTAAAAGCTATCGGCTCATCACTTTAATTTCACCTTTCACCAAAACCATGGAACAAATCGTTAGAAATAAACTGATATCATTTGTAGAAAAACATGACTTAAACGATATTCAGCATGACTATAGAAGCTACCTCACACAGACCTTGCGACACAATCACTGAGTTTTAAAGCAGCTGCTCGATCACATAAATGCCCATGTGTTGTTTTCACTTTTGAAAGACATCTGACGAGGTAGGGTATTTATTAAGTTCCTTCAGGTCCTGAGATCAAGATGCCCTGTTGACACTGTGGATTACCTGTTTCAGCTGTGGTGGAAACATAGCGCCAAAGCAGTTTTAAAAGAGCGGAGTTAGAAGAGATTCAACCACACCACACTAAATGAATTGCACCAATGCAACAGATCAACTACTGAGTGATGCTGAAAAAACTGCGATTTACATCCTGCAGCGAAATACTCAGAAACAGATAATAAGGTACATATGGAAAATTCTGGAGGGGCTAGTACGTAGTTTTGACATCGAGTATTATACAAATGCCCGGAGGTTAGGAGTTGGATTCCAAAACATATGTTTTCACGTTCGGTCCCATGAGGTAACTTGGACTACTCTGGACTTGTACTGACCAAAGTGTAAGAGGATTAGTTTGACGAAACTCGAACTATGACAGGCGTATATATGTATATATGTGCGTGTGTGTGTTTTTGTATATAGGGGTATATATATGTGCGTGTTTGTAATATATATGTATGTATATGAATTTGCGTGTGTGTGTCTTTGTGTCACTGTTTGTCACCCACCAGTGTTTGATAACTGCTGTTGGTGTGTTTATGTCCCCGCAATTAACGAATAGGCATAAGCGACCTATAGAAAGCTTATCAATCCATTCATGAATGTGTTCCTGATTCCATAGCCGTAGTTTAACGACTGAAACATGTGCGAGTAATTCTATACATTAGCATGCGTTTACGGCCAATACTTCGAACCGTACCTCCGTGTCTATGGCTGCTGTTTTACGGCTGTATATCAGTGCATTATGTTAAGTATAACAATCTCAAAACGAGCTTCTTTAAATCAGTATTGCATTGTAGTTGCCTGAGGAAACGTTATCAGTTAGAAAACGGCAGAGATCACTACGGAATCAATGTGGGGTAAATTTGAAGACAAAGCAATCACTATGTTCATCGTATTTTAAAATCTCTTCAAACGTGCTCACTTACACACCAATAAAGGAAGGGTCTATCCTGAGCTTAATTTAGGTTTAGGAAAGTTTTCGTTGTAAAAAGGATGCAAAAAGGAATTATGACAAATTTTAAATAGTAAGCAATACAATTCTGTCACATTCAAATCTTTTACGAATCATTTATGCATTCATGTGCGGAGGGGTTCTGTGGAGTTAAGTGTATAAGGCATTAGATTTGAAACAGGTTATATAATCAATACTAATATATGTGGGGTTAAGTATCAGGTAAAAATAGAAATTATATCTCACATCGCTCCAACTCTGTCGTTTGTGATTGTTTCACAAAAAAATCGTCAAATCTTGGAAATCATTTCTTTAGAATTTAAATTCTAAACAGTAACAAATTCTTTAAATACATGGTGTCTAGAGTCCAATTAGTTGCTGATATAATTTAAGCGTTCGAAACTCCTGGATTACAGCTGCATATGATTCTGTAATGTTGCTCTGTAATGGATTACTACGTATCAGTCAGACTAGTTCGGATTACTAGCGCAGAAAGTTATAGCTGAGATAATGGTTATGGAGCCATTACAGATTTCCGATATAGCGGATAATTGTTAAAGAAGACAACAATATATCTTATATGATCTGAGATGCCTGTCTTGCCTTAACGTTTGTTATACTCCTTATCAATTATATATATATATATATATATATATATATATATATATATATTATATATATATATATATAATATATATACGTACATGCAAAAGTACATAGGTTTATATATATATATATATATATATATATATATATATATATATATATATAAAAGTATGCATGATTGTATGTATTTTATTTCTAATTAAAAGTTAAAAAAACACAATAAGAAAGAGAAAGAACAACGCGAGGTCATAGCACATGTAAATTATTAACAGATTCTCAAGGAAGGAATGAAAGTTAGTTTTACATTTCGAACCAAGCTCTTCTTCGGAATAGGAGACAGAGGAAGGTAGAGAGAGCCAAAAATTACAGAGAGTGGAAGTAGAAGAGAAGATAGTTCGAGGGAAGGCGAGTTAAAGAGGAAGAATCAGTGAAAAATTGTGATGATTCACAATCATGGTGCAGAAATAGCGTAATCTAAATGAATAAGGTAACTCCAATGCCAGTCGGAAGGACGGTGGTCGGTCCGAGTGTGCAGTAAATATCTAATCACTAAAACTGAAGAAAAAACACAGGAAGATAAAACACGAGTACAATGTACGGGCAATATATATATATTTATATATAGAGAGAGATAGATAGATAGATAGATAGATAGATAGATAGATAGATAGATAGATATAGATAGATAGATAGATAGATACATAGATAGATAGATAAATAGATATATAAAGAGAGGGAGAGAGAGATGTAGATACATATATACATACGTATTCATTGGTTCATTTGTCATAGAAATATTGTTAATTAGTTGACTAATTATTGTAACGAGATTTCTCGCTTCGTGAGTCATGCTGATAATGATTAATACTCTACGGTAACGATTTCGTAGAATTTTACAAAATTTTTAACTATTAACCAGAATCGTTTTGCAGGCACATCTCCTCAAGCGTACTTTTCTTCCCATAATATTTTCCCTATATTCTTTTCCCTAATTATTAGTTGAGAAAACAATCAAGACTTCGGGCTAGAATCTCAATATTAATTCATCTTTTGTAAAGGCGTAAAAAGCAATATAAAAATAAGTATATTATTGTGTGCGAGATTTATTGAGATATATGCAGTCAAATCAGTATACTTTTAACTATAGAAACGGTAAATCGTGTCTTATCTAAAATTCGTAAAACGTTAGGGTAGGATACAACACTTGGTGGTTTAGAATTGCTATGTAACCGAGTTACGATATGAAACCAAAGCGAAAAACAAAAAAAATACTAAGATGTTTGAAATGCTTTGTATAGAAATGGCACAAAAATGCGTAAATCTACCGCGGGCATTCATAACACTTATAGAAATAGCGCAATTTTAATACCCTGCAGATGGGAATATCTAACAGATGGTTCCTTAAATTCGATTTAAGTATTGTATTTTAAAACAAATTAACAATAATAATACGAACAACAATAAAACTGATTATAATAATGAAAACCAAAATAAAAATAATATTGAAGAGAATGATGATGATGATGATGATGATGATGATGTGATGATGATGATGATGATGATGATAGTAATTATAACCAAGCAGTGGCTGTCAAGGCCTCTGATTGGGAGTCTTATCATGTACGTTGATTTGACTTGGTACGAATATGGGCTACAGGAAATATTCTGTGCAATATCACGTTTGCTTATCAGTTGTTTGACCTTAAGCATTTAAGCATGGCTCTTAAAGGCTTAACAATACGTGCATCGAAGATCACGAACTGAAGTAGTGGGGGAGCAAGATAGCCTTCTTTTGAAGTGAAATTCTTTAGGGTTCGGATACTTCATCTGTGAAAACTTGGGTCTATCGTTCAACATCCCTAAAAAAACCTATTCAGAGACCTAT
>NC_043001.1:7854837-7927337 GCF_006345805.1 Octopus sinensis | reverse complement strand
CCTAAACTCGCTGGCTGTGAGAACACGCTATTTAAGAAGCGCATAGATCAGAAATACACCCAGACTTCCAACTCGCAGCTACTGGGAAGAATTTCGTGCACGCGTCCCTAACATATATTCTCTCCGGGTGTATATAATAGCGGCCACGTTATTTTCTTATAGTTCAGATATACTTTCAGAAGTCCGGTTCATGACAATTCTTGCCTCAGCGATGTCATTGCAGTTATATATTTTATGTGTTATACTGTGTTTGTTTTAGTCATTTAATGGCAGCAATTATTTATTAAAACGCTGGTTCTTAGTCTTTCAATTTCACCGAACCGTTAATTTGCGTGAATATAAACACCGCAACCTGCTCTGTCAAGCGGTGGTGGTGGACAAACACTGGCACAAAAAAACACACAACACACAGACACATACAGGCACACACACACACATATATATATATATATATATACATGTGTGTGTGTGCATGTTTGTGTGTCTGTTTTATCCCCCCCCCAACATCGCTTGACAACCGATGCTGGTGTGTTTACATCACCGTAAGTTAGCGGTTCGGCAAAAGATACCGATAGAATAAGTACCATGCTCACAAAGAATAAATTTTAGTGTCGATTTGCTGGACTAAAGGCGATGCTCCAGCATGGCCGTTCTCAAATGACTGAAACAAATAAAAGAAGGAAAGAAAGAAAAAATACAATAACCATAGTAGTTGTTGATGTAATTACTTTCAATTCATAAGTTTGTTAAATATTCTGTACTTATTAACATGATTCATAAGATAGGCACCAAACTACGCTGCTTTAAAAGCAACTACATCTGAAAATATTACAAACCTAAAGAATATTACAAGATGAGACTGATTAAAATAATATAGCGTGTTATATTGATTTAGAAATCGATACGTCATGTGATATTTTAATCGGCTTTCACAGTATTATAAGCAGCTGCTTCGTTTTTAGCTTTGAATCAGTTTTAATGAGCTGTTAATTTTGTTTATATCTTAGTCATATGCAAGAACAATGATTATGACCTTGTTCAGTGCCTCGTAGATTCCTCAGACGAAGTACGGAGCATCTCTTCCAACCAGAAACAAATTTGGAATTCTTTTAACACAGTGAACTATGCTACTGGAAAGGAAAAGATAATCTTTGAGAAGCTTATGCATTACTAAATTATAACGAAATGTAGTTCACCTCACAGGTCAAAAATCCGTTGCTGTTTAGAAGCGATTCATTCCGGTGAATGAATATATGAAGTCTCATCCATAGAAAAACAACAATATCCAAGCCTTTCATAATATTAGTGTTACTGCAGCAAAAAAAAAGTGTCTTTGTAGAAGTGTACTTTTAATGCATGATTAATCCAAACGTACTGCCTGATTATTTAATTTATGTAAATGGCCTTGATTCACAGCACCATTCTGCTACAGAGGAGATTAATTTTGGATCTCATTTCATCATCCGGTGAATATCGATGATGATAATTTCCTATAAAAATTTGTGCTTCGTATAATAAGAAGCTGATCGCTGTCAGTGTGTTATATCAGAATACATATATTATACCCTTTTATAATATTTTCTAATCTCCTCTTACTACATAATCTCATTGGGTATCGATGGACGTCTCAATTGATTTCGAAGGTCACTGTTCGATAATAGTAGAACGTTTTGTTTACCTAAATAGTAGTTCCTCAATTCTTGTATATTAATATCGATTGTACCGATATAAGAATATTACTTTCATTTTTGTCATCATGACTTCCTATCGTGCATCTATTTTAAATATTTTCATTCCGTTAATCTCTTTCAGTTGATTCATAATCCCTGCATGAGGAGGCACATAGCCTAGTGGTTAGAGCAGCGGATTCGCGGGTTCGAATCTCAGATCGGGCGATGTGTGTGTTTATGAGCGAAACACCTAAGCTCCACGCGGCTCCGAAAGAAAGTAATGGCGAACTTCTGCTGACTCTTTCGCCACAACTTTTTCTCACTCTTTCCTCCTGCATCTTGCAGCTCACCTGCTACGGACCGGCATCCCGTCTAGGTGGGGAACCTATGCGCCAAGGAAACCGGGAAACCGGCCCTTATGCGCCAGGCATGGCTCGAGAAGAAACAAACAACCATCCCTGCATGCTTTATATTTTGACTGCGTTATAATTCTCATGCATTTTATCCCTTCATTAGGCGGAGTAACATCAGTGTTTGATATATTTTACGGTTTCCCGTTGAAACTCCCTCGATTGCCATTTCAGCCTTTTGCAGGTAACCTTGTTCGTAATGTGGCTTAAGCCACCTGAAAATGTATGTTTCTTTTTAAACTGGACAGATAAATAAATTGACTTTCTTTCGTTGTTCTCACTCTTTCGATGATGTTGGTTTCACGTGGTAGATTTTGCTTCAGTTAGGATTTGCTTGATAAGCAGCAACTTTTTCTCACTTTGATGTTGACACTAAAGCCGACCGCTGAAATATAGACACATAATTAGATGGTATTTGAAATTTGGAAAAATGGCAAAAATACAGTCATCAGCACATTCCCATATCTGTCGCTGATTTAAACTGTAACGAGAAAGAAAAGGAAGAGGCGAGGTGGGAGGTTGTGCATGTATGTATGTATGAAACAGAGCTGTGTTAGATAGTAAGTAATTTCACAATATATTTATTTGTATATTCAATATTCTCGTAATTCTTGTATTTGTAAATATTCTCGTAATTCGTGTTTTTGTAAATAAATAAATAAATAAAATAAATATATTACAATTCAAATATCTAAATTGCTAAGCTGAATTGTTTTAGAACATATTTGAAATAATAATATCATTTTAGGTAATATAAAATTGTTACGTATTCAGATGTGAAGCTGCTGAATGCTACTAGAATATGAATCAAAATTAAATCATATTCAAACAGGAATTGCATTCTTGTTCTATATTTAAGAGATGAGGAATCATGTACATTATTTACATTTGAAGGGTATTTGTCCTCATCTTGTTTGTTGTTAACAGAACGTTTCGGCTGAGATACCCTCCAGCCTTCATCAGGTGTCTTGGGAAATTTTAAACCTGGGTTCTCAATGTTCAGGTATTTTTCGATGTTATTATTATTATTATTATTATTGTTCAGTAGTATATTTTTCATATCGTGCTTTCACTTCACTACCGGGCACAGCTCTGTGTGCCTTGGGTATGTGCTGTGATTTGTTGTGATGCTCTGATGGTTATTGTATGGAAAGTGTTCTGCGTAGGATGTGTGCAGTGCCTAGTAGTGCAATTTTCTGTATGTTATATGTGTTTGTAAGTCCTGGTGTTTTTGTTATGTATTTGTCTGAATATTTTTTATCATGCCTAATGCACCTACTATGATAGGAATTGTTTCTGTTTTCAGGTTCCACATTCTAGTTATCTCTATTTCCAGGTCTTTGTATTTTGAGAGTTTCTCCATTTCTTTTAGAGACACGTTGTCATCTGCCGGTATTGATACATCAATTAGAAAGCATTTTCTTTCTTCATGATCTCTGACAACTATATCTGGTCTGTTGGCCTTAATTTCTCTATCTGTGTGTATTGGCATATCCCAGAGTATGGTTGCTTTCTCGTTTTCTGTGACCTTTTCTGGTGTGTGCCTGTACCATCTTTTTTCTGTTGTTATTCCATAATGTTGGCATAGTTTCCATTGTATATAAGTCCCAACTCTGTCGTGTCTGTGAATATATTCCTCCTTAGCCAGGACTGGGCAGGCAGAGATGATATGATTTATTGTTTCTTGTCCATTTCCACATATTCTGCAGTTACTTGTTATATTTCTTTTCATTACATGTTTTTGGTATTATTATTATTATTATTATTATTATTAGTAGTAGTAGTAGTAGTAGTAGAAGTAGTAGTAGTAGTAGTAGTATTAGTATTATCATCATTAGTATTATTATTATTGAGTAAGAGAGCAGCGCATGTCATCAAAGTGACACTGGTGCAAAATATACGAAGCCCAGTATACCCATCATGACTACCCGTCTGATAAGGGTACACAGCACATGAACTTGCAGTGGCGTCCAGTTAGAAATTTCTTCTGGTCGAGTAACCCATCCTGCTCAAAAGATCCCTGAATAAGGGTTGTTTAAGGATGTTGAACGAACCATCCATGCTTCCAGATGTGAATTATTCAAACCCCAAGCACTTCCTCCCAACACATGGCTATGATGCTCCCCCACTACTTCTGCTCATGATCAGAGATGCACATATCGTCAGCCACTGAGGGACATACCCAACTGGTTAAGGTCAAACAACTGACAAACAAATCTGTGGTATTGAGCAGAATATTTGTTGTAGCCTTTTATACCAAAACAAAAAAATGTACATGATAACACTTCCAATCAGTTAAGATCAGAAGCCATGAGCGCCACTGCCTGGGTGTTGATATTCCATGGATATCACTTTAATTCTCTTTTAATAATTTGTCTGCACTTAAATATTCCTCAACACATCGCAATAATTCTCTAACAGCTTCGTGTTTCTAAAATATAAGATCTTAATTCATGCTGAAATTTGTTGATGAGCTGTTGTGTGAACGTACATGGCAAAATACCGGTTCCATGGGAAAGCGACAAAATATTGTTTGCATCGGAGGTTAATGAACTGCTCATAATGGTTCAAGTTTATTTTCTAGTTTAACTTTTGCATACTAATATTGGATTACTAAAAGATAATTAAATAGATAAATGTTTTAACATCACCTGAAGTCATAAAATGAAAATAATCACAACTGACACCAAATCATTGCATATCTTGATTAAAGCAATATTTTTTTGCAAAAGGAGTTTCACAGAGAAATGTGCTATCAGCAGCCTTCAACCAATTTAAAAGGCGGCATATTGCTATTGAACAAATGTGTAAATTAACAAAGGTCTTTTCTAGGTTTTTAAATAAATCACGAGTAATGGGGGAGTAGATGGGAGCATCTGTTTCCTCCGGCTGCAACTGTCTTCTACGCAAATTGTCATTCACTTAATCGCACATGGCAGGCACGTTAGAAGCACATGAGGTTCTCTGATCCAAACCCGGAAGTTGTATAATGGATCATCGTTAGCATGATACACTCTCGGCCCTTTAATTAGAAGCACATCAGATATACATGTGGATGTGTATCAGTGTATGTAAGTGACGTTGAGCGACTATATATATTTGTATGCGTGGGTATTTATTAAAAATAAACGTATAAGTGTGTGTGTGTGTTTGTGTGTGTGTGCGTGTACGTAAGTCTATATTTATATATATATACACACACATTAACATCATTTAGTCATTAATTGATTAGATCAGCTGCTCTTCAAATCCAATTCTAAATAGCCAAAGATAGAAAATTAATCCCCCTGTAGACGATGCACATCTGAATTATGCCATTTCATGTACAATGTTTAAAAACTGAATCGAGAAGAACCAGATGTTCACTGAAGGAAAGATTTATACCTCGTCGACGAATGATAATTTCTGATATCAGTTTCGCTAAACTTCCCTTTGAAGGTATTCAATATCTACTTTGTCGGAAACAAATGATGTTATTATATGTATATCTGAAAGATATAAATACAATATCATGTAAAGGAATGCGTGAAGTCATGTGAATTTATATTCCCCGCTACACCCAGTTTGCAGAAAAATACACGATCCACATTCTCGGCACACAGCCTAGAAAGTGATTAAGTGCGTGTAGTGCAGATAACCGCCACTTAAATTTCATCAATAGTGATCAATACTGTTTTGCTTCAACATTCATAGGTATCCAAACCAACATACTGGACTTCGCAATTACTGAATTAAATGCGTTTCTAACGATAAAAATTGGCAAGCATGACAAGGGCAACCATTTTATCACATGCGTATTAATCATTTCCTTGAGTTCCAATGAAAACCATTAATTTTGTAAGTTAATGACTGTTGCAGTATCACGAATATAAAGCAGTAACATGCTAAATACGCTACAGCCGGAAATTATGATAATGTTTCTAACAGTGAAATGATCCATTACCAACAGGATGCACAAAGGCCTCACTCGAGGTGTATGTAGCTATTGTGAAGACTCAGAAATGATATTTAGCTTGATGTATCACCATATCTGGATTTATATAAACATTTCGTATTCTTATAGTAGCTAGGTATTACTATAAACAATTTTCATTCGCATTTGAATTCTAGCGCAGGAAGAAGAATATTTGATCCGATGTCTTAGTTACGTATTTATGCAATGTGTAAACGAGAAGTTCACAAACAGTTGTTAAGCATTTTTATAGAGTGTAAAATTACTTTCTAGTTTTTGCGATAGCAATGACATTGATATATGGAAGATGAAAGAATTTAGCATAAGGAAAGTAACTTGCCATTCATGACCTGTCAGAGCTGCTGCAAAATTGTATACCTGCCACCAAATCATCGATGGAGCAGAATGATAAAGAAAGGGGTAAGCAGTAACAACTTGGTTTGCAGCTTTGCCTTTTGGCAATAAAAGCAATCATTAATCGTGAAGTTACAGAGAAAATATACGCCTGGTTTTCGGCATGGCATTCAATAGATGTCATTGAAATTAGGAATTACATGGGTGCTAGCAACTTCGTAAGCATGTGAATCACGGTTCTGCGTTTTTTTCATCGTAATTGTGTAATTAATGTGATCGGCAAATATGTGTCAAGATTATCACAATTGGACGGGCTTACAACATGAAAAAGCTTGTTACCACATCATATTATGGAACTGGCTAACAATACTTGTGTGGTCCCCTATTTACAGCGGAAATATGTAATGTTTGAGATAATGATGTGTCCAAACTGCAAATGAAACGATAAAGATAATATATATGGAGCAGGAAACTCGGGTATATTTGAAACATAAATATGCATTGGATAAACTGATAGGATATGTAGGATAATACCAGAATAAGGTGATTCATCTTCAAAGAAAATGGGCAGCATTACAGCTTATATTGAAGGACGAAAGACTCGAAAATATCTTAGGGCTTTTGCTTTAGCAAGTGATATATCTGAAATCAGCATCCGATCTCTTTCATCCGCAACTGCTATACAACACAAATAATCCTTAACATTTGCTCTTTCTAGATATGTTGTCTTTCAAAACAAAATATTTTGTTAAAATGAAGAAATAAGAAATATTTCTTAATGGACTAAAAGTCGGTGTAAAAAGAATTTTTACTGCAATGCATGATGTAAAGATAATTACCATAAGACATATTCTAGACTCCACTCCCCATGGATATAAGATTTAGTTAAATTTGACAAAAGGAAAGAAAAACATGAACACAGTTGTCCTAGGAAAATGGCAACAAGAATGAAAAAGCAAATGAAATCTCATAGAATCATACGGATTTAACAAGTTCTCTTAGGCACAGCGGTGTCATTAGACAAGATGTCAATTGCAGATGCGATGCCCTGGAAAAATTGCATCATGCATGATGTTATACAAGGTTTGGTAAACGGTTTCGCTGTAATAGCGAAGAGATAGTATATGAATTGCAGAAGAAAAGAAAAATGTTAACCACATGTCAGGTTGAGTATTCCAAACCGTAATTAGTAGTTCAAACACATTGTATACCAAAACCGTTTATTCATCAAACTATACTCCATCCTATATACAGTCTGCTTTCATCGTTGTCCAAGGCGATAATTTATAGAGACAGATTTCCAGTGATCCTTTATCAATCTCTGTGCTTAGCAGGAAATGATCATCGCGCGGAAAAGTGCTATACTGAAGTCCTAAGGTCTTCACATTGCAGGCAATGTGAGGCAGCTATTCCAAAAGATTTATAAAATATCATGGACATGATTAAACAAAACACAGATAAAACTGGTGTTATCCTCCGCGAAATAGAACAATTGAAGGCCAAAGAAACTTCTGTAATACGACTGCTCAAATCTTTACAGACTCAAATGTATACTTCGGGGTACGGGCCAAGGTCTGACTTTTTAAGACATAAGCTCACCCCAAAGAGGGAGAAATAATGAAATTAATTCCTCAGAGGAGATGACAATGTTAAGTTACGCCATTGGTAAATATTAAAAGTTGGAGTCCATTTTTCCGCCTTACAAAATTGATAGGTGAAAGAATAGTTTAGAAATGGTAGTTCTCTCCTTATATGCTGCATCATGGAACCCACAACGAACAGTTTTGAATGGTTCATGTTTAGTAAGGTAGTGTTTAACTGTCCTATCATCATTTTCTGCCATAGTTCGATGGTTTTAAACATGTTTGAGCATTCTCTGAGAGTGTGACCTTCCATCAAAACTTCAACTTAACAGATCTTATTTTACATTAGTTACGGAATGTGAATTTGATTTGAGAGGCTGTGTCTCTGAAACATGAAACATTTGGACGTTTTTTTTTTTTCTCTTGTGACGAAATCTGCAGTCAATATCTTCTCTCCAATACAATACCAAACTTCTCTCCTGAAATAAAATCAGTTGAATATTTTGCCATACTTAAATCTAGCTGACCATCAAACAAGATTAAATTCAAACGGTTCTATGATTATTTGCAAGGCATATGGTATGCTTATGGACACATAAATAGTTTACAACAGTTATGTATCTATTATATTCCCCATGGAAAAGGAATGAATATAAAGTAATATTTCAATTATTGTGACCAACAATACTGCATATGTGTATGTGTGTGCGGGCTGGTGTGCATGTGCATGCCTGTACGTGTGTGTGTGTGTGCACGCGCGGCCCGCGTGTGTACAGTTAAGCGTGCAGTTATGTCTAACATTCTAGGCTGACATTGCACTTCAATTTCAGTTATTTAACCTATGAGATGCCGTCAGAAAAATACAATAGGTGAAACATCTTTTACTTATCGCCCCCATCCCACTCGATTCCGAGGATCATTGATTATTTCTGGTGTTTGCCATAGTATACGAAGATTATATTTCCTTGCTTGAAATAACGACGCAACATCAATTCTTGATATATATATATAATATATATATATATATATATATATTATATATATATATATATATATATAATATATATATATATATATATAATATATATATATATATGTATGTATATATATATATATATAGGTAAACAGTAAAAATAATTACAGACATGGACAAGAACATGAAACACCACAGAGACGACACAAGAACCACAGGACGGGACATTCGAAGCCCTCAGTCATCAGTCAAGAACCAGATCATCTTAGCAATTTCGGCTGATTAATCTTATATATATGTATATATATATATATATTATATATATATATGGCTCAGTGGTTAGAGCGTCGAGCTTACGATCGTGAGGTTGTGAGCTCGAATCCCGGACCGGGCTGCGTGTTGTGTTCTTGAGCAAGGCACTTTATTTCACGTTGCTCCAGTTCACTCAGCTGTAGAAATGAGTTGCGACGTCACTGGTGCCAAACTGTATCGACCTTTGTCTTTCCCTTGGATAACACTGGTGGCGTGGAGAGGGGAGGCTGGTATGCATGGGCGACTGCTGGTCTTCCATAAACAACCTTGTCCGGACTTGTGTCTAGGAGGGTAACTTTCTAGGTGCAATCCCATGGTCATTCATGACCGAAGGGGGTCTTTACCCTTACCCTTTATATATATATCCTTAAATCCTTAAAAATGTTTCAGCCCGAAGGCTGCGGCCATGCTGGGGCACCACCACTGAATGAGCTTCACTAATATGTGAATCCACCTCTGATACGTGGCACTTGGTCAACAAGTGACTTCGATGCCGCTTCCCGCATCTGTGTCTCCTGTCGTGAGGTAGGTTAATCTGGGGCCCCGACAAGAAGAGATCCAGTTTAGTTTTAAAGAAACCCACATCCACACCATGTAAGTCTCTCAGGCATTTAGGGATGATGTTAAAGAGCTGTGGTCCTCTGAAACCCAAGCTGTTGCAGTATCTGGTCCTGTATTTTTATGGTGATATTAGAATCTTTGGCGCCATGCAGTGGCGCCCCGTTCTGCGGTTGGGGTAACTTTGAATGCCAAAGTTTGGGACAAGACCCTCCAGGATTTTCTAGATGTATATCACCGCATATCTCTCCCGCTTTGGGTCTAGGGAGAAGAGTTTTAATACTTTCAGTCTTTCCCAGAAGCTGATTTGTTGCATTGAGACGATCTTCTTTGTGTAGCTTCTTTGAATTGCTTCAAGTTCTGATGGTAGTTTTATATTGTGTGGTGACCATAGTTGGGAGCAGTAGTCCAAGCGACTGAGGACGAAAGCTTTCCACAGGACCATCGGTATTTCCTTCTCACTTGTTCTGAAAGTTCGGAGAATCCATCCAGCTAGCTGTCTGCATTTTATCACCAGATTAGTAATATGCACTTGGAAAGATGCATCATTGCTCATGTCAATGCATAATGTATATATATATATATTATATAGCATACAAATATATGTATGTATATATGTATACATACATGTATATATATCGTATATGGTATACATACGTATATATATATATATATATATATATATATATATACTTATATATATATGTTATACATACGTATATATATATATATATATATATATATATATATATGTATATAATAGAAATATTAAAATTACTAAGTCTCTCTAAAAGAGAACAACGGCAGCGTTCCCGGAAAATAATAGTTATCGCCATACTAATATGGCATTCTTATAAAAATAAGAATAAAGCTGTCCGCTTATTAACTCCATGAGGCCATCGCCTTAAGTTAGCTATTTGATACACAAACTGTATCCATATAACCTTCGAACAATGGAGGTCAGTCGCTCCACACTACTTGACCGGCAGCTACAGACGCGTTTCGGGGTATTGCCCCTTTTCAATGTAGCGTAGCCAGACCAGTAGGTGTCGCTTCTGACAATCTCTGTTCGAAGGTTTTATTTTTTAATTGTTGAACTTTTGACTCGACTACAGGTAGGCGTTTTGTATTTTTGGGAGCTTAGTGAAGTCTATTACTTGCATTTAATGTTTTTTAGCATTTAATATTTTTTAGCAGATAATAAACTCCACTTTGCTCCAGATATAATTTGTCTGCCTGTTGTCGAGTGTAAAGACTCACTTTGCAGTGAGAATTGTATTTTTCAAGCGGCGTAGTCCGTCTGCAAAAATTGTTTTTGAAATTGTCTTTGTGTTATCCACGGGAATTACCAAGGAGTACCAAGGATTATTTTATCAAGGTGTTTTACCAACTGTGCATTTGGCCTGGAATACAATTTTTTGGCCGAAAAAAGGTGAAAAGAAAAAAAAAAGAAAAAATTAATTCCTTTGTCTAGATTTGAACTCTCTTTCTCCGTCTACCATTTATTTTTTTTAAAAAATAACTTTTTTTGAACTGCTATTTCTAATTTTCTTTCTTCCCTTCTGTTGTATTTTTCATTCTCCTTTCTGTGTCTTATTTTATTTTATCACACTTTGGACTGTTTTTAAATCTTACGTTATGGCAAAGAAATTCACTGTGTGGGAATTGACACCTCCCAAAAAATATTTGAATGAGCTCGAGGAAAAGACCGTGGTGCTGAGGACATATTCGAAGTCGCTCGACACCATAGCAGTCTTTCCAAAAGCCACTATTGTTAACGAGCTGGCAGACTACATGTCAGCCGTTAAATATATCGCACGGGGAGTTAAATACGCAACGGTTTGGTTGCTATTTGACTCCCCTAAAGCAGCTTGCGAATTTGCAAGCCAGCCCATTGAGGGCAAACAAATATTGTTTCTCCCAAATTACAAGGGAGAAAAATTGTTGAGAGGTTGGATCTGCGGCTTACCACCAGGCGTTGAGCCCGAGTGGATAGAGGACTCTATCCGCCGGGGCTGGGATGGTAGCAGTTCCAAGCTACTGAACGTAAAAGTACAGCCTGCGGCTGATTGGGAGGGGTCAAGAGCTGTTTTGACCCTATGGACCCAGTCAGCCAAAAGTCTGGTTTTACCGGACTTTTTGAGGATGGCCGGGTACAGGTATCCGGTGATGCTTGAGGGACGCCCCCCCCCCAAGTGTCACCTGTGCCTGGAGCCTGGACATATCAAGAGGAAGTGTCCCGGTGGCCGTGGTGCTGCCCCGGAGCATGAAAAGGAAAAGGTGCCCGCTGCCCCCTCATTGGAGGGGGAGACGGTGGAAGTCGTGGAGGAGGTTGCCTCCACGAAAAGAAAAAGACAGGTGAGCAACAATGGTTGATCACCAAAGAACGTACAGACGGAGGAGGAGGAGGATAGCGACCCCCCGTGTCTGCCGAAGGAGCCCCCCGGGCTAGCAGCCTCTAAAAAAAAGAGGAAAAAAAAAGAAAAAGAAGTCGGACGGCTGACGTTTCTGTGTCGCCGACGGAGCCGCGGGTGGGACGTGTGCCACCCGCGGACAGTGCTCCGTCAGTGGAAAGTGTGCCACTGACGGATCAGTGTGAGGTCCCTTCCTGTGAAGAGGAGTTATTTCTCCTCCTTTACCACAAGGGAGGGAAGGTGGAAAAGTTTTTGAATGGCTTGGGTGACCGAGAACGCAAGGACACGGTCAGCTCAAGGAGTCCGTTATAGCCTCCGTGGGTAGTTGCGGAGGTAGTAACGGAAAACATTTTGTCAAGGGTCACAGAGACCTTTGAGAGGAAACATTTTACTTTTCTCTTTGCAGGCCTCGACTTGTCGTCGCAGAGTTGTCTGCAGGCGGCAAGACAATTTGCTTCGGGGACCTGACAGGGAGAATTTTTGTGAATTCATATACTGCCCTTGTGGCAAAAGAAATGAAAAAAAGAACTTTGTAAGAGGTTTTAGTGCCTCCTTCGTGTAAGAGGTTTGCAACCTCATGTCGATTTATTGAAACTAAAGAAAAAAGAAAATTGAACTTATTAAAAAAAAAGAACAATGTCTTAGAGAAGCGGAAGTCGGCGGGCGCTTTTTGACTTCTCCCATCACCATCTTCATCCACCACCACCATCATCCATTAATGTCTTTGTCCAGCCCGTAGCTACTCTGTGTACTGCCCTAGTGGCAAAATTGTTGAAATAAAGTAGCTTGCTAACCAACCACATGTTTGCGGATTGAGTCCCACTGCGTGGCATCTTGGGCAAGTGTCTTCTGCTATAGCCCCGGGCTGACCAATGCTTTGTGAGTAGATTTGGTAGACGGAAACTGAAAGAAGCCTGTCGTATATATGTATATATATATATATATAAAATATATATATATATATATATATATATATATATATATATATATATATATATATATGTATGTATGTATGTGTGTTTGTGTGTCTGTGTTTGTCCCCCCTAGCCTTGCTTGACAACCGATGCTGGTGTGTTTAAGTCCCAGTCACTTAGCGGTTCGGCAAAAGAGACCGATAGAATAAGTACTGGGCTTACAAAGAATAAGTCCCGGGGTCGATTTTCTCGACTAAAGGCGGTGCTCCAGCATGGCCGCAGTGAAATGACAGAAACAAGTAAAAGAGAAAAAGTGTAATATATTTTTAGGTTTATACTCACTCATATGCGCGTGATTGTGTGTGCTTATGTGAAGTTATATAATATCTGTTCCAATATCGGTATTTTCATTATTTGTGAATTTCTTCCGATACTCTAATTTATATTACCAGTGAGAGAATCAGTTTACTGGGGGATATCTACTTTATTGTATATAAATGGACTCCTCTTACAGGCACTTCCTCTCTTTACCATTGTTGCTTAGGCGCTAAGCACATCGTTCCGTATTTTGTCAGGACATTCAACTTTTACTTCTATGCTTATATCTATATCCTGCATCACTCATTAAACTTGCATAGAAAGGACAACATACAAAGAACAAAATCACAGTTGGATCTTGGACGCTCCTCCAAAACGCCAGAATTGTTTGAAGGTCAGAAAATTGTAAACCCGCTCTTTCTTCGGTAATGATGTTATTTCTTTATTAAAAGACACCACAATATAAAACTTTTATCTCTATATATTCTATTTCACACATACATCATACAATTCAATCCCGAAATATGAATACTTAAGCTAGGGCACATGACATATTTAATCATGCAAGTGATATCATTTTGATATGATATCACATTAAAGTATATCATATTAAAATACGTAACAAATGCAAATTTATTTCAGTATCTGTGCCAGGAGTTTACTGCCCTGAACATGTGTTAAGCTCAAGAAGGAACCCGTGAAGAAATACTCTTGTTGTATAATGAAAGTTGTTATTCCAAAAGACAGTATTCCGCATAATGGGCACGAAAATGTTTTTAAGCCTCTTTTTAAACCCTAAATAAAAGGATACTAAACCCAGATGTATCCACCTAATATTGCTTCTTCTCTTCTGCTTCAAATCTAGTAGATACAAACTAACAACCCTCTATTAACCATCTCATATAATCTATGTGATTTTACTTAATATTTAGTCCCCCCGCCCTACAGTTCCAACGAAACACCAACAGCGCCAAGATGAACCTTCCGGGGATAAATGCCAAAACCATAGACACTGACTGCTTCTGGATATGAACATACGACTATATATATTGCTGCAAATCATATGAAATGTTAATTCACTTGTTCATGTGCTTAGATTATTTGATTTATTGTTATAGATGGATAATGGTTTTTAAATGTGTACACATTGGCATAAATAAATATTCAACATCACTTACAACAGGTGCGCAGTTTCATGTACGAGTTATGGTAATCATGTTAATATATCTTAACGTTATTATGAAATAATCTGCATAATGAGAAGAAGAAATTCTTTATTTAAATGTGAACTAAACGAGCGTGTTGTAATCATCCAAACAATGCGTGTGAATAAATTATTTTAATAAGACACAATATAATATGACAATAAGTGTCCTTTATGGATTCAATGCAGATGCTCATTATTTAGATGACAGGTTAATCTCAGCGGAATAAATTTGCGTTGATATCTCATAATATAGAGAAATAAGAATAATTTTCTTTTTGTGTGTGTGTGTGTGTGTGTGTGTATAACAATATGCATGGAGTGCAATTATTTAAAAATCTATATAATTTTGCATTTGTACATTCCGTTATTATAAGTTTCAACGACTTCTTTGTGTTTCAATCGCTCCCTGTTAATATATCAATCTCTTTTTCTCAAAGAACGCACGCAAAAATACAAAAACACAATTATATAGAGTGACATAGAAAGATGGATAGAGAGATATACTGAATGAGAGGTAGCAAAAGTGAGAAACACTGAGATATATATCAATACACGTAAAATAAAAACATTCATTTATATAAATATGAATATATAAAAATGAATGAATATATATATACATATATATATGTATGCATATATATGCATGTATATATATATATATATATATATATATGAGTATATGAATAAAAGTGTATGTGAATGTATGTATATCATTATTGAGTCATATTTCGAGATTTCTTTCCAATAGTGAAATAACCTGTTTCTAATCTAGATCGAAATCGAATTCATTAGAATTTCAACAAAATCAACAGGGTATTCTTTCATACGTAATATATGCATAGATTTGTATGTTTTGTTTTATGTATGTATTCTCAAGCATATAGCTGTATGCCTAGACATACTCATATATACTCTACTGATAAATTTTCTGGAAAGTTTTACAGATTATTACAGTTTCTGTGGTGTGTAGGATTTGTAGTCTTCGAATCAGCTTTCTCCTTTCTGATTTTCAGGAGACTAATTTATGAAGATGAGTATTTACGGACTGTGTTACCTGTCCAATAAAAACGGGTATAAACCTGAACTTGTAATCTGGCCATTGTAACTGTATATTGCTCAATATTTCAGCTGATCTTTAGGTCAACATCCGCTGGGCAGCCGTTTTCCACAACTGCACACAAATTCGCTTCTCTCTCGCAAACCATTATGTCAGGTCTATTATGGTTACATTATGTTTCAGGTTTCCACTGGCACTTTCCACCAGTACTCATTCTTATAAGGACTGACTTTGGCTTCTACCATACTGTGAGTTCTCATTTCTTCGCCTCAGGTTTTTCCCTCTGACGGACCCCATTGTGCAGTGCCTTAGCTAGGCTTAGATACTACTTCACGTCTTATCGGTTGTTAATACCCTGATTATATTTTGGGCAAAACGCTTATGTATATATGTATATATGTTTATGTATGTATGTATGTTTGTAAGTATGCAAGTATGTATGTACGTATGTATGCATGCATGTGTGCGTATGTATGCATGTAAGTAAGACATTAAGTATCCGGGCTCAGTACCACATCGTGGCACTTTCAGCAAATTTCTTCGCCCGTGTGTGCATGCGCGTGTGTGCATGCGCGTGTTTGCATGCCCGTGTGTGTGTATGTGTATAGATGTATGTGGATACATGTGTGCGTCCTCCACCGCTAATGAACCCTCACTTTTAAAGTGTTTATATCCGCATATCTCAGTGGTTGGGCATATATATTATATATATAAATATATTTATATCTGTATGTACTCCCTCATTTGGCACATACGTGTATCTATCAACCAATGTATCTATCGATACGTATAAAGCTGGGATGAATTCCCATACAACTAAAACTGCTGATGTCTAAGGAACCGAGACTTCGAAGTAACTGTTTGATATTGTTCTTTCTGAAGTATTATATATTTGTACTCTGGCAAATATATTGATAACATTTTTTTTTGCATATATCATAAAATCATTCTTAATACCATAATAACAAACATTGTATACATATATACATATATATATATATATACATAGACACACACACACACACACATATATATATATATATATATATATATATATATATAAATATATATATATATATATATATTTATGTATGTATGTATGTATGTTTGTATATAAGGAAAAGTAGGGAAATTGAGATAATATTGATAATTGATAAAGTATAAATTTTATCTCCATTTCCTTGTTCATCATTAAATATAAATGAACTTCAGTTTATTCTTTTCTTATCTATCATTTATTAGCGTTAGCGCTAATACTAATAATAATATAAAGATGATATACCAGTTATTCATTACATATAAAAATCCCACTGATAACATTCACAAGTTTTTTTTTAAATTCTCTCTCCGTTTATTTCCTCTTATTCCTTTCTGTTGAAGAGTGTAGACTCCAAACTTAAAAAAACTTTCTCACTTACACAAGCGTCAAACTAACACGCTAGCTTTTTGTTCATAGACCTGTCTTTGTCGTTTTTCTGTATATTTCGACTATATATATATATATATATATATATATATATATAATATATATATATATATATGGCCGGAACTCTTTGCATGAATACCACCCTGTACGTAACTACATGTCCCACTACATGGCCTTGCTTTTTGCTTTTTGAGCAAAAAAATTAACTTAAGTTAACTTAAGTTAACTTAACTTAACTATGGCTGTGTGGTAAATACCTTGCTAACCAACCACATGGTTCCGGGTTCAGTCCCACTGCGTGGCATCTTGGGCAAGTGTCTTCTGCTATAGCCCCGGGCCGACCAATGCCTTGTGAGTGGATTTGGTAGACGGAAACTGAAAGAAGCCTGTCGTATATATGTGTATATATATATATATGTGTGTGTTTGTGTGTCTGTGTTTGTCCCCCTAGCATTGCTTGACAACCGATGCTGGTGTGTTTAAGTCCCCGTCACTTAGCGGTTCGGCAAAAGAGACCGATAGAATAAGTACTGGGCTTACAAAGAATAAGTCCCGGGGTCGATTTGCTCGACTAAAGGCGGTGCTCCAGCATGGCCGCAGTCAAATGACTGAAACAAGTAAATGAGTAAAAGAGTAAAGAGTATGTATATAAAGCCACATATGAATCGTTGGCGATGTTTTTCCTCCGTCTTCCTTTTCTATTGGACTTTCCTCGAACCGTTAAACAATCTTTCTTTCCTTCCCTGACTGTGTGCTAATACTTTACATGTCCTCACGCTATTTTTTGTGTTTGTTCTTCATTTTTTTGTTTGGTGGGGGGATTTACTATATATATATATATATATTATATATATATATATATGTATATTATTTTATTTCTTTCGTTGTTTCAGTCATTTGACAGAGGGCATGCTGTGGAACCGCCTTTAGACGAATAAATCAACACCAAGGACTTTATCGTTGTGGGCCTAGTATTTATTATATCGATGTATTTTTCCGAACCTCTAAGTCAAGTGATGGGGGGACAAACACAGACACACATCCACAAACACACACGCAAACACAAACACACACACGCACACGCATGCACACACACACACACACACAAACACACACATATATATATATATACGACGGGTTCCTCATTTCCCTCTATCAAATCCACTGACAAGGCTTTGGTTGGCACGAGGCTATAATAGAAGACACTCGCCCAATCTGGCACGCTGTGCAACTGAACCCGGAACCATGTGGTCCGCAAGAAAGCTTCTTACCACACAGACATACCTGCAACTATATATGCTCTACGCGCACACAAATATACACATATACATTTTACACACAGATATACACACACATACATATACATATACACGTACTTATATGCAAATATATGTGATTGTGTGCGCGGGTACCTAGATATGCATATGCATTTTAGTTATTAATTTGTAAATATTTTACATCATTTTACATAAATATAAGCATTTTTAGAATACATATATATATATATATATTATATGTGTATATATTTCATATCCAAACTATGGTTTTAATAGCAAAAATATAAAACAATATTTAATTAAATTATATATTTCAATATAACAGCTTTAAATAATATATGTGCACCGTAGTAAAATTAAGATAGCTTTGAATATTTTTGAGCTTAGGTAAGATACATGTAGTTTAAAATGTTTTAAATTGCTCGCTTAAAATGCTATACTTACTTGTTCAGTTGTTCAAATATTTTCTCAAACATTTGTATCCAAGTTAATTATCAGGCAACAACATTTTACGTTAATATTTCTCTATAAAGGCATATTTAAGAATTGCAAATTTGTAAACTACAAAATTTACACTTCAAAATAACACGACAGTCAATACACCATTAGATGGATATAATATTTTATTTTGAAATTTATAAAAATCTCTTCTAACAGTTATGTATCACATTAAAACATTATATTTTACTCATATATTTGTAGTTCAGAAAACAGAAAAACTTGTTCTCAAATATATCTTAAATTGTGATGTTAATATAAATTGTATATGTTCTATGTTTTACATAATATATTCTGAAAATCCATTATGCAAATTTTCACTACAATTTAATATTTTAACACTTTTGGGAGTAATATATTGGGAGAAAATCTTTTAATGTTTCTACATAAATTCCATCTATCTGAAATACGGATTGATAAATTATTCTTTGAGAAAATATTATAATAGCAACATAATGTATGCTTGTAAATCTTGACTTTTTGGACGATTGAGCGTTACTATCATCCACATACGAATAGACCGACTGCAAGACACACAGACTGACAGACACCCAGAGCAAGACACACAGTCACAAATTGATTGGCCTTAAACTTAAGATTAATGTAACACAACAAGCTTGTGTGAGAATCAAAGATGACACGATTAGTCGTTGAAGTATTTGTGTATCTGCAGCCAACATCCGAGGAAGAAGGTGGGGGGAGATCTGAGTATGTAAAGAACAGAATATCAAAAAGCCAGCGAGCATTCAGCTCTGTAACAAAGGTATGGAGAAGCAAACTGAAGTTGTTTAAGACATTGGTACAGCTAGATTTGATTACGCGTGTGAAAACTGGAAAGTGACAAAAATGAAGACGGCTCATTGGACAGCGTCAATTGCACATGCTTAAAGAGAATACTCGACATCAAGTGGCTGCAAAGAGTCCGAAATGACACAATTAAGTCGACAACATGTATGAACAAGATCAGTATCGAATTAAAACACAGTCGGTGGAACTGGATCCGACATGTCGTGAAACCAAATTTAAGAATCCATTCTATGATGGCACTAAAGTGGGGGGAAAGAAACGGAGCACTCTAAAACCACATGGCGATGGAACATTAACGAATATAGAAGACAAGAAGAACAAAGAAGCTGCAATGAGACCAGGAATGTAGCAGAAAGTAGACATGGTTGCAGAGATAGTGTTGTGACCTTATATGCCACTTAGCACCTAACTAATTAACATAACGGAAGTAGTTACTTTCCAATTCTTGCAAAGGTATTTTTTTGAAAGATTGCAATTTACCACTATTACCTAGGTTTAGTGCATCTGCAATAATTATCAAATTCATATTCTAAATAATTATATTTTCCATTGTCATACTTTATAGCGGTGTAGAAAACTATAGCATTATTAAAATACATAGGAATACATATTTTGAAAAGCACATATAGCTATCTCAATCCTGATGCTCAATGACGATAAATGTGTTATTACTGAGTCACAGGATTGAAATAATGTATGCAAAGTTGAAATTAATACTCAAAATATTTTCAGAATTTTATTCTTTTTGTTCAAGAGCTGTATGAAAGTATTTGATAGTTTGCTGATGTAAGAAATATTGGCAATCTCGAAATGTTCGAGTTAAAGTTTGTTTTATTATTTATATAAAGTCAGGAAACATCGAAGCTTTTCCAACTTGTTAATAGATTATTTAAACAAAAGTTTCTATAACGGTCTGACTCATCGCATTCAGTGTAATACATCTGGAAGCATGGATTTTCAATTTTAATCCTAGTTATACTGCTGTTTTGATCTAGGTGTCTATTATATGTCTGTTGGCTATATTAAATATAAAACAATTCGCTGCTATAGTCACTGCATTGCAACATTTAAATTGCAAAGACACATATATCGGCGTAAATTCTCATGAAACAAAATCATTCGAGATATTCATACGAGTTAAAATTACCAACTATTCGAAGAACCAATCAAACAGTTGAATAATCCTTTACCGAGTGACTTATTAGTTTTCCCAATTAATATTTCGAATAATTATGGTTCAGCCGCTTCTACTGCATTTGAAATGTAGTTCTGTAATGTAATACAGCACGAATATTATTCTATCTGCATAATATAGCAGACATTCCATACCATGATTATAGAGCTAACATTATTTTCTCTTAAGCTCCTTCAAATGGAAACTTTTTATTATCCATTCCATGCGAATTTCTGTTCTTATTTATCAGGCGTTGTATGATTCATTGTGCTGAGGAATAAATTAAAGCACCCTCATTAATTTGAACGAAGGATGACTCGATCAGTCAATTATCATTTGAGAAGTCAATCTACAACAACGGAATTAAGCTACACTAGGGATGCTGTTTGTTGGTCATAATCAATCTCTGCCAGTACATTTGATATTTCGTTCTGAAATAATATCAAATTTAATCCGTAGGATGTGTAATTGAGTGTATGTGTTTTGTTTTGTGTTTGTAGAGTTTTATGTATTGTTTTGCAAAATAATGTTTCGCTCACGCAATGATAAAGAAGTTTTTTGTTTAGTTTCGTTTTCAGATCCTCAGTAACTTTGTTTTCGTTTGATATTAATTGCAAGAATAAAGACCATTCCGTTTTACAGAAATGCACATAAACACAATGCTATTACTTTTAGTTTATTGCGTGGTTTTTCTAGTTATTTGATGAAAGGAAAAATCTCTCAAAGGTTGAGTACGGATAGCATGATCATAGTAGCAATTATTTTAGTTTTTGGAAGATCAAAAATAAAATAGCGCGACAAATTCCTCTTTGAATCATGCAACAACAAATAAAGGAAGTATAAAACAAAGAGAAATCAGAAAACAAGAAAACAATAATAGAATGAATACAATCGAGAAAGAATACACAGGAATAAATTAAAACTCCTTAAATGTCGACTAAGAATCCTTTTTTAGTGAAAGTTCTTTGAGAATTAAGCGTTCTAATTGCAGTATTTTCTTTAATGAAAAACAAAACAGGAAATAAAGAGAAGATTAGGGAAAATGTTGAAAAACAACGAAACATTCTTTTGAATTTAAATACAACTGAATTATACCGAAATGGAGGAATGATATTATCTCTATGATATAAGAAGCGTCTTCTTTTAATGTTGTGTTCGAGTGTAAAATTGCATCTGCAAATAATTGAACGTTGTCATTCCTTGTTATATAATTACATGCATCAATTTTCTTCTAACTGGTGACTATATAAGAAATTTCAGAATTTTCACATGTACGCTATTAAACGCTACATTGTCGTGTCGAACGGATTATTTCAATGTTGTATGATAATATCAAAGATGTGCATTCTTCATCGTGTACACTATCTGCAGATGTAGTCAAGTTACGTATACACTATTTACAAAAATTCCACGATTTCATAGGTTTCGTTGACAAAATTTTAAAGGAAATTTTATTACATTTGTTTTCACGATATAATATTTTTCTATTTTTGTTCTCTATTACTGTGATTGAGATGCACGAAACGTGTGTGTGTGTGTGTGAATTTTATAGAAGTAAAACTGGGAAGATTTCGAGTCATGATACGGAAATGCTGCATCTGCATTACATTCGTAGAAGTTAATGAACATAAATACATCTATAAGACATATGATGCAATGACATTGCAAACTTGTTTCGAAATGAATGTAACTCTGATTGGTAAGAAAATGCAGTTAAAGTAGCATGATATATATATATATATTATATATATATATATATATATAATATATATATATATATATATATATATATATATATATATATATATATATATGTATGTATATATATATATATAATATATATATATATATAATATATATATATATATATTATATATATATATATAAATATATGTATGTATATATATATATAGAGAGAGAGAGAGAGATATAGATAGATAGATAGATAGATAGATATATAGATAGATAGATAGATAGAAAGATAGCTGGATAGATATATACATATTCATATATATATATATATATATATACATAAACTTAGATAAACTTAGATATGTTTCGACCAAAGATTGGTCCAGGCCATGTCTAACTTAATAGCACCACCTGATAGGATGATCTGAATCCTGTTTAAGTCAAGTTTTGTTTATGGTCCATTCAGGTAATGAGTTTTATCCAATTATGGGTGGCTTATCTGGTATATCTGGTATATATATATATATATATATATATATATATATATATATATATATGTATGTATATATATATATATATATATATAAATATATGTATGTATATATATATATAGAGAGAGAGAGAGAGATATAGATAGATAGATAGATAGATAGATATATAGATAGATAGATAGATAGAAAGATAGCTGGATAGATATATACATATTCATATATATATATATATATATACATAAACTTAGATAAACTTAGATATGTTTCGACCAAAGATTGGTCCAGGCCATGTCTAACTTAATAGCACCACCTGATAGGATGATCTGAATCCTGTTTAAGTCAAGTTTTGTTTATGGTCCATTCAGGTAATGAGTTTTATCCAATTATGGGTGGCTTATCTGGTATATCTGGTATATATATATATATATATATATATATATATGTGTGTGTGTGTGTGTGGTGTGTGTGTGTGTTCGTGTGTGTGTGTGTGTGTGTGTGTGTGTAAGTATATATCATTTATATATATATATTCTTTCTTCTACTTGTTTCAGTTATTTGACTATTTCACTGCGGCCATGCTGGAGCATCGCATTTAGTTGAGCAAATCGACCTCAGGACTTATACTCTGTAAGCCTAGTACTTATTATATCGCGACGTTGTGGGGACAAACACAGACACAATGCAATATCATATGCGGAGAATATAGAGATGGAATCGTCATGAACGCATACACATGATTGAAAATTGACAAACTATCAAATAATGGCAAGTACATATCTAATAATATTAATAATATTATATGAAATGATTGACAAACGATAAGCACATAATGCACTCATAATTCATTGATAAGAATATAAATATCTCTGCAGTTTTTATATCTAATTTTAGAAATGCTGCATAAAGCCAAGCGTACGTTTAAATTTGCGTTGTTTATTATCCGCCTGGAGTCCCAATAACGTTCAGCCATAATTCTTGGCGCCATTACCTTCGTTTATAAATATTTCTGTATAATAAGCAAAGTACAAATGTTACGAATATAATCATTTCTCAGTTGTCGGTAAGAACGCAGAGATATTGAAGGTGTTCTGCATTATTTACTTGGCAAGATATTTAAGTTACTCACCCGCAATACCTTTTCATACAACAGTATTCATGTTTACTAACGTTGTTCCTATTCACAATATTGTAAATAATCAATCTGGTGTACTTATCACAAGCGTATAGGGCTATCATAATCAATAAAGTTATGACCTATCATAATTATCCGGTACTTAATTTAGCAAAATATACATTTTTATATAGTAAGCTGATTACTATAATGAAAAAAAAAGAACTGTGCATCTGCTGATATCGGTTAAAAGTTGCAGTACATGAGAGACATCCAGTGTCTTGTGTGCGAAATAATAATGATTTTCTTATAAAAGTGCTAAAGCCGAAATCAAGGGCCGATGTAGAGTCGCTGTGCTAGAAATATGATTCAATATGTAATGGTTCTTCTTTAAATCATCAAGGATTTATAAACCAAGGTTCAACCACGTATCTATTGTAAGTAACCTGATTTAGCATGCCAAAGTTTTATATATAATGTACAGCATTGATTGAAGTTGCAGTTTTGTAACAAAAAATAAAAGAAAAATTAAAGGAGATTAAATCTGTATCTCTGTGCCAACATTTTTAATGCTGCAATATAAGTAATTTTTGTATCACAGATACTACAGAGGTAAGAGCAAATGTGTTTAAATTATTAATGGTGTAATACACCGTCTCCTCTGCATCGTTTTATCGACGCTGGCGCTTTGATTTGTAATGATATATAGAAAAAATATTTATCATGTTCGTCGACAGCGAGACGTGTTGCACAATTTTAATATTTGGAGCATGCAATCAAAATTTATGAATTTATTCCTTATATACTGCAAATATAATAACCTACTATTTATTTCCGGTGAAAACACTTAGTTTAATTATAAGAGTATTGAGCTCATTATCGAGTCAAGCTGAAACCCCCTGAGAAAAGCGTTAAATGTACGCACGTCAGTAGAGTGCACAGCCACCAGCATGTAAGTTTCCCGATCAGGCTGTTCCGTTGATCGGTTAAATTGGAAATGTTGCCCTCGTAAGCGATGGATCGTCAATTTAATACTTCCTGCTGATGATTATAGTAAGATGATAGCATTTTGAAAAAATAATACAAATTAACTGCTACATTTTCATTTATATTTCGCTCCAGCTTTCAATCTGTGGGCAAGAACAGATTTCTAACCCTTCCAAATATTCAATAGATATCGAGGCAGATACGACACCAAGACATTCTATTGTGAATTTCTGTGCGCAAGAACAGATTTCTAACCCTTCCAAATATTCAATAGATATCGAGGCAGATACGACACGAAGACATTCTATTGTGAATTTTTGTACTTACCCAGAGTTTGATAAAGTTCATCACTGATCTCATTTTATCGTCTTATAGAAACTAATTGATATTTAAAATTGCTAACGAAATGCAATTTCTTTCATCCTGTATTCTCTCCATTTCACACTACTGATACGTTATTTTGAATCAAATTGAGTCATCAAGTTAGAAAGCTTGAAATAAGGATTCATATTCTGTCATATTATTGCAAACGAACAATTAATAGACGCCTGCAGCATAAACTCTAGAAGAGATATTATATGTGACAAAGGAAAAACTCAGACTTCTGAATAAGGTAAAAAAAGGCGGGGAAACGTAATTTTATGAAACAGTTGAATAGAAAAGCATACAAAATAATACGGGCAATTCAAAGGCGGTAACAAGTGCCGAGCGAATTTCAGTGAGGATTCTTGTTTCACCTGTAAGCGCATTTTTCATCAAAACTGGATTAGTTTTTCAAGAACGGCCATAATGATCAAGGCATATCTACGGATGCACACCCTAGAAAGGCAAGTCAAAACATGTGCCCGAATGAAAAGAAAGAGTGTATGTTTACCGGGTGTCTGAAGAAAGCACGTAATGCATGAAAATGCTGTTATAGCGCTGATCAAAACCCCATCACAGAGGTAACATATTTGCAGGTAATGATTATTAGCAAATTGCACAAGCATGTTCGTTAGTTTAGAAACGTGAATAGTTAAAAGAAGAATGCGTATTCTACAACAAGGCAGCAATCTCTACACATCACACACACACACATACACACACCACACACTCACATACATACACGTACATACTAAAATATATACATACACACACACATATACAATGTTTATGGATATATGTATGTACGTATGTATGTACAGTAAATGCATAGATGTGCGTGCGTGTGTGGATTTGTATGTATGCGTGTATAGAAGTGAAACTAATATACTTTAATTGTCACAAATACTTCCCGACAATTATTTAGACAATTATAGAGTGGTGCTTCTCTTAAAGAAAATTTGACGGCTTACTCCACTATTATATTCTGCACAAATATAGCAATTATTCGCATATATTCACATCAAATCACCGACAAATTTGCAGATGAGTGCGCACATATTCAATAACATACTAATGTATAGGATTTCTTATTCAAACAAGAGACAGAAACAACGAATCCATGAGAAGAAGTATTGTTAACATTCGTAGTTATTTGGTTTGTTGATTTTATTGATATCAAATGTTAATGCTTCAGAAATATATTGATCCGATCAATAGAACAGCCTTCTCGTGAAATTAACCCGCAAGAAGCTGAGCGCACTTTAGAGAGGTCTACCCATAACGTAGTTCTCAGGGAGATTCAGTGTAACATAGAAATGTCAAGGCTGGTCGTTTGAATTCCTGTCGTTAGACCACCGTCAGGATGTATGGGTCATCGTCTTGAATAATTTTAGTCGAACGAATTGACTGCAGTACTGTACGTAAACAAACCAACGCCGGTTTACAAGCAGTAATGGGGTAAAACACAAATACCAAATCACAAATAAACATCCCCTCCCGCACACACCCACACACACATAAACGTGTATATCAGTATCCATCTACAAACTCAATTCACAAGGCTTTCTTCAACCCGACGCTATGGTACAAAGTACTGTGACACGCTATAGAAATGAACCTAAAACCATTTAGCTGGCAACAACACTTCCTACCAATATAGTCATGCGTGGTAGATAAGGCGGTGAGCTGGCAGAATCGTTAGCACGCCGGGCGAAATGCTTAGCGGTATTTCGTCTGCCGTTACGTTCTGAGTTCAAATTCCGCCCAGGTCGACTTTGCTTTTCATCCTTTCGGGGTCAATGTAATCGACTTAATCTGTTTAACTGTCCTTGTTTGTCCCCTCTATGTTTAGCCTCTTGTGGGCAGTAAAGAAATATATATAATCATGGGTGGTAGATAGAATGAGAGTGAATAATGTGAATGAGAGATCGATTTCTGTGAGTATTTACAAAACATTTTGTGTTCACGGTTGTGAATATCTTACATGATAATAAAATAATTTGCAGTAAATGAGGCAACAACGGCCTGGTATGAAATCTTGGGCTGAGATTTCGATATCAACTGTCTACCTTGATTAATAAAACACTTCAAATCCCTTATATTCAAAGTGTATCATTAAAATATATTTAAAATAATTTACATTTACTCTTTGCACTTATGGCTACAACGATTCAGAAATCATTGGGGTATATCAGTCTCTACGTGAAATCTGAGATCAAATCTGCGTAAATTAATAACAAACCGACTACTCCTGCCGTCTATCGGAATGTCGATCAGGTTTTTATTTATCCGGTTTAATTTCGTGTTGAAGCACTTTCCTGTGCCGTGAATATCAAAACAAAGTCGTGCTAATGTTTTTGTGCAACACCAATGCTGTTGATACCGTAAATAAGTCCTAGCCAAACTCGGCTGCTGATAAAGTATAATTGCTATTCTGCTGCTTCTGCACTGTAATAAATCGGAAGTTTGGTACTAATCTTCCACAACAGAGCAGTTTGAAGAGAGAAACGGAGCAGTGTTGGATGACTAATTAAATATCCGTTTTATTTTTCTCATTATCATCGCATCTGAGGTTATGATGTCATACCGCCCGATGGCAACATTTCGAGACTGTCAGACACTGCGTCAGTATAAATAAGATGTCTACATTAGTAAACGAACTTCAATACATAGAAGATACAACTGTTGCAATGATGTTGGCAGACGAACACATTAGTATTACTATCAAAGTCAGATTTATAAGCAATAATTTTTTCTACACGTCTAACGTCTAGCATCTCTTGATGAACATACTAAAAGACGATAAGGTACTCCAGAACTAATTCAACAGACTGTGAATACGTGAGTATGAGAATCATGATCTTAAACTAACCTCGAATTTTATTGAATGTAAGGTATTTTTCATACTTACATATGTGAGAAACAAGCCAGAAATGCAGTAGCTACATATACACATGCTGAAATTATATCACAGCAGTTGTATCAGGTTTGTATGCGACAACGTGAAACTGCAATGAGTTGTATATAATGTAGGAATGGTGTAATACGGGTCAGTTCTTCAATAGCCTTAAATGCAGATGAATAACGTGCAGTAAAATTAAAAACAATCCCAAGACAAACATACTCATTTGAAAATTTAGATAACAATGTCAGTCGTTAAAAGTGGGGGTAACAGATGTACCCCATATGATAAATATTTATCAGTGACACAGAGATAATCTACGAAGGCCATGACATTGCCCCACACTGACCTAGCTTCTTAATGCTCCTTTCTTTATTTCTAATTCATAACCACCGACTTTTTCATGGTTTGGTTGTGTGCGTTTTCAAAAGTATTTTCTTAACTCATTATAATATAAAGACTCTGTACGGGTCAATATACACTGTTCGGCCATCATAACAATATATATATATATATATATATATGTATATATATATATATATCAGAGTGTGCTTTTAAACGTTATTGCACACCATTAATTTTATGGCAATTAGCAGATTATCCGACTCTCACAAAACCCCACACATAAAGATATTAACGCGCAAGAACACATAATCACTCCCGCATGCACATATACCAATATTTAGTACAGACGCATGCACACACACACGTACACACAAACACACACACACATCGCATACAAATATACAGTTATAAAATAATGTAGATAAAGAGGGACACATATGCAATCATACTTAGATGCACACGTACACATTCAGCATCCTTTCTAAGTACCAGTTTTGCTTATGATATAAGCTTCGTTGCTTTTACTCACCTACCTTAACATTTACACAACGACTCCACTGACCTATCACCGTTCAAATCGATATTTTCAGATTTTCCTTTGAATTTCACAATTTCAAAATTCTTTGAATAGGTCAGAAGATGAAACATTTTTACGTTAAGAAGTGAACTTTGATGGAAATGCTTTTAAAATATTCTACGTTATGCTATACCAATTTTACTATAATATAATTTAAATTAGTATATATGTTTAAAAGGTCAATGAGTTAAAGTTTTCTTTGATGTTAGTAACTTTAAAAATTATTTGATATAAGATATTAAACAAATTATGTACTTCATAATGTATTCAATATATTTTCTCTGCTGTACCAATGTAATTTTAAATACATTTCTTTTATTTTGCATTTTCTCATTTCTGTCATTCGAGTGAGAACATTTCTGCGTATAGGCGTTTAGCGTGTAATTGGTGGAATCAGAATAACATCTTACTGTGGGGAAATTGTTCATATTTATTATCGAAATAATAAGTAAATTCATTTTAGCGGCATGGGGACCTACGATACAAAGAAATGGAATTGGAAATCAAAAGTAAATTACAAGAGAATCGTCACAAGGCTATAAGTCTCAAATTCTTAATGAAACTAGCAGCATACATGTGCTTTAACAGACTATTATATCAGTTTATGTATACAATTGTTCATAAAAAAAACATTAAGGTTTCCTACTGAAACATGCTGGATATCATATGTAATAGTGTTGCTTCGTTAACGGTGTCATGTAGAAAAAATATCAATTTGCATCTACTGAATAAAGTAAAAAAAAAAAGAAAATTCAATTGCTGTATTTTCTGGAATAAAATAAATCGCATATGTTGCTTTTATATACGTTGCTTCGTTTAGAATTCGAGCACCAATATCATTTTCTTTCATTTTCAATCACGATATGATCTAAATATATGTCACTTATCGAAGAATGTCTAGAGAAATATGTCTACATTCTACTAAAATTTACTTTAATTTCGCATATCACCTTAGACATTTATTCTAGTTAAGTGCAGCTTATTGTGACTTATTATTTTATACTTCATGTATTTTCACTAGCGTTATATTCTTTGTATTCATAGAAATCAATCGAATGCATTATGCAATATCCCAAGCTAAGCAAACACTTGAAAAGACTTATTGGGCAGCGCTTCAAGGCGTATATAATTACATTATTGAAATTCCATAGGTGTGTAAGTCTAGCTAACATTCAATAATTACAAGTGTACTTAACTGTATAATAACGCATTCTGTGCACAATACAATGCCTGATTACAGATTCTGAAAGGTAGAATTAGAGATTTGCTTACGTGTCATATTGGAGAATGCAGGTTGTGACAGTGAAATTTTACCTAAAATGCATAAAACATTTCATATTTCCAAAAATATTGAATGCTTCTCTTCGCACACTTTACATTGTTCCTTGACTTCTATATTGATAACTATCAATATTTCTGTTCACAGAGGCATCCATCATATGCACATAGAAATCAAGGTACATATACGCACAAACGGTGTAAGCACAAAGCCACACACACAGAGAACACACACATACACATGCACACACACACACACCTACACACATATACATATGACCGACTGTACATACTCAATATAGGTCCCCCCCATCAAGGCGCTATACTAGACTCCGCAGGTGAACAACAAACACATATAATGCATATGTGCAGATGATAATATTTACAAAGCTGGTGCTGATTCTAATTCGTTATGATATATATACATATATATAATATATATATTTATATATGTATATATATATATATATATGTATACATATGTTTTTATATATATATATATATATATTTATATATATATATATATATATATGTGTGTGTGTGTGTGTGTGTATTGCTTTAATTAGACATGATTATTACTGTAAAAATCTATTTGTCTACATACATATATATACAAATGTGTATGTGTATACATGTATACCTACAAATGTGTGTTCTAACGGACAGGCATGTTGAAGTGACTACGAAAATTACTTATATAAATATATCTTTCTCTTTCTCTTTTTACTTGTTTCAGTCATTTTGACTGCGGCCATGCTGGTGCACCGCCTTTAATCGAGCAACTCGAGCCCGGAACTTATTCTTTGTAAGCCCAATGCTTATTCTATCAGTGTATTTTGCCGAACCGCTAGGTGACGGGGACATAAACACACCAGCATCGGTTGTCAAGCAATGCTAGGGGGACAAACACAGTCACACAAACATACACGCACATACATATATATACACGTATACGACGGGCTTCTTTCAGTTTCCGTCTACCAAATCCACTCACAAGGATTTGTATAGTAGAAGACACTTGCCCAAAGTGGCACGCAGTGAGACTGAACCCGGAACCATGTAGTTGGTAAGCAAGCTACTTACCACACAGCCACTCCTGCGCCTATATATATATATAATATATATATATATATTATATATATATATTTATATATGTATATATATATATATATATACATATGTTTTTATATATATATATATATATTATATATATATATATATATATATATGTGTGTGTGTGTGTGTGTGTGTGTATTGCTTTAATTAGACATGATTATTACTGTAAAAATCTATTTGTCTACATACATATATATACAAATGTGTATGTGTATACATGTATACCTACAAATGTGTGTTCTAACGGACAGGCATGTTGAAGTGACTACGAAAATTACTTATATAAATATATCTTTCTCTTTCTCTTTTTACTTGTTTCAGTCATTTTGACTGCGGCCATGCTGGTGCACCGCCTTTAATCGAGCAACTCGACCCCGGAACTTATTCTTTGTAAGCCCAGTGCTTATTCTATCAGTGTATTTTGCCGAACCGCTAGGTGACGGGGACATAAACACACCAGCATCGGTTGTCAAGCAATGCTAGGGGGACAAACACAGTCACACAAACATACACGCACATACATATATATACACGTATACGACGGGCTTCTTTCAGTTTCCGTCTACCAAATCCACTCACAAGGATTTGTATAGTAGAAGACACTTGCCCAAAGTGGCACGCAGTGGGACTGAACCCGGAACCATGTGGTTGGTAAGCAAGCTACTTACCACACAGCCACTCCTGCGCCTATATATATATATATATATATATATATATTTCTAACAGAAATTGAAATCGGGGAGAAAATCAGCAACACACATAACACATTATTATATAAAATACACCGATATCAACCAAAACTAAAAAATCTGCAAACATTATCCCAGCAACACTGATTGTTTTATGAAGAGACTTTCACAGAAAGACCTACATGGAAACAAGCCACCAGCGACAAAAGGTTCACGACAGTGTAATATCCACTGCCTAAAACATTACTTCAATCCGTAGAAGGTTATCTATTTGCAATTATCATGGAAATAACTTTAACCAGCAAAAATAACTCACAGCAGAAATAACTGAAGTAGAAAATTGACTACAATAAATGAGGTACCTATGTGTTTGTAAAATCTGATAACACAAACAGTTCGCCAGATACGCCAAACTGCTTATAACCGCTTTCTTTCTAATAGATTCTCCAGCGCATAGAATAAAAGAAATATATAGTTTAAACGTTATAAACACCATGACCAGAAAAATAACTACCACCCGTAAAACAGATGTTAAAACAGACATACTAATACTAAAATGCCTGTATCTAAGTATAAAGTACCATAAACCCAATTTCACTTCCAACAAAAAACCCGCTGACCAACTATGTTTTCCGCTTACCTACATTCTTTTGTGAACCTTCAAAACAACAAGAGAACTAAATTTCTATAGTGAAATCTCGATTACCAAAAGCTGACACGCCAAAATAAACACACCTAATCAAATTTTTAACGCTAGACTGAGCTCTGTATATAAGCCATCACTTTTTTCTAGAACAAATTAGATTTTCCAAATGGCGTTGAAATAGCATCAACAAACTTTAAACCTACTTACACATCTGCCGAACAAATAAACTCATCAGCTACTTAGATTCTTCATTGAAACCAAAGAGGTGAAGTTGACACACTTGATTACAAAGCTTTAAACGCATGGCTGGAAGCTGAAGAGTAACACATCTATACATATAATCAATAGAAAACCACTTTACTTCCAATCCATCAGTGCTTACCTTTCGACCTAATTATCACTCATCATAGCTCCAGTTATCGTCGAAAATAAAAGACAAATTACCAGAGGTAACACGCACATACGCAACACACATATATATATATATGTGTGTGTGTGTATACATACATACATACATATATGTATATATATATATATATATACTTATGCGTGTGTATATATATATGTATGTATGTATATATATGCACACATATACATTCACATATGCATGTTTGTATGTATGCATGTATGTTTACACACACACATATATATATATATATATGTGTGTGTGTGTGTGTGTGTATAAAGAGGAGCCAGGCGCAGTCCCCACTCACATTAATAAGACCACCACTGAAACGGGAGCTGCATGACTCCTTTCGCTCCGAAATGTCACATGAGCTTACACGGATAATATCGAAATGATTAAACTGAGAAACGGCACGGTGATGACTCGTCAATCTTCACGAAATAACGATAGAATCAAATGTGTCTATATATATATATATATATATATATATATGCTAGATATAGACGTCAAAATCGCCATTTCCACAAATAATGTGTTCTCAAGAAAAAAATTCAGCAAAAAAAACAAATTCTAAAAATAAGCAAGATAAATGAAAATATACAAAGTAAAAAACGATTAACTATGTATTAATTAGTTTCACTTGTTAATATTTACGTGTATGGATACACAAACATCTGCAAGATCATCAGCATAGTCTGTCATTTACAAAATATAATTCCCAGAACTAGATACAGGATGCATGTATAATGTTCTACGCTTTATATAATGTGTAGAACTTTATACATGCTGGATTTCGGTCGAACGTCGTATATCTATTTCTGGGAATTTTATTTTGTAAATGACAGACTATGCTGATGATCTTGCAGATGTTTGCGTATCCATATACGTAAATATTAACAAGTGAAACTAATTAGTACATAGGTAATCGTTTTTTATTTCGTATATTTTCATTTGTCTTGCTTATTTTTACACTTTGTTTTTTTGCTGAGATTATTCTTGAGAATACATTCTTCGTGGAAAAGGGCGATTTGACATCTCTATCTAGCATATAAGCTCTCAATTTTTTTAATGGTCAGTCCTCTAAATTTTGCATGTAAAAAAACAAATATGCTAGGCCACTGGTTTTAAGTGATTAATATCAGTTTTCTACCCATATTTAATTTAATATATATATATATGGGCAAAAAGATAAAATTTCTTTGCCAATATACTAAAAAAATAGACGCTAAATCGTCTAACCACACAAAATATTTTCACTTATATTATTACACCTCGTTTCGAAACGAGGAAGGCAAGCTAAGAGAAATTCATAAAAATATAGTTATCCCGAGTCATTTCCGATTTCTGAATTAACCCCACAAAAGGACTGGTTAACCACCTGTGTGCATTACATGCCCGACTGCACTTGTATCGAGGCTTGCAACGGAATTACTCATTGGATATATTTGTCGGAGGAGGGATCTTAAATGTATTCATGACTTTGCATTTGCTTTTCCGTGAGTATGTCTCAGTATTTCATTTATTATTTTTTGTTATGCCCCGCCCCCCAGAGATGAAGGAAGAATCCTTTTTGGATTAATCCAGAAACCGATCCGGACATAACTATATTTTTATGAATTTCTCTTAGCTTGTGTTCCTCTTTATATATATATTCATCAGTGTGGATATGTACTGAAACAAATTAAATACTGCGATCTACCAGAAGTGTTTCATTCTTTTTGCAGATAAAAGAATTCTGTTTCTTCCTGACTATGTCAGACTGCACATTTCTTTGCGGAGGTGACAGGAATTACCGGAGCTGGACTGAAAAGTTTTATCACAACATCCCTATCCGCAACAAATCCGACGTTACCTTTTTATCTATTTCGGTCTCTTCAAAATTCATTGAATAGATAGATCTTTAGTTGTAAAACGAATGTTAAAAACGTCAAGAATTTCGCCTGTAAAGCTGGAAATATTTTGAAAAGAGAACAATGGTTCTGCCCACAAGATGGCAGAAAATACTAAAATAAAACTGTTATTATATTATTGATTTACTAAATAGGTTTGTTGTCTTATTTCCACTTAAAAACCGTTCAAACTTTTTCTTCAGCCCAGTACGTTACTCAATTTATGTTACCAATACATCAGGAGCTTTGGAAAATAACATTGTTAGTGATTTTCATGTCTGCGTAAACCACAAATTGAACATACAATAATGTATTTTTTCATATCCTACAATATGCAAATTACACTATAATATCTCGAGATATTTTATTATATGTCAGGGCATAATTGGAAAGAATATAAGTGGGTGAAGGCATAGAAATTAGTATTGGTATATTTGTCTCATGAGGCCTAATAGTTCTATTTAGTCAATCAGAATGGAATCAACAGATCGGTGTTGAATCAAAACGTAGGAAAAGTATTTCTCATTTATTCTTCCTATCGTAACTATCCTCTCTATTTCATTCATCATTATTATTGGTATTTCATACATATTTCCATGTTTCCTCTATATAGAAGCAATATTTTCGTTGCATAATATGAGGATGCTTGATGTGATGGTGAATATATGAAATACCGCTACAATATAATCAAATGAAATATTGTGCATATTTTCATACCGACTCATTTACATGCAATGAAGTTAGAAACTACGCTGCTCTATTCACCCTCCGTTTTCATGTTTTTATTATACATATGAGCGTATGCAGAAAGAGAATGTTACAGATAGTCATACTTACTCACACACACACACATACACATACATATGCACATATACATGCCTATTTGGTTAAAATTACATATTTGCATGAGTGTATGAAAGCATGTGTGAATGACTGTTGTATGGCGAGTGTGTGTCACAAGTTTCGCCTGTGAATTCATACGTTCTTTGATACAGTTTTACAAACTACGACCTGTTTCAAATTATTGTCTTTTTATCATTCATAAAATAATTGATTCTTTATTTTCAATCAGAAATAATAGCCGCATCTGTTAGCATGCGCATAAATATGCAAAGTTAGATTCATAATCATCGTCGATAAAACGGAAATCTTTTGTTTCTTTTCGTATTGCATAAATCTAATGAGTGTTACGAACTTAATTTAGTTGTTTTAACATTATAGGTTTAATAATAAAACATAAATTACTGGTCTGAATAACTGTTAAAATTAATATTCAATTAATATTCAAGTGTCTCATCTATTTCCAATTATTTCAAATTACTAATTACTTGCATTACTAATACAACCAACATTTATATAAATTTGCGTGTTTCGTTCTTTAAACTTAATAAGAAATTCGGTCAGACTTGACCCAGACTGTTGCATTTTCATTCCTCAACAATTCCCACGCACGCTCTCTCTCTCTCTCTCTCTCTCTCTCTCTCTCTCTCTCTCTCTCTCACACACGCATACACATACACTCATAACAATTTCATATCTGTGTTACAATTACAAATATTCGATACCGTATCTTGGCACAAATTATTATGTGTAGACATGTCAGTTACAATGATAGATTTCTCTCACTGATATGAAAACCAAAATTAATATTTGGAGAGAATAAAACTGATAGTGTAGGTGTGTGTAATATTTCTAAATGGTTGTTAAACCACCATATTGTCCAGAATATAGTTGGAAATGTTTGAATAATTCAGGAGGACAAGGTGATTGTTTCCTCTTTCATATAAATAGATATAAAAACGTATACGTTAACCAATTTAAACTATATATGATATTAGCCTTTGTCATAATTTTTTTCTGGTTGCACTTCGATTTCAAGTAATTGGTCACTGATTCCGCAAACGACAAATTAATTATAAAATATTTTCTAGTGAGTGGATGTGTGGTAAGTAGCTTGCTTACCAACCACACGAAAGTTTCGGGTTCAATTCCTCTGCGTGGCACCCTGGGAAAATGTCTTCTACTATACCTCGGGCCGACCAAAGCCTTGTGAGTGTATTTGGCCGACGGAAAGGGAAAGAAGCCCGTCGTATACGTATGTGTGTGTGTGTTTGTGTGTCTGTGTCTGACCCACCACCACCATCGCTTCACAACCGATGTTGGTGTGTTCTAACT
This sequence comes from Octopus sinensis, assembly GCF_006345805.1. Lineage (NCBI taxonomy): Eukaryota > Metazoa > Mollusca > Cephalopoda > Octopoda > Octopodidae > Octopus > Octopus sinensis. The sequence goes on along the minus strand of NC_043001.1, from coordinate 7,889,766 downwards.
AACATGTCCCTCTACCTTAGCGGTTTGGCAAAAGAGGCCGATAGAATAAGTACTAGGCTTACAAAGAATAAGTCCTGGGGTCAATTTGTTCGACTAAATGTTCGTGCTCCACATTCTAAATAGTAGAATAATAATATCATCCTCAAAACTAATTTACTTTATAGGACTAAGCATTTGTAGAATAGTTACCGATGCGAATTATAATAGCTAAGAAATGCGAATTTCTTTGGTTATTTATTAATGAAGTTAACGTTAGCAGAAAAATAATCTTTAAAATATTTAAAATCTTTGAAATCTTTCCTTCCTCAGCTTGGTTCATTGCCCGTAAATGTTATTTTGGCATTGAATAGCAAGGCAGGCAAATGGTAATTTAAAGATGAAGCACACACTCACATGCTCACACGTACAAACATACATATACACACATACAAATAGAGAAACACACACATTCATGTAACGTACATAATTCTGCGCGCGTATAGTACAGATCTCTCTTTCTCTCTCTCTATATATATCTATGTATTTATCTCTCCATCTGTCTATCTATCTATCTATCTGTTTATCCCTCTATCTGTTTGTCTATATCTATCTCGATTTCTATGTATATAGGTGTGTTTGTACATACACATGCACACATATAGACACACAATCACATAGGCACAGATACACATAGACACACGTAAACATAGACACGTACACATACACACACAGACTACCAGCGCCATTATCACGTCGCCAATTTTAACTACTGCCAGAGTCGTAGCCTATTTCTGTGATTCCTGTTACCGTTGGCAGCCACCACCTTGTCGGAAGCTACTGCAATGACACACACAACAAACGCATTGCCGATTACAACCACCACATTTACCACCAGCGCCAAAAACATCGATGTAGACAACGGCATCGTCAACTACCGCCAAATATTTACCATTCCTACAAGCCTTGACTACTAGCACACTATTCCCCAGCCTTGACCCCCAACTGACTGTCAGTTTTATACTACTGTCCAGAATGTGACCTATACGGCACCAACCATCATTTAGGAAGCTCTTCATTTCATCTATTATTCTATCTTGCGACAAAGTAACGTTCCTTCTAGAGGTAATGTAAATCAGTATGCCTGGCCAATCGGGGTGGCATCGGTCGAACGCTATAAATACGCAAGGCAACGCATTGGACCAATAGTGTATAACACCACCCGATAAATATTACGTAAGTTTTTCTCTTACGTGGACTGGCGTCGAGACAAAATAAGCTCTGTTTCTCTTTTTATTTGGATCATATTTTACCTGTCGCTTAACCCACACAACGACTTTATCGTTGCGACACCTGGAGAATTTTGATCATTTTCAATCTACAATCCAAGAGTGCATATGAATTAAAGCTTCGGTTGAGAGCTTCATCTGAAATATCCCATCTTTCTACACTTCCAATAACTTATCTTTCCATTTATCTAACACATCTCTCTCTCTCTCGCGCGCGCTCCCTCTGTCTATCCATATATATCTCTATCTATCTATTATGATATGTGTGTGCGCGTATGCTAGTGTACGTGCGTGTGTGCGTGTGTGTGTGTCTGTCACCATATTTAATTTTTACCGCTGAAGAGTGCAGTTACGTAATCGGACATTCCCCTGAGCCTCTAGTGTGAAATCGATTGGGTAGATTGACCGTAGTGAATACGTAAATCTGTACACATCGATTAATATAAGAATATATATGCATTGTTATGTACACATATGTATGTGTATATATACATATATGTGTGTTTATGTATGTGTATGAATATGACTATTAAATATATATGTTGCACAATGGAAGTGCATTATAACACAGAATATTTCACAACTATTACTTCTCAATTTAGTAGGAATTATGTAAACCTATTGAAAGTGTTTGAATAATGTTTACACTTTCGCTAACAACCAAAATATTTCACATAAATATGAGGCAGTTATTTTAACAAATATGTCTGAAAGGTTTCCACTCTGCATACCGACAACAGCTGACAGCTATTTATAAAGGTGTCATAGAATACAAAATAAAATTCAACAAAAGGGAAACCTACAAATTATTGAGAAATGTATGATATATAACATGTTGCTGTTGTGTGTGTGCTTTTGTATGAGCACATAGGCGTATGTACGTGGATATGTATGCATGTTTACATACATATACACTCACACGCACATACACATATAGGGGTTTCAAATTTTAGCACATGGCCAGCAAATTCGATGGAGTGTGTAAGAGGATTATATCGATCTCAGCCCTCAACTGCCATTTACTTTTTCGTCCCCAAAAATGTAAACAGGAAAGTCGACCTCGGTGGCATTTCAACTCAAATTAAATAGAAGTTTCAAAAGTCGTTAAAACTCGCAGACGGAGCTTTAAGTTACATGGACTCAAATCAATCTGCTTTCAGATACTAATATATTTAACTCCTAATCCTACTAAATATGCTTCTTATCCTTTGTTCCTTCACTGGTTGGGCCAATTTTTTCTTGAAGATTTCGGTTAAATGAACGAAAGCGTCAATAAAGAAATATTTCAAATTCGGAATCTTTCCTTTTTCTTAATATACGATAACTGTGCACCACTTCAAACACTCTGTACACACACAGACACAGACACAATATATATACACACACACACACACAAACATGCAGACACACACACTGATAGACACACACACAGATACACACACATGCACATAAATACACACAGCAATACACACAAGCACGCACACAAATACACACACATACACCTATATATATATATACTTTTAGTCTTTTACTTGTTTCAGTTATTTGACTGTGGTCATGCTGGAGTACCGCCTTTAGTCGAGCAAATCGACCCAAGACCTTATTCTTTGTAAGCCTAGTACTTATTCTGTCGGTCACTTTTGCTGAACTGCTACGTTACGGGGACTTAAACACACCTGCATCGGTTGGCAAATGATGTTGGAGGACAAACACAGACGCACAAATATATACGCGTGCGCACACACATGCACTCATATATATATATATATAATATATATATATATATATATACATATATACGACGGGATTCTTTCAGTTTATCTCTACCAAATCCACACACAAGTCTCTGCTCGGCCCACCGTTCTACGCAGTGGGATCGAACACAGTACCATGTGTTTTGTTTGGTAAGCAAGCTACTTACCACACAGCCACTCCTGCACCTATATATATATATATATATATATATATATATATATATATATATATATATATATATATATATATATATATATATATATATAATGTACATATATATTACAAATACAATATTGAAATATTTTCCACCACTCTATAGTAATATTGGTAATATACAATAGCATGTTGTCTAATAAAATGTCGCTTCAATTTTCGTGATGTTATGAATGTGTTGGCTAATAATGTATGCAATTATTGTATAAATGGTATACAATTATCGCAATCATTCCCTCTAATATGCTGTTTTAAAAGCGCCAGTACCACCGGGCAAAATATCTGCTGGTCACGATGCTCTTAATCTACTTCTTAATGCTGCGATTCCCCCATACCACTTTATATATCTCTGCTGGCACTTTATACTATAATGGTTAGGCTTTTGTAACAATTGGTATTTTAGTTATTGTCTTTAACCAATATTTTCAAAGAAGCTTTGATTTCATAAACACCATCATTTACTACTTAACATTATCAGTTACAACATTTGCTTATTTCCGACAAGAAAGATGCATACAATATTTGGAATGCACTTGTCGATAATGGAAAGTATATGGACATGTTCCAAGTAATGTGTTCATGTTATGATATTTGATCGAATTCATATTCTGTACTGGGGTTTATTCTTGCTTTACATAAAGTGAATTTTAAGCATTTACAACATATTTATTAATGCTATATTTTATAATAATTATTACCCTAAAATCCTTGGCGCACGGTCTGCACTTGGGTTGCATAGAAATTTCAATAAACCAAATATTGTGCATTTAGAATGAATTTAATACTAATTTGATATTTTATTGAGTGATTTCTCTTTATTTTTCTTAGTATAGGTATTTTTGTCCTGGAGACAACTAATGAGAAGCAGTAGTATTTGAGAGGCGCTTGTTGAATAAATTCAATTTGTTAATTGAAAGTGTCAGTTTTGCCAATTCGCAAGAGTGGACTATTGCTACCCTATCAATAAAACTTTCTATAATTACACAGTAATTATGACAACTTTCTTCATAATCGATTCATATTTTATCAGTATGTCTGATTATCATGAGATGGAAGATAATGAATTATATCTTAATTTATTATATTGTATATAGTTTTCGAAAGTCCAGAATTACAAGCACACACATAAACACACGGCGTAAGGAGAGACATAAATAGATAGAAACGCTTGTAATATGTGCCCCCGCATGTGTGTGTGTGTGTGTGTATCTGTATATATATACACTCATATACACATACATAGAAACATACACACAAATATACAAGCTCACACACATATGCATCCAAATATATACAAAACATACACACACATACACTCATATATGTACATAATTTAGAACCTGAAGGTGGTGATGCGTTACCCATTTATGGTCTGAGTTTGCGAGAAAGAGAAATAGATTGGCCTAAATTAATAATCATGATTTTCGTACTAGAAATACCACTAAAAACGTCAATATTAATCATTAAATGTCAAAAGTGACTCCAAAGTGTAAGCTACATTTTAATTAGTATCGTTTTCCTTTACTCAGATTTTCTGAAACATGTTGGTACTTCAAAACTGGAAATAATGAAATGGTTATATTAAAAACCAATCGATATCAAATTTGAAGAATTAAATGAACATATTTTGTTCTTTTATTGCTCATTTTTACTCTGAAAATTATATTAAATTACACAAAACACTCGCTTGACTACAATTTCTTTTAAAATTAATAAACAATTAAAGAGTCTGAGGGACTTGCACAAGGTAGATGTAGGGGTTTTTTAAATTAATGCTGGACCTCTTCCTGTCGAGAGTCCCAGATGAACCTACCTCACGGCAAGAGGTGCAAATGAGGGTAGCTATATCAATCTCCATTCTTCACCAAGTACCACAAAGTAGAGGAGGCTCTTAGTAATAACAGTGCAGCAAAACGACGGTGCATCAGCATGGCCGCAGCTCTGAGTTGAAACTAGAATACAAAATTGCAGATATTTCATTTGTTAGCCTTAGTGAATAAATCACGTTTGTTATTGCGGATATATATGGACCGTGATAGCTTGTGTGTTTGTTGCAATACGCGTAATGATAAGCCAAGAATGGAATCCTGTTCGGTAGTAGTTACAACAACAGAAACAAAATAATAATAATAGAATTAGTGACAAGGCATGGGAATGCCGTTATTCATACGACTCGTATTATGTGTAATTATGCTAAGGTGGGAAACATATTTTGTTGCTGGCATTGCTTTCATATTTCCATGGGAAGTCATGCCTTTATAACCATTTGTACGCACGGGAATAATATATACATGGGCTCACCACACAAACACAGTGGGAAACTTGTGTATATAATAACACAAAATTCCACGCATATGTAGTATTGTACGCACTTTCAAAAATATGTTCGTTTATTCGTGTTTCGTTATGCATATATGAAAGCATATTCACCCACATGCATATAATAGGTGTTGCTTTTCTCCGGGCAATGCAAACAAAAACTTCTTTTATTTCTTTGTTAGTGATGGCAGCCCTGTTGTGTTGTGAAATATCGTGACTAATCTCACCTGTAATGCAATTGTTTGTACCTTTGTCACTTGCAGGTACATATTCAATGTTTCCACCGCACCAATATTTATCAGTCATGTGCATACATGTCCAAGAAATGCGTGCGAGTTTTTGCTTTAAGAAAATGAACATCTATACATAACTGGAGACAAAATAAAAACATCAGAACAAATTTGGATCAGTTGTTGACAGAGATTAAAGGAAGACTAATCATGTTGGTGGAGAGAATTGCCGACTCGTTTCATTCAACTCCGGACTGGTGTCAATTTAGGATAAGAAACGTGTCCGAATTACACCAAACATAATTCTTGTATGGTTACATCAATCTCAAAAGAAGAGTAAGATGCGAAGAGTATTAACAAGTTGTTTCTCTCAGGAGAGAAAAATACTAAGAATCTGGAAAAGAGTGTGTTAAATGGCGCCTTAAGAAAATAAGAATGACTCTGAACTTCAGTTCTTGGACAATGAAAGAGAGACAAAATGCTGAATGAAATGATCGGAATTAGATAAGGTATTAGAAAAAAGCGCTCAGCCAAATGGGAATCATGTGAAAATCTAAATGCATTGCAGATGTTAGAAACGAAGTAAAGAAGGAAGGAGAAATCGTAGAGTTTACAGCAAGAGAGAAATAATGGAAGGAAGGGGTGAGACAAAGCGAGAGAAGAAAAGAGGAAATGAAACCAGAATGGGGAAAGTTGTCACTGAAAATCAACTTAAAGTAAAAGAAAGTGTTTTCCATTGTGTTTCTGTCGAATAGAAATGATATTAAGCTCGTCTAGAAAGGGAACTATAAACACCAAAATGCAAACATGGAGGCGTACGGCTTCGTGATCTGTTCAATAGAGGCCTTGGCACTTACGGTGCATCGATTAACAATAATGCACAAGTTCCAGAGCCCAACCAATATTTCAATCAAGAATAGTCGACAAAACGTATACAAAAATCTAACTGAATATTAGATCCTAGACCTAAGGTGGACAGAACAGAACAGAGGACGAAATTGCGATAAATATTAGACATGTACACTTTTCATGATGTCCGGTGTCCACATATGGATATGTATACGCAGTCACACACATACACACACATACACATACACACACACACCACACACACACACACACACACACATACACATACATACAGATAAATAGATAGATAGATAGACAGATAGATATACGATAGTTTTCATTCAGATACCGTCTACCAAATCCACTCACAAGGCTTTGGTCAGCCTGTCCGCCGAAGCTTTAGTAGAAGACACTTACCTTAGGTGTCACGAAGCGGGACTGAACGCAGAGACAAGTGGTTAAAAAGCAATCTTCATACCATACAACCACGCCTGCGACTTTATATTCTGGTTTCAAACTCCACCGAAGTGCATTTTCATATTCATCTTTCCCAGGTCGATATAAGTACCAGTTGAGTACTGGGTCGATGTAATAGATGTGCCTCCTCTACGAACATTATTTTATATTTGAACACACACAGACACACACATACTGTGGTATATAAAACTACGCATTTGGCACTATATATTATGCAATAAATTAGCATAAGAGTGAATTACAATATATATATAAATGGTTCATTTTCTATATGTTTACAATCGCATTTCGTTGATACGCCATCGTTTGTTCAAATCATCACTTATGTAGATTGTAACGGAATAATATTACGCATAAATAGATTCATACGTATTTTTTATATTGATATTTAAGTTATATCATTTATGGCCATCGTCATTTCTCTGCAAAATTTAAATTGCTATTCTAATGATACATTTACACGATTGAAATAGCGTTTACTCAGCGTTTACTTAAAAATATAATTTTCTCTTTCGGTGCAATTCGCGTTTTCCTCACGAAAGAACTATCAATGTTTAATTTTATTTAATTTCAGTGCACCCATTTCAATCCATCCATCAAACCATTTAATTCAGTTACCCTGATCAAAACATATTTCATAATAGCTTTTTAAACAATATGTCGTTGTTATATTTGCGTGTGTATGCCGTTTTGTTTCCGAAAATATAACTGTTATTAAGCATTACATAAAATGATTGAAACTCATTTTTTCTGAATCCCTCTACAATTAATGGTAAATTTTATCACTTAAAAATTGAATATATTGGCAACAATGCTATGTATCCTAACAGAAAACGTAATGTTAGATGTGTTCTCATTCGTAAACGTTTGATTGGTTTTATTCCTACTTAAAACATAATTAACCAAACAACATATCTATTTGCATTTATGCATACTCTACATTTTGTAGGAAACCAATGGTGTTTGGTACCACGTGATACCTGTGTGTTTGTTTAAATGTTTACATAATTACAGACGTTTATCTGTGCTTCTGACGGATAGTATCATAGAAATAGAACGAGGCAAATGAGAGAAATCATATAACGAAGTAATTGTAACTAACGAAACCAACTTATTAAATGGGAATGACGATACGAAAAGGCTACTGTTTTCTAATACATTATATTTTAGATATTTAAGAAGTCATAGTAATATATGACGCAATGAAATCCATTAGGATAAGAGAATGGAAAGTGTGCTTCAATCTTATTTAGAAATAAACACATTCAGATTATAATATTTTGCACAATAAATTGGTTCAAATATGCTGAGAATTGGTGATAGTCGATGCTCTGTTGTCAGGTTCTGTGAATCGTTTCAAGTTTATACACAGTTTTCAGAAAGTCTCTCCGCAGTAAGTATTTTATTGCAAAATTAATATTTATAAATGGTATAAGACTACAAAAGAATATATTAGACTTCAAAAGACGTTAAAATAAAAAATAAAAACTTTATAAGAAGTGTTGAAAGTGTCGTCCATCGCTTTCAATACACAAGTTGACTCTTCTACAGATGTTTTGAAATAAATCTTGGAGAGTCACGATGAAAAAAATCACTGCCGAGAGACACTCTATACAATAAAACACTTTATACAATAAAAGTGATTGTGAAATATCTCATCTCCGAAACATCCACTTTTACAGAATGTTGTAAAAATACATCTCACCCACGATACATATTTGTTAGTTTATTTAGACTGGCGGTAACAAATTGTTCATGAAGATAATGATTTACCGTGCTTTGTTGTCTTCTATTTTGTCTAACTTAAGGTTACTGGTCAGGACCGATGCGCACTATGTGTCTTCTAGTAGGGGCCACTGAAAAAGTTGAGCTGTCGAAGTACTTACGTCGTATTTCCTATTACAAAATATACGGCACAAAGAATATTCCATGTAAACGAATATACAATTTTTTTTCGATCTAGGATCACCTAGCCGGACGTAAGTCACAATTTTATATTCATAGAATACTAAACTAAACTTTAATTCTAACCAACAACGTCATGGAATATATGTCCGCATAAGCAAGGAATATATTTTGTAGATAGATACAACTATATTATGAATATGATTAGAATCATACAGACGACAGTTTAGAAATTATTCAACAACCGCTTTATGTATGGGACACCTGAATAATTTTAACGGAAACAAAACATGATGCATGTCTTTAGAGAAATATTTTACAGAGATATATATTACAGTCATGTAAGCTTGTATCTTTTATTTTTTATTGCATTAGTCACAACTCATTACCATACAACCAGTCACGCGTCTATTCACAATCCTGCCTCTATCCTGGCAAACATTTAAGGATATGCTTCGAGGATAGCACTCATATTGTCATCACTTAACATACACCTCAGATCAAAACGGTCACGAGAGCATGCACAATATTTAGGTATTTCAACGTGACCTATTTCTAGGTGCCAAATATTAGTATATAAAAGACAATTTTATCAAAATGAAAATGCTAGTTAATTCAGTGACTGTGTCATTTGAAAGAACACGTTATTTCCGTATGTCACTTTGAGTGATGTTTGAGTTGAGTAGGCAAGGAATTTATCTTCGAGGGTGTTTTTTAAGTGATAGTTTTTAAATATGGTACCAGGAGCGATAAATATGGTACCAGGAGCGATAAAAGTAGAGAAACATATTTTCATCATGTGATATATTGGTATACGGGACAATACCACATATTTTCTCATAAATCATTGTATTGATTACCACACGGATAAACACTTTCGTCAGGAATTATAATTCATGGTGCCACATTACTTTCAGAGGTCAGCCCCGCGTAATATTAGCCAAAGTCTTTGAAGGAAATCATAACTATATTCGTTTAAGGAAAATGTTTCGTAATCAACGGTAATTTGGGGCTTAAATCAGTTCAAAACTATGGATTAAGTTGGAAAATTTGATCTGACACGAAACGAATTCGTGATAGCTATAAATTCATGTATCTCAAAGAATAATTCATGATCTTGGATCGGTGAAATGGAATGCGTAAAAGCAAATAAAATAAATATCTAAATGGTTCTTATCGCATCTTCAAATTCGATGTACTTCTATTCGTATTAAAAATAAAAGTTTAGCATCCTAAGATATATATATATATATATATATATATATATATATATATATATATATATATATATATATATATATATATATATATACATATATATATATATATATATGCTCGAAACGTTAAACCAACTTTCTTTCCTTCCCTGAGCATCTGCTAATACGTAATACTTTACGTTACCACGTCCAAGCGTTGTTGTTTTTAGCGTTTGTTCTTCGTTTCTTTTTTTGTGGGGGGAGGGCTGCGATTTGCTATATATATATAGTTAGAGCGAAGAAATAGATAGGGAGATAGACAGACAGATAGACTAACACATACGTAGGTAGATAGGTAGATAGGTAGATAGATAGATAGGTAGATAGATAGCTAGATAGATAGATAGATAGATAGATAGATAGACAGACAGACAGACAGATAGATAGATAGATAGATAGATAGATAGATAGATAGATAGATAGATAGATAGATAGATAGACAGACAGACGGATAGATAGATAGAAAGATAGATAGATAGATAGATAGATAGATAGATAGATAGATAGATAGATAGATAGATAGATAGATAGATAGATAGATAGTGGAATGGGGTGAAGTGCGCGCTCACACACATTCACACATATATACACATTCATACATAAAATCATGTGGGCGTAAGCACACACTCAGTTGTACATCCACGCAGATGTGAGTATGTATGTATATATTTGCTTACGAAATAAAGTGAATCGCATGGTGGCCACAGATCGCTTTGAGAATACATCCTTCAGAATAGTATTAAACTTGAAGTTCTTAAATGCGCAACATTTTATGCATTGATCTTTCTTTCGATTGTTTGTTTGGTTTCGTTTCGTACTTGGGAAAAAAAAATTATTTACTTATAAAATGAATGCTTCCACCACCGATTTATTGAACAATAATATAACTTGCTTCAGGTGAACTATAAATTTCTAAAAGGTTGTAAAAGATTTTTTGCTATTCTTGAAATGTCATATGAAGCATTTGGTTTTTGTTTTTTAAACCAGTCTTTTTTTGCAAGAATTTGTGTCAGCTATGTCATTTAATATCACAGAAAATGCTACATGGGAAACATTTATAGAGATGAAGCAGATACTCTCTGATAGGAATGCGTATGATACACTACAGAGAAAAATCTGTAGGTACATTATATTGGCTTCAAAGTTTGATGCAAAAGAAGTAATTTAGAGCGGGAAGCGAATCGTTTACATCGACCCCAGTGCTCATGTTTTATCTTCTCGTCCCATTAAGATAAAAGGCAAATCAACCTCGGCGGAATTTGAACTTGGAACATAACAACGGACGAAATGTTATTATGTACATTGCTGAGCGTGCTAACAATTCTGTTATTTCACCTAATTTGGATATACTATAACTCATATTAACTACGGGGATCCCTGATGCGAGTGGTAAAATGGTTTCAGAAATAGGGTTATAAACTAATGACGATTTAACTAGATTAATAATTACGGTACCATTGACAGGACCCTCTCACCTGGAACTCGAAATTACCAATTTCAGTGAGGAATCACTCAAAAATTTAACCGAGAGCATCCCTTAAGAGCAACAATAAACTGACTTATTGTTGTCAGCAGAGGTATTCCTTGTCTATCAACGACAAATCACTGGCAGCTGAAAATGTAAAACTTGAGTGACCACTATTCAAAAGCACAAATTTACCACTGATATCCGTACAGACTAAAACCATAATAATGCTTTCTGCTGAAGGCACGAGGACATGAATCTTTCGGCGATGGGACCAGTCGATTACAGCAACCCCAGGGTTTCACTAGTACTAAATCTATCGACCACGAAAGGATGAAAGGCAAAGTCGACGTCTGCGGAATTGAACACACAGAACGTACCGGCAGACGAAATAACGCTAAGCATTTCGTCCGGCGTGCTAACGATTTTGCCAGCTCGCCGCCTTGACTACAACCCTGATAATCCTAACACTCAAAACTGGCACCACCATATTTTGCTAATCCTACAGACAGATTGTCACCGCTATAGATTTAGTAGTCCACTTAAACACAACAACACCCGGTTCTATAATGAGTTGCAACAAATGCAACGAATTTACGTCTCATATAACTTACTAGGGCAACACCGAGATATAGCGGCAATATATAGCGATATATAGCGGCGATATATATATATATCGCTGCGTGATATAACATCGACATTTGCATATAACATATCACATCTTGTCCGACAACGTGTTTCTGAGAACAAACACCGCGTTATCTTAGTTAACTAATACCAAGTTTTCTGAGTTAAATAACAGAGCCTTACATTTCCTAATACTTAACCTATAAATATCCAACGAGTTAGGATTGCTCTACGGGCCTAGGAAAATTCATGTTACATGGAACTGTGTTTGTGTATGTATGTATATATGGATAGATGGATGTCTGGATGGATGGATAATATTCTTTTCTACTCAAGGCCCGAAATTTTGGAGGTAGAGGTGCTAGTGGATGAGATCAAACAGTATGCAAATGGTACTTAATTTATCGAACCCTGCCAAAGTATGAAAGGCAGAGTAGACCTCGGCAGAATTTGAACTGAGGACATGAAAACAGACGTAATACCTATTTCTTTACCAGAAAGAATGAAAGGCAAAGTCGTCTTCGGTGAAATTTGAACTCAGTACGTAGCGGCAGACGAAATACCTATTTCTTTACTACCCACAACGGGCTAAATACAGAGAGGACAAACAAGGACAGACAAACAGATAAGGTCGATTATATCGACCCCAGTACCTAACTGGTACTTATTTAATCGACCCCGAAAGGATGAAAGGCAAAGTCGACCTTGGCGGAATTTGAACTCAGAACGTAGCGACAGACGTAATACCGCTAAGATCTTCGCCCAGCTTCTTAACATTTCTGCCAGTTTCTCGCCTTATGGATGTATAAATTTGTTATTCTTTTATATATTTTATTTTAGATTCCACAATTGATGAATCGTATATGTTAAAAGTAAAATACTTATAAACATTCTGTCCACCGACATTTTTGCATAATTTATCATCTAATTGGCCTTGGGATATGATGGTAATATTGTTTGCAACTTTTGTTATATCTCCAATCACGAGCCATTATTTATATCGTGTGTCAACTTGACGATGTAACATAATTTGTCTTAAGAAAAATATTACATACGGATTACTAATAGTTGACGTAATATATATATCTTAGGAACATGTATTTCCTCGAAGACGTATTGGTTACTTGTTCAGTTGTTTTTGTTTTCTCCCTTATATGAGGAAAAAAAAATTCTAATTATTTAAGTTTTCAGTAACAAATAGTTTTACTGTTGTGTAAATGTATGCGTTTGCGTTTGTATACATACATATATATATATATATATTTATGTGTGTGTGAGTATGTATGTATATATATATATATATATATATATATATATATATATATATAATATATATATATATATACATATATATGTATGCATACATATATAAGTATATATACATAGGTATATATACATGTACATATATATATATATATATATATATATATAATATATATATATATATTTCATGTAGGTAGGTTGTGGCCCTACCAAATGCACCGAATGGGAATTCATGGTCGTAAAACCTTTCAGATTTGAATCTTATTGTAATGGGCGTCTGTATTGTCGGTCTGTCAGTCGGTTTGTCAGTTCCCTCTTCGCTGTCAAACGGCTTAACCAATTGTCACGACGATTTGGGGGATTACGAAAGAGGTACTCCAGAATGTTTTTAGCGAAAACAATGTTAAAAAGTATGATTATTTAGTGGATATCGAGTTTTGCATTAATAAATCAAATTTGATCTATTTTGTTAAAATTCCGGCGACGCGGATCAACATTGAACCCTCACACACACACACACACACACACGCGCGCACTGTACAGTTCGTAAATATAGGGGGTGGGTTTAGATGTTTGATACTATCCCATTATTTCCCATCGTAGAATGGCTGATTTGCTATCTTACTATAATGGCTGTGATGTCCTTCTCTCTCTCCGTGTCTTTGTTAGTTCCGTGTTCACGGCCAGATGGCTGCAACAATGGTTACGATATTTTTCGAGATTACAAAGACGGTTGTCAAGAATATGTTTAGCATTAAAACATCAGAATGTATGATTATTTCTTTGGCATCCATTTTTGAATTGATAAACGTCCTCCGCATTTTTATTATAAATTCACCGACCATCGTATCGTTTGTGGCTCCAACGTGGATGCGATGGGGATCGCGAGTACCATTAATAACGAAAGTAACATGGGAAAATGTGCTTCAGTATATAGTGTGGGTGATTATTTAGTGGTTATTGAAGTATGTCAATCTCGAGGATTCGAAACGGCTAATCGTATCGGCTTTTGTTTACACCTCACATTTTTCAATCAATGGTACAACCATGGTACAATAGCATCCAGACATTATTCGCATAGGAAAGTAAGGGGTAAGTCTTGGTTTGATTTTTAGCAGCCCTAAAGATTCCACTCGCGCATTCACAGCGAACAAAGCACAGGGCCAAACTTTAGATCGTGTAGGGGTATTTTTACCCACTCCGACTTTTACACACAGCCAGTTATACAAGTAGAACAACGGACTCCTGTAATGTGAAAATTGGTGCAGACCACCAAGAACATATCATCTAAAAGGGAGTTTTGTAATTATATTGATCTTTTCGAAAGGAATATAACTCATAATTTAAGTAAAGAAATTTATGAACTTTGAATGTAAAACAGTATAAATAAGCGTAAAACAGTATAAACAACTAAAATAAAAGTATATCTAAATAACATATTCTTCTTAATCCTTTTTTTATGTAGTGGTCGAAGGAAACTTTGGACTTCGGTGGGAGTGTTTCACATAACCATTCATGATACAGAGGCCTGGATCTTCATAACACTTCACTTAGTTGCTAACACATGTCCTATCGCTGTAATAGAATGCTGTATCATCAACAATGATATTTCTAAAAAAAAAAATCACCCATTAATCTATCACATCCGTTTACACATTTCTCAATACATACTGCTGTTATGTCTTTCTCCTCTCGTTTTATGCTTCAATCGTAGTTGGGTAGATTTGTTAGTTGCTATATATTAGCAATCTTTGTATCGTATTCCTTTCTTCTTAACGCAACATTTTGAAATAATATGAAATGGTCCTCTTTACGCTGAGAAAAGCTGTGAGCTGAAAGAGTTGTTATCATACTGGCCAAATTACGTAGCGTCATCCATTCTTCCTTCATGATCTGAGCACAAATACCACCCACATCGATATTGCCTTTAGTCTTTTTTTAGCTAAAATATGTAGTTAAGGCAACTATATAGTTCAAACCGCCGAATTGTTCCCCAAATTTGAAAGAATTAATTACGTGGAGTGACTATAACAATGGACACAATATTATTGTCTACTACAATATACTTCAAAATACTTCACTGCGATTCAGAACTTAAATGGAGTCTCATATTACACCCGTTCCATTAATTCAAGTGATAGATAGAAGCTAGAGATTTTAATGTGCATATATTTTAGTAGCTGTAGAAAATACATTGTATGTCTCCAACGGACATGCAATACAATCTGTTTTGGTAAAAATTAAACTTAAATAAATGAATATCTTCCATATACATGTTAAGTGCTTTGACGTTAAGCATCATTTCAAGGCATATTTAACGATATTTTGTACAGCAAAACCACACACGCACACAAACAGAAGACACACATACTCACATACATACGCACATGTGCAAGCATGCACATGTATACATACAAAGTTGTATACTGCTGTATCTTTATATATATATATAAAGTTAATCCAAACAAGAAAACACAAAAAGACACATAAACGCGAGGACGTGGAACAAATATAGTATTATTGGACGCTCAGGAAAGAAGGGAAGAAGGAGGGTTTAAAGTTTCGAGCGGAGCTCTTCGTCGGAAACATAGGAGAAGGAAAGATCCAGAGAAGGGAAGACAGAGGGAAAAAATCGCCAACGGTACACACGACTTTTGTCTATTTTCATAAAGCTTCCCGTTATATATATATATATGCATATATATATATATAAAACAAAATATGGCGGTTTAGTTAACAGGAGATCTAAATGAGTAGGTACGCTAGGTAAGTGTTCTAACGGATTACTAGGGCTCCAAGATTATAGACGAGACGGTAAGTACTTGAATAGCAGAGAGCATGGCAGAGAGTGACTATGAATAGCTGGGGCCCCAGATCAGTGCCCTGTGGAACACCACTCATTATTCGTGTTTACTTGCAGGTGGCCCCATTAAGCACCACTACATGTCTTCTATCTTTTAGAACGCCATGTAACCATTCTCTAAGTTTTCCAAATATGCCGGGATTTCGAAGCTTTATGAAAGGATTTTACAAAGTCGAAGTATATGACATCTTCATTGAAGTTGTACAACAACTCCAATGACCTCCTTCAGCACCCAGTCGTAATTCTGAAATAGGTGAGTCCCGCAGCTCCTACCTAACCGAAAACCATTCTGGGTGTCACTCATCAACTCATTCTCTTCAAAGAATACAATACATTTCTTTCAGATTATTCGTTCCATGACTTTGCTTATGTATAATTTCAGATAGATAAGTCTATAGGCTTTAACATCTTCTCTATTTCCTCCTTTCTCGGTAGAGCATATTGTTCCCTTCTTTAGTTTGACCGGGAGTTTTCCATTTGCGAGGAAGCTCTGTGATGTAGCTTCAATGATCTTGGAAAGATTCGTTTGCATATCTTGAGGATTGCTGGGAATGCATCAGAGCCAGAAGCTTAGCTTGCATCTATTTCAGATATTGCTAGCATTACATTTTTTCCTTCGATGTTGAAGTAACTAATTGATACGGCCTCCCGTTCAGTGTCTGTAGCCGTAAAGAATTTTACAGGTTTTGTGAAATTAAATGAGCCGTAGGGCTGGGATGAAGACACTTTTTAACATCTCGGTCATTCGGAATGCTCACAGCAGCCATATTCCTACCACTCTATGTCACGCTGGTGAGACCCATATTGGAGTACGGGATTCAAGCCTCTTCTCCTTATCTCCTCAAAGACATACAGCATCTCGAAAGAGTCCAGAAGCTGGCTACCCGCATGGTTCATGGTCTCAAAGATTTGTCCTATGAAGAAAGGCTGAGGACGCTCGACCTTTATTCTCTTGAAAAACGCCGCCGCCGTGGTGATCTCATTCTCGCCCACAACATCATAAGCGGAAAGTGTAACCTCTCGAAAGAGCTGTTCTTCACTCCTGCTCCAGAGCGTCGGCTGCGGGGTCATTCCGAAAAGCTCTACCTGCGACGATTTCATCTCAATCGAAGGAGAGGAGCTTTCTCCGTCCGGGTTGCGGACCCGT
This sequence comes from Octopus sinensis, assembly GCF_006345805.1. Lineage (NCBI taxonomy): Eukaryota > Metazoa > Mollusca > Cephalopoda > Octopoda > Octopodidae > Octopus > Octopus sinensis. The sequence continues at coordinate 7,872,132 of NC_043001.1, read as the reverse complement.
GGAACAAGCTGCCAGACGAGATGGTGAAGATGCCGACGACCGCTTTGTTCAAAGCCTCCCTTGACCACAAGTGGCCTGAACTCTTTACATGAACACCACCCTGTACTTAACTTCATGTCCCTCTACATGGCCTTGCTATTTGCTTTTGAGCCAAATTAACTAACTAACTAACTAACTAACTTAACGTCATTGGGTTTCCCGTGAGGAAGTCATCCTTTGTGGAGGAGTGGCCCCGTACAAACATACATATATACACATACAAACATACAAACACACACACACACATACACACACACACACACACACACACACACACACGCACACACACACACACACATATATATATATATATTTATAGAGAGAGAGAGACAGACAGACAGACAGAGACAGACAGACAGACAGACAGACAGGGATTATACAAGCAACAAAAGATAACATGTGAGGGAGCACCAACAAGGTGTACGAAGTCTGACCAATAAGTACCTGGACTGTTGCAATAATGCGAAAGCATGCAGAATAAAGCCAGTTGGGACAAGTTGACCTTGGACTCTGCAACGCATGTGCACTACGTTTCAACGTTTCAGCTCATTTCTGTTGTTTACAGCAGTGCTGGGAAGAAAGGTGTGTAGCATGTGGTCGTCGCATTGACCATGACAAAGTCTTGGCGATACCTGCTCAGAGGCCAACGCAAATTTGCAGAAAATATATGGAGTGGAGTCTATGAGACGCACACGAGTTGGTCAGACGTTTCCAAGAAACAAAATGTCGATCTTGACGAGGGTTGTGGGAAATCCGCGACCGACAGAACTAAGAAAAACATCGCAGATGTGCGGGAAAGTGTGAGGGGAGGTCGACGAATAAACATCCGTGAGGTATCAAAGGATGTGAAGATTAGTTACCGTTCAGTCCGTCATCATGGAAGATGTGGCTATGAGACGCATTTCTGCCAAGTTTGTGTCAAAATTGCTTTCAGCTGACCAAAACGACACTAGTGTTTCAGTTGTACAAGATCTCCTTGATTGTGTCCAGAACAACGAAAACCTTTTGAATATTTTGCAAAGGTCTCTAAGCAGGTTACGTCAAGTTTTTGGCAAATTTTGATGCAAATTCTACGCTCAGCTTTCTCTGTTATGGTCAATGCAATGATTACACGCTACACACCTTCCTTCCAAGAACTGCTACAAATATCGAAAGTGAGCTACAACTTCAGACCTTAGTGCGCATGCACAGCGGAGTTCCAGATCAATCTATGCTTAGCGCCTTCTTTCTGCTTACTTTAGCTTCGACACTATGGCAACAGTCCGGATACTTATTGATCAGACCATGTACATGTTTTTTGCCGTTTCGGACCTACGCTCTCCAACAGAAAAAGAAAAGAGGACAAAAAAGAGAGTTAAAAAAGAAAGAGAGAGCGAAATGTTGTGGTGAGATTAACGGTGTAACATGTACTGTATATATACTTATATAGACACACACACACACATATATAATATATATATATATATATATATTATATATATATATATATATATATATATATATATATATATATATATATATATATATATGGTCACTGTTAAACTAATACGTCTAATTTAAATAAACATCTATTCCACTACAATGTATTAAGTAATATATAAGTTTAGTTTAAATCGGTTTTATGTATAATTTGACGTAAAAGAAAGATTTATAGAAACATGTATATATGTATATCTATATATTGATCGATCTATCCATCTTCACAAAGCTCATATATAGAAAGCCGTGGTGTGTGTTGCAGCTGTCGTGGTTTTGACTTGAGTGTGAAGTTTGCCCTATTTTTATAGGGAGTCCATGGCTCAAATTACTATATGCTTTGAATAGGAGTTGATTGGTGGAGGATATTCACATGACTAATCTTGGAACTATTTACATGTTCCGCGCTACATCCGAGTGTATTCAAGGGTGACATGAAAGTTAAGGCTGACACGGTTGACTGCACAATCTATGATCTTATTGTTTTCTCTGACGTGTTTGTGGATAATGAACACATGCTTAAGTTTATAGACTTTTGTGCATGTTCAACTGCTATTTCTCCTATATCTCTACCCGTATGAAAAAAAAAAAAATTATTCGCTCTCTCTCTCTCTCTCTCTCAATGTGGCTGTGTCGTAAGTAGCTTGCTAACCAACCACATAGTTCCGGGTTCAGTCCCACTGCGTGGCATCTTGGGTAAGTGTCTTCTGCTGACCAATGCCTTGTGAGTGGATTTGGTAGACGGAAACTGAAAGAAGCCTGTCGTATATATGTATATATACATATATATATATATGTGTGTGTGTGTGTGTGTTTGTTTGTCTGTGTTTTCCCCCCTAGCATTGCTTGACAACCGATGCTGGTGTGTTTATGTCCCCGTCACTTAGCAATTCTGCAAAAGAGACCGATAGAATAAGTACTGGGCTTATAAAAAATAAGTCCTGGGGTCGATTTGCTCGACTAAAGGCGGTGCTCCAGCATGGCCACAGTCAAAGGACTGAAACAAGTAAAAGAGTAAAAGAGTACATGTGTGTGTGCGCTTGTGTGTGTGTATGTATAACAATTGCAGCGTGGAAGGTGTTTATAAACCATTTAAGAAACACGCAAAAACCGTTAGATTCATTTCAACATTTAAATATTTAATTTGCCAAAATATTTTCGTCGCTTTGATACTGCGACCTGTTCACTGACAAAATTCCGTGCTGCATCTGAATACTCACGTACATATATAAGTACAGACGTGCATACTTACATACATACATGCATACATACATACATACATACAGACATACATACGTACATATATATATACATATCATGAACTAACTCTTACTCAGTGAACAATTCGCGGTCTCAAGGCGACGACAATATTTTGTCAAATTAAATTTAAATGTTGAAGTGAATCTAGCGGTTTCTGTGTGTTTCTTAAATGGCTTATAAACACATTCCACGCTGCAATTGTTTTTGTTTCCGCACACGGTTTCAGATCAGGTTACTTGCTATGCAAGAACATCTCTGTAACATATATATATATATATATATATATATAATATATATATATATATATATCGCTAGCCACTACACATGCTTTATTTTCTCTCTTTGTTTCTTTCCGTGTTCCTGTCTCAGAATGTTAAAGACTTTTTCACTTCCCGTGCGTTAAACTATTACATCTGTTTGTTGTCTACACCACCTGTCTTTGTTTTTGGATTTTTGTGAATTCTCTCACCATACACACACACGTACACACATACACACACATATATATATATATATATATTAATAAATGAAATAAAACATATGCATATATATAAACATATATGTACGTACCTACCTCTACATGTACATATAGACGCATATATGAGTACAGGACACCAAAAGGACGTCGAACACATAGAGAGACGAAAACATAGACACAAACCAAAGGAACTGGACATTTTTTTTAAAAACAACAAAAAATGGAGTACAGGACAATTAACACAACGAAAAAACCCCCTCTTCAGTCGCTAAGGTTTCATCTACTGTACGTTTCGAAGGATAAAAGCGAGACGTATCTTCGACAAGAAACTTTCCTTCCTGCGAAAAGCAAATCAATTAAAATTCTGAGATCTTTTCGCAGAGGGGTAAAAAATGGTTAAAAAAGGGTAAAAAAAACAGGACAGTAACGACAGTACAAAAATATAAACAGTAAAAAAATAAACAGTAAAAAAATATAAACAGTAAAAAAATATAACAGTAAAAGACAGGACAGGGAAAAACAAGATAAGAAGGGCTGTTGACGCCGAACGAAAAAAGTATTGCAAACGCACATATATACACACTCACTCACACACACACATACGAAATATATACACATATTCATATACATATGCTTTCGGGAAAACATTCTACTATTTAGTCAATCTATACAGTATACTTATGTCTATCATTAGTTATTAAATTCATATATTATTAATACACATCCTCTCTTAAAAGCATTATGATAGATATATGTATATATTTGTGTGTGTGTGAGTTTGTGTGTGTGTTTGTTGCTCTGTTGTTATATGTGTATATGCTATATTTCTAAGATATACTCGTGCATACCCGGCTCTCGTATTATAAATCGACGCTATGTAATTTTATATCTTTTACTTGAGAATATATATTAACCAAAAATCATATCACATATTATAATGCTAGTCTTAATTACAAAAATCTTTCAGCACTCTATGAAACATCTCATTAACAAAACATATGGAATCATATAATTTTGAAAGGAAGAAAAATAATCATTCACGTACATTAAACGCTTGCGTTGGTTGTTTTAGATAACATTTCCAATTCTATATCCTAAATCATATTCCTATCATTTTCCAAATGTGTGTTTATCATAGCGGCGTATCTCCGGACTGAAAAACATTAATATAATTTATCATATTATCTACAATATTATTCGTCATCTACTCCCTGCCATCGCTTTGATACGATAAATATGAGAAAAATGATTTAATTTCAATTAGGTAATATATATATTTTGTCATATTAACTCATCTTACCTCGTTTCCATGTATATTCATTTGTTATAGTTCGCTACGAGAAATAGGTCACGCACATATGTACGTGATATGTAATTGACATTCTGAATATTTTGTGAAAATCAAATATTATCTAAAGTATAATTTTTCATTTATTTCACAATAAATATTAGCGTATATTGAAACACCTGCTTATTTTTGATTTCTCACGGGAACTAATGGCAGCTTAACGTAATTAACATATATCACGTGGGTTCGATTAATTCGGTGTTGAAAACAATGTTTGATATACTGGAACGATAAACCTATAGATAATAGAAATATATTTTATGAACATAGTTGGAAAACACTACTTCGATATTTTACCTTTGAAACTTTCTCAATGTATACGAAACTATACAATTTGTTACAGTGAAATCATCCCTCCACATACACACACGCATATATATATATCTTACTTGTTTCCGTCATTAGATCGTTCTGGATCACCGCGTGTGCGTAATTTTGTACGTATATAAATATGTGTCTATGGTTATCATGGCTCTACAACAAAACAAATTATCCGTACGTTCGTAGAATAAATTCCATTATTAGGAGGAATCGAGTACTCAGAATTTTTCCTGTATGTAATCACATACTGCAATATGTAAATACACTTGCTGTCTGCTGCAAAACTAATGCTATATTTTCGAAAATGTTTCTTTCACTATCTAGACGGTGAGAACTCATGGGATCTAAATCTCATTTGGTAATTTTCTTCTTTTTCTTTTTTTTTTTTTTTCAGAAACGAGTAAACTGGATCCACAGATCACAGTTTTGCAGAAAGTTTGTATATTGAAAATATATCCTGAGATTTCATAGTGTCATCTCAGCTAAAGACGAGCTGATTTACTAGTGAGAAGCAATGATTAAAAGCTTGCACGCATAATAATTAAGGTAACTTATCCGAAAGTAAACGACCACTATATATGTTTCTACTTCATTGAGAGATCTTAATATCTCGGAAAAGGAACCAGCGTACTACAGCAGGCTGGGAAACAATTTTGAGTTCATGCTATCATATTAATGTTACTACGCACAATCTTTGGTTAAAAGTTGTTGCACTTCTTTTTAAATCTAGGAAATTGTACCGCTACATCTTAAAAAATATTGATATCCTCTATTTGTGATATGTAGGATGTATGCATTTACAACTCTTTTATGTATTCATAAAATATTGAAATATTTTCATACGTTTTAATATATATATATATATATATATATATATATATATATATATATATATATATATATATATATATATTATTTTTATTATTATTTCTTGTTTTGAAAGCAACTATCAACATTGGAGTTTTCACAATATAAGTTTCTCACTTTTGATAGAATTTATACTTTCTGTTTCTAAAACCCACTTTAAGTACGTTTGGGGAACAAGCGAAGCAACCACTCAAATCCAAGGTAATACAATATGTTTCTCTTTAGATTTTGTATGTTTTTATTGGGTGAAATGTAAGGAAGTAGATACATGTTTACCATTAACAATAATGAGGAGGGACATGGCCTAGTGGTTAGAGCAGCGAATGTGCGGTCGAGAGATCGGAGGGTCGAATCTCAGACCGAGTGATGTGTGTGTTTATGAGCGAAACACCTAAGCTCCACGCGGCTCCGGCAGAAGTTAAGGGCGAACTTCTGCTGACTATTTCGCCACAACTTTCTCTCACTCTTTCCTCCTGCATCTTGCAGCTCACCTGCGACGGACTGGTGTCCCGTCCAGGTAGGGAAACTGTACGCCACAGAAACCGGGAAACCGGCCCTTATGAGCCAGGTATGGCTCGAAAAGAAACAAACAACATTAAAGATAGTCGGTTTCCTTAGATCTGATCACTTATTCTACTTCTTCTCAAGTAATGATTTAAATAACTGATGTTATAAAGAATATGTTTTAGTGATTTCCAACATGTTCAGCTATCAGGTAAAAGCATCATGGTCAATTATAATTTCTAAATCTGCAGACGTAACTTAAAATTACGACACATCGCAAACATGTTATTCAAAAATCGCCATTACTCCATTTCAAATCAGAAGCAGAAAAATTATATTCCTTTGTCAAATGGCAGAAACTGATCACTTCATGTGGTATATTCTAGTTTCTTCAATACAGAATATTATCTATAGCAATTGTTCCTTTTCTGTTGCTGTGTTGTCATTCAGTAATATAGAATCGTTAAATATTCCATGCGTGAAAACATTAATCATGGTTGGCAGGACGTTTTCTTCAAATGGTTGTTTTATATTTCTCGTACAAATCATACACCGTCTTAGATATATTCTAAATCTTCCACTTGTGATTTCACTCGAAGTAACATTGTTTACATTTCAAATGATAACTTGATAAGAAAACATTTCACTTCGTGGCCTTAATTATATAGAATCGTGTTCGTTTCTGAAATTGTATAAATATACAGAAAGATGCAGTAATAAAAATCTTCGTTGGATTCAGTCATGTACTGGGAATATATGCAATCGTCTAGAAGAACATCATTGTACCCTTCTTTAATCTCCTTTGTTTTAGATATAACACGCTTCATTTAAAAATAAAACTATACACACACACACATATATATATATATATATATATATATGTATGCATATAAGTATATATATGTATATGTGTATATATATATATATATATATATATATATATATATATATATATATATATATTATATATATGTATATATATATATATATATATATATAATATATATATATATTATAATATATATATATATATATGCATATATATACATATATATACCAAAAAACAAGAAGAAAAACACAACAACAACAAAATGAAACGTCGCGAGGACGTGGTACATGCAAAGTAATAGCAAACAATCAGGTATGGAAACAAAGGAAGTTTCTACGTTTCAAGCAAATCTCTCCTTCAGAAACAGAAGACGGAGGTAGGTGCAGGAGAAAAGGAAGACGTGGTTATATGTATAAAGATACATACACAGACACAGACACGGGCACACACACACGCATATATATATATATATATATATATATATATATATAGATCGGTAGCCACTTCACACATTTTTTTCTTTCCTTGTTTCTCTCCTTGTTTTTTTTCTGGGTCCCTTTCTGTATAAGAGCGTAGGCTCGAAACGTAAAAGACTTTTTCTATTCCTGAGCGTTATACTAATACATCTGTTTGGTTTGTACACCACCTCTTTTCGTCTTTTGTTTTTTCGTGAACTCTCCCTATATATATATATATATATATATATATATGTGTGTGTGTGTGTGTGTGTATGTGTGTGTGTGTGTGTGTGTGTGTGTGTGTGTGTGTATGTGTGTGTCTATGTATATATACATCTATGTTTGCGTCTTTACTGGTATAAAGTTTCCCATGAACGGGTGCACCATCAACAAAGTTTGCGTTAGAGAAGAGTGAATTGAAAGTCATGTCTCTTTCATTGAATTCAGATGTGTCTTTGATGCTATGTCTAAAAGTTCTTCGTATATGTAAAGAGCAAGCGTAACGTGAGAGGTGTGTATACTTTATAACATCTTCATTACAGACTTCGACGTATAAGAGCTTATAAGGACAAGAGAACCTTTCATGAATGGAACATTACAGCAGAAGGAATAAAATTCAATCGCAGGAGTGGCTGTGTGGTGAGTAGCTTCCTGACGAACCACATGGTTCCGGGTTCAGTCCCACTGCGTGGCATCTTGGGCAAGTGTCTTCTGCTATAGCCCCTGGCCGACCAATGCCTTGTGAGTGGATTTGGTAGACGGAAAATGAAAAGAAGCATGTCGTATATATGTATGTATATATATATATATATATATATATATATATATATATATATATGTGTGTGTGTGTGTGTGTGTGTGTGTGTGTGTGTGTGTGTGTGTGTGTCTGTGTTTGTGTGTCTGTGTTTGTCCACCTAGCATTGCTTGACAACCGATGCTGGTGTGTTTGTGTCCCCGATACTTAGCGGTTCGGCAAAAGAGACCGATAGAATAAGTACTGGGCTTACAAAAAGAATAAGTCTCGGGGTCGAGTTACTCGATTAAAGGCGGTGCTCCAGCATGGCCGCAGTCAAATGACTGAAACAAGTAAAAGAGTAAAAAGAGTAAAGAGTAAAGAGTATATCCGTGATATAAATGGATGAATTACATTTTTGTGTTTAAAAAATGATACGAGTTGAACTTCGAAAAAAAAAAAAAGGAGAAAGTGACACTCGACACCATTTCAATATTGTTGCGTTTATTTGTTTCTGTGTATCAAAATGCATCATTCATTTAGGATGATTCACATTCAGTCATAGACTAATGTTCCTAAAAGACTGTTTCAAATGTTTGCTAAAACATGGCATATTGATGCAAATCTCAGCAAGAAATATGATACGTACTCATTATATATAAACTCATTTCAACAGGAAGTTATTGTCAAAGTAACAAAATTTGAATAAATAGCAACAGAAGAGCAATCTATTAAATATTTTGACGATGCACAAAAGATGATAATTCATCATTGAAATAATATATAACATTTATTATGAAAGATTATAGGATAAGGTTCAAGAAGGAAGTCATTAAATCCTGAAATAAGAGAAATTACTCAATAAAATTGGGTGAGTTAATAAAGTAAGCAAACACACCCACACATTCACCGACACACAGGCACATTCACGCCTAAACACGCGTAGACGCAAACACACATATGTGTATTACCATCTGTTATATATATATATAATATATATATATATATATATATATATATATATATACTATATATGTATGTATATTGTCTTATTCTTCTATTGTTTCAGACATCGACTCCAGGACTTATTCTTTGTAAGCTCCTAGTAGTCTATCGGTCTCATTTGCCTAAATGCTAACATACTGGAACCTAAATACACCAACATCGGTTTTCAAATGTTGGTGGCGACAAACACAAATGCATACATACATATATACATAACACACACACATTTATATATATATATATATACACACACACATATATATATATATATATATATTCTTAAAGACTCCGCCGGTTACGACGACGAGGGCCCCAGCTGATACGATCAACGGAACAGCTTGCTCGTGAAATTAACGTGCAAATGGCTGAGCATTCCACAGACACGTGTACCCTTAACGTAGTTCTCGGGGATAATCAGCGTGATACAGAGAGTGACAAGGCTGACCCTTTGAAATACAAGTACAACTCATTTTTGCCAGCTGAGTGGACTGGAGCAACGTGAAATAAAGTGTCTTGCTCAAGGACACAACGCGTCGCCGGGAATCGAACTCACAACCTTACGATCATGAGCCGAATGCCCTAACCACTAAGCCACGCGCCCTCACTTATATATATATATATATACGACGGTATTTCATTTCCATCTACCAAATGCACTCACAAAGCTTTGGTCGGTCCGAGACTATAGCAGAAACCACTTGCCCAAGATGCAATTCAGTTGGACTGAACCCGTAACCATGTGCTTGGGAAGCAAGCTTCTCAGCACAAAGCCACACCTGCAACCTTATGGAGACCCTTTCTCAGGACATCAAGTTTCTGCATCAACAAAACAATAATGGTGCCACGTATCCAACTATCGTAACGCCAGTCCCTCTAACAGCATCAAGTACAAACAGCGGAAAAAGAAATACTTCTGCAATGCGATTGGCAAGAGGAAAATACCCTCAAAGAAAACACCTCTCTTCGGGTTGCTTTCTAAAACGAGGCAAAAACCTGGCATTTCAGGGATTTCCCCCAACTATAGTCACCTATAGACTGGGATATACATACGACTCGTTTGTTTTAACATGTATTTACATCCATATTGTAATAAGGGCTGTCTTTCGATAACATTAATAGATAAAAATGTATAATATATTTGATTCAACTTTTTGCAAGAACTACATTGTATTTTTATTACCATGCTATAAATTGCATAGCAACTTTGATATCGGGCAAGTATGACTCCACGAAGTAAACACATATATTGTGGTTTACTAAGTTAGTGTGTGTAGTCACTAATTTATAGTAAGTGTTCCTTCATTTAATGAATGAAGATGATGCGTGAGAGAACCCATTTCAGTGTGCTTTTAATAAGCATGTATGAAGAATGTCCAGAAGGCCGTTCAGTTACAACGAAACATTGTTAACTTCAGAAAATTACTATTTTTAAATCTCACAGCGTGAGATATTCAGCAACAGTACTTTGTAGTAAAGATTGTTTGCCAACATAACATGGCATTTCCGGTTTAGGACGAGTGTTGCTGTAATTTAGCCCCAGGAGGCATCGTCTCCAGCTGGCTATACGACACGATCTGTGTCCTTATATTTTCAAACAAGGGAATCTTGCACCCCAACTCGGCTAAAAACAATATCTGTGTATCGCGATTTCCGGGTTATTTCTGTTCATCAGCACAGAATAATTGTACGGCTAGAGGTATCGCTGTCAAATTCCCGTTCGAAATATATAGTTTGGGCAAACAATCTTTACTACAAAGTATTGTTGCTGAGTATCTCACACTCTGAGATTTAAAAATGGTAATTTTATAATTTATAGATCAGTGATTAGTTGCCACTTTGAAACCTAGACATTTCGAACGGGAATTTGGCAGCGCCACATCCAGCCGAACACTTATTCTATGCTGATGAAGGGGAATGCCCCGGAAATCGCAATACACAGATATTGATTTAAGTCGAGTGGGGTGCAAGATTCCCTTGTTCGAAAATTTAAGGACACAGGGCGTGTCGTATAGCCAGCTGGAGACGATGTCTCCTGGGGCTAAATTACAGCAACGTTCGTCCTAAACTGGGACTGCCATGTTATGTTGGCAAACAATCTTTACTACAATGTTAACTTTATTTAGGTAATATGCTTGCAAACTGTAACAATGATTAATCGACATGTGCATGCGAGGCAGGGAAACTCTCATAACTTAACGTTAACGGGGGAGAGTTGTGTGGATGCTGTTGTAAGCTAATAAGAACAAGAATGTACCACACATTTTGAGGCAACGTTGTAGATGGTATCATACAAGTGAGTTGGGCGCACTTAGTGGTGGACACAAAGATCGTGGCATGTCAAAGGAAGTGATGTTGATTCTTGACCGTCATTTCCGCCACTCACATCAAACTGCCGCTTCACTGCTGTGGCAGATCACTGGCATTTTATTCATACGCCTCCAGCTCTGATTGACTGGAATCTGCTACAGTAAAACCGAACTGCATGCTACTACGTCACGCTACGCACATCAAGATATAACTTTGAATACGAGCTCACGTTCGATTCAATCTCAAACTCACGCATACATTAAAGAATTTTATTCTGTTCTGTTATAAAAAGCGATATCATAAAATATTTTACCATTAGTTATACCCGCATATTATGAGTAAAATAGATGTTACTTTTCCCACCATGAGAAACATCAGAATATATGGCTTGCTTACAATAGTTATAATTCGATCTTTATCAAGTTTCTCCATGCATATACAAAATAAGAAAATGAACACCAGTTTTCAAAGGTAAGATACGTAATTCTTTTAAATATAATTAGAACCACTATGCAATGGTGGAAAGAAACTCGGGGAGTGCGTGACGGCAGGTGGTCCTCAGGGGAGGAACCCCCTTTAGGCAAGTGTTTCGACCCTTCACTCCTGACACTCTAGCGGGGTCGAGTCTCATCCGAGTCATGACTAACGGATGTCCATCTGATGCCCGTTTTAGTACGCCTTATGTGGGATTGATTTCTGTAGATTCTAGCACTGTTGATACGTGTGCTGCGGCCCTGAGAAGGGATAAGTACCAGTTTCCTACTTGGGTACACTGGCGAGCGCTCGGACGACGCAAGTGTGAGGGTTCTATCTTCTCACGATCCCATGAAGTTGGCCTTTATTCCTCCTAGACCAGACCCAGCATGACGCCTTCTCCGACGCTTCTCCCATGGCCCTCAAGGTTCTAGTCTTTCTTCTCCCAGAGATGGACAGCTGTTTCATGAGGCTGTAGGCAGATGAGGCCCTAAATCCCCTGACGCCAACCTCGACTGCGGAGACTTTGGTTTTGAATCCAGAGTCCATCAGGTCTCTGGCCAAGTCGGTGTACTTTTCTATCTTGTAGACATGTGCATCTTCATTCCTGGTTTCGTAAGGCACAGTGGGTTCAATCAGGAGGATCTCTTTGGCATTCTGGGAGTGGAGCACTTTAAATACGTCCCAAAATATACAAATGTGAATATGTTAGTCGATGTTTTATTTCGTCTACTGAGAACAACTTCTGTTCTCATTTACATGCCACCTCTCCTGTTATTTTGACTCTCTCTTCTATTCTGTTGTCTCTCTAAATATTTTATCTCTCCGTGTCTTTATATTTCTTTTAGTCTTTACTTGCCACTAAGTACAATATGAGCATTGAAATTGACCCTTTTCGTACATATACGCTAATCCTAGGAGAGAGAGGGGCTTAGCTGAGCAGGTTAGTGCAGTAGTTTGTCCATTATACAGAAACACTATAATAACTCATCTTTGTTTTCAATGAATACTTATAGAATTGGCAGTGATGGTTATTTTGGAACTGACTGAATACATATCTAATACCTATGCTTGAAATATATGTACGTGATGTCGCAATACAATAGAATATTGGAATAAATCAGATATTCGTACTGAGCATGAAAGATAAAATATATAGAAATCAATACAAGAGTGCGTGTTAATGAATCTGGTTTTCAGACTATCAAATTTAGTCTGACAACTGTGATGTGTATCTAACTTTTGAAACGATTCCAAATCAGAAATGAAATCAATTACATAACAAGTGAAATTTATGCGAATTGCTTTTGATATTGAAAACAAACGAGACGCAACAATCAATTTCTGCCGCTGATTGCGGTTTGCATATAACGATATTCGAAATCTATATGCACAGAACGACATAACACGTTTAGTATATAAAAAGAAGTCTTATCGTCACGGAGTTGAATACACTCCCATTATATATTAGCAGTATAAATGCTTCATAAATTTCCAATTTGTCTTTTTATATATGTTCTAACGCAAAACTAATGTATTCTCTTTTAATTCGATAACCAATAATGTAATGCTGGAGATGAGGCATATCTCTTGGAAATATTGTTATTTCGATTAAGCGGGGCTGGGTGCTACGGATACCCAATAACCTTCAGCTGAATAACAAGCAAAAGATGAAAGCTTGTTGGATTCTCCGTCGCTTTCCACGATGTGCATTCGATGGTTTGATGAGCTGATTAACTGCATCATCTCAGTAACGTGTAATTGACTCAGATTTCCATAACCAAAACAACAGTCATAATAAATATCAACCCGAATCAATGTTTTGCATCATGTGACACAGGTTTAAAGTTGTTTAGAGCTACATCTAATCTAATGGATTTGCACAGTTTTCGTTCAAAAATTTGACTACAGAACAATGGAATAGAATTTCACGTAAAATCTCCAACACGTTTCCACACGAAGGTAGTGTGTCCTATTCCTCAGCGAACTTCTTACCGACCAAGTATTTTATAAGATTCTAATTAAATTAATTATAGCTTGGAGAAAAGACGAAATAATTCATTTTCAAAAAAACGGTTTGTGAATTTTTGTAATGGTGTCTAGAACTAAACATTCAGAAATTAAATAAGAAAAATAAAGATTAAATATAGAACGACTAATTTTAGAAACGAGAATTGTTCTCTTACACATTTGGAAGAGACTGCTAGAATAAAGAATAGTATATTTAAGAATTTTTTTTGAACTTTGTGAACAAAGTCTCACACTATGACTTTCAAGGTAAACGATGTCTATTTTGTACATATATAGACAGGCATGAGGATACATATATATATATATATATATATATATATATATATATATATATATATATATATATATATATATATATATATATATATTTATATATATATATATATATATATAATGCTATAATTTTCTTGAGAAGAACATTCCTTTCTTAGTGGTAAGACCTTAGCGGATCTACTTCTTGCATATGGATGTCCAAGTAGTGGTCTTCCCTCTTATATGTATATATATGCGTATATATATATATATACATACAAATGCATATATATATTTTTTTATATATATATACATACAAATGCATATATATATTTTTTTATATATATATACATACATATATACATATAGATATATACAAATATACATATACGTACATATATATATATATGTATATATATATACATATATACATATATATATACATACATATATACATATGCGTGTATATGTGCATGCGTGAGTGTGTGCATATGTATATGTACAAAATATACATAATTTACTTTAAGATTCACATATAAGATTCATATATATATATATATATTTATATATATAGTTCATATTCAGTTAAATGAAGATGAGAAACAAAAAACTGGATATGAACTATATGCTTAATATACACTTATTGTTTTAAGGGAATTTTTACATTGCACAATAATACTAGGTATCGAACCGGTATTCCTTTGGATGCAAACACTTCTGTATGAGGTTAACATATCCCCTAACTATGTGTGTGTACAGGAAGTGCGTAGTTATTACCAAGGTAAGGTTTTTGACCACTGAGGTTAAAACAAAGTGATTCCTGTTAGTTGTTCAAATAAAACCTTATTTGCTGTTTCAGCCAAATTGCTTTCGACTCTAAGAAGGGGACCAAAACGACATTTCTAAATTTTAACAATTCTTTTTAGGACTCTAGCATACCCATACATATAGACCTTATTGTCCATATACCTTTCAGATGCTTCGTTATTGGATATTCATCCAGCCAGCAAGTGAGAAGATGTGTCTTGCCAGCAAGCACTTCAATGGTTTTCTCCTTTCAGATATGCATACAACAATGTACGTATTTTATGAGAGCAGCTAATTCGCTTAGGCTGACACATGCTGAATGCTGTGATCGTTAATATAGTCGCAATCTGAGAGCTGACATTCGCCATTGCCAATCAGTCACTTTGATATTGACCTTGTTTCCATTCTCGGTAAATCTCTTTCTCCGTTCCTTCCAATGAACACACAACCGCAAGCTTTTGATATTTTCTGTGATTAAAGAGAAATCAAATAACTTGCACAACCTGCAGAGAAAACGACTAACCCATTGTGCTGTTTTGGACAACCACAAATATTCTTTCTAGAAACAGAGCGTTTTGTCAAATGATGTATTATCCAGTTTTCACTTAAATGCGTCACTATGTAGGCGCGCAAGCATGGCTGTGTGGAGGCGAGGTTGTGTGGTAAGAAAATAAGTTGATAAACCACATACTTTCGGTTCCAGAACCATTGCGTACAAATTGGGAAAGCGTCTTGTACTGTAGTCTCGATCCGATCAAAGATTTGTGAGTGCATTTGACAGAAGGCAAATGAAAGCCTCCTGTCGTGTATACATGCATACATACGTACATACATACATGCTTGCATTCATACATACATACATACATACATACATACATACATACATACATACATACATACATACATACATACATACATACATACATATAGTGGTTGCTTACATATAGTGGTTGCTGATATGCTAGTATTGCAATTTTCTGTTCCTAATTCTTCGATCGCTTGCATGAAGTTAGAATTACCAAATAAAGATTTAGTATCTGATACTGCTTCGACAGCAAGCTGTATCAAATTGAATAGAGGCGGGGGTGAATTGAGAGGGAGGGAGTGGTTGAGTGGTTAGTAGCTAATTGAGTGCGACAGTTGTAAGTGCTTTCGCTTGAAGAAAAGAAATCAGAGAATGAGGAATGAGTACAACCTGTGAGGATGGGAAGGCTGTGAGAGACGAGTGATGTGGTGGGTGAGAGTAATTTGCAAACACAATCGTGAGAAAGAATAGTTTAGTAGAAAGCATGGCATCCCGTCTCACCATTCCGTTTTATCATTCACTATTACACCAATACCGTCCTACTTCCTTCCTCTAATAATGTTACCTCTCCATATTTAATCATTCCAAATTTGACCATCTCTGCGTTTTAAATTGAAAGGGAAAATAATTGTTTTAACCTAATAAAAGAGGCTAGATTTATCGAATGCTGAGTGCCGTCATTAAGGCCTGCGTACTGTGATGAACCCTATATACTAATATTATGATGAATCTCCGAGTTTCCAGAAACAGCTGGTGAGCTTATAATACCATACGTCTCCCGGTTTTCTTTAATCTGTTGATTGTTCTCTGTATAAGTTTGATCTATTAATATAAATATCTCTATGTTCATACTTAGGTATTCATCGTTTGAAAGTCTACAATCTTTTCCTCCTGTCAGTTTGTATGTATCTATCTATGTATGCATGTATGTAAGTATTATGTATGTATGCATATATGTATGTATGTAAGAATACAAATCTGGCTCTTTGCAGATCATTTGAGTTACCATCCCTGTTGTATTCCTGTGAAACTTGGACTTGTTATGAGTGGCATTTTAGATTGTTAGAACAATTCCACCAAAAATGTTTTCATCGCATTTAAACAAATTAAACGGTGTTATTTCACTCCAAATACAGATGCCCATTCATCTGCAGGCATCACCCCAATTAATGATATGATTTTCAGGAACCAATTGAGGTGGTGTAGCCATATTGTTTGAATGGCAGATGAACGCATACCGAAACAGCTGTTTTATGGTGAACTTGCGCAGGGGAAACGCTATCAGTGTAAACGTTAAAAAA